>NW_027069615.1:734038-796308 GCF_002906115.3 Quercus suber
CCCGGGGTTGGGGGTGTGGGGGGTGAAAGGTGTGGGGGCCCCCCCCCCCCCCAAAAAAAAATCCACAATTTCGGCAATACCATTGCCGAAATTGTGGGGAAATTTTTATTTATTTATTTTATTTGTGGCAATGGTATTTCGGCAATACCATTGCCACAATTGTGGAAATATTATTTTTTTTTAATTTGTGGCAATGGTATTTTGGCAATACAATTGCCACAATTGTGGGGAAATTTTTTTTTTTTTTTTTTTTAATTTGTGGCAATGGTATTTCGGCAATACCATTGCCACAATTGTGAGGAATTTTTTTTTTTTTTTTTTTTTTTAATTTGTGGCAATGGTATTTCGGCAATACCATTGCCACAATTGTGGAGAATTTTTTTTTTTTTTTTAATTTGTGGTAATGGTATTTCGGCAATAGCAATGGTATTTCGGCAATACCATTGCCACAATTGAAAAAAAAAAATTTCCCAATTATGACAATGGAATTGTCGAAATTGTGAATTTCCCAATTGTGGCAATGATATTGCCGAAATACTATTGCCACAATTGAAAAAAAAAATTCCCGATTGTGGCAATGGTATTGCCGAAACAACATTGCCACAATTGAAAAAAAAAAAAATTTCCCACAATTTTGGCAATGGTATTGCCATAATTGAAAAAAAAAAAAATCCAATTGTGGCAACGGTATTGCCGAAATACCATTGCCACAATTGAAAAAAAAATTTCCCACAATTGTGGCAATGGTATTGCCGAAATTGTTTTTTCCCCACAATTTCGGTAATGGTATTGCACAATTGAAAAAAAAAAAAATTCTCACAATTGTGGCAATGGTATTGCCGAAATGTTTTTTCTCCACAATTTCGGTAATGGTATTGCCACAATTGAAAAAAAAAAATTCCCACAATTGTGGCAATGGTATTGCCGAAATACCATTGCCACAAATAAATAAATAAAAAAAACAAAAAAATTTCCCACAATTGTGGCAATGGTATTGCCGAAATACCATTGCCACAAATAAATTAAAAAAAAAAAAAGTTCCCCACAATTTCGGCAAACGGTATTACAATTGGGAAAATTTTTTTTTTTTCAATTGTGGCAATGACATTGCCAAAATTGTAAAATTTTTCCCCACAAAAAAACTTATTTTTTCCTATTGCCGAAATTCGGCAACACCATTGCCACAATTAGTAAAAAGAAAAAAAAAAAAATCCCAATTGTGGCATGGTATTGCTGAAATTGGGGGAAAAATATTTTGCCCAATTTCGGCTATACCATTTGCCGAAATTGTGGGGAAATTTTCCCCACAATTTCGGCAATGGCATTGCCACAATTGGGGCAAATTTTTTTTTTTTTTTTTTTTTCAAATTGTGGCGATGGAATTGCCGAAAACTGTATGAACAATTACCCACAATTTCGGCAATGCATTGCCACAATTGAAAAAAAAAATAAAAGTAAATTTTTTTTTTCAAACGATATTGCAATTGAGGGAAATTTTTTTTTTGCCATTGCCAAAATTGTAAAATTTTTTCCCATAGAATAACTTATTTTTTCCAAATGGTGCCATTGCCACAATTAGTAAAAAAAAACAAAAAAAAAAATTCCATTGTAGCAATTATTGCCGGCACGTTGTAAATAATAATAAAAAGTAAATAAAGTACATAGATTTTTAAACATGAAAGAAAAAATGATTGATATGTACGCTATAAACAAAAAGAAACTAAAGAAAGTACATAGATTTTTATATGCACGCTGTAACAAAAAAACAAAGTTTCAATCAACCAATCACCTCAACTTCTCATCTCATCTGATTCTTTATTCTCTGCATTGAATATATTTTACCTATTCATTTTTGTCATCTCATCTGATTCTTATTCTCTGCATCGAATATATTTTACCTATTCATAACTCTAAGAGAGATTCTTTTTTATCTTCTTCACTGATGTAATCTCTCTGAAAGATTTTTGTTTGAGATTCTTTGTTTTCTTCACTTTTGTCTTCTTCTTGTGTACTAAAAGCTTCAGTGAAGATAAAGGAGATAGTTTTTTGTCTTTCTTCTTGTGTACTAAAAGCTTCAGTGAAGATAAAAGACAAGTGAAGTGCAAGTCCAAGCGTCTTTTATTTCTCCTCCTTCGCCTCGCTGAAGAATTGTATCTCCTCACATAGAAGGTCTTCCAATTGTTCAGTTAGTCTTTTACTTTGCTTTAGGTGAACAACTAAGAATTGTAAGTTTTTTGTTAATGTAAGTTTTTTTGCTTTGTAAATATTAAAGCTAATACATTGTAAATATTATGTATTGTTGTAGTTGTAGTTAATATTATTTGTATGCCTATGATTATGATTATTGTTATTGGTTGTTGTTGCTGTTATTCAAATTTTAGATTAATGAATTATTTTTTATGGTTATCTGATTGTGTTTTTTTTTGGCAAGTATCACTCTATAATTCTCACTATTTCAGTTGGTATCACAGTTGTAGCAATGGTATTGCCGAAATACCATTGCCATAAATTTAAAAAAAAAAAAAAAAAAAAAATTCCCCCACATTGTGGCAATAGCGTTGCCGAATTTCGGCAATAGGAAAAAATAAGTTTTTCTTTTGGCAATGTCATTGTCCCATTTGTAAAAAAAAAAAAAAAATTTCCCTAATACTGTTTGGAAATTTTGGTGGTGTTTTAGTATTGTGCTTGGGAATTTTGAGTGCTGCTTCAATCTAAGATTAAAAAGTTTAATATTTTGGTTCTGGGTTTTACATTTTATGGATAAAAATTTAGTTGTGGTTTATTATTGTGCTTAGAAATGTTGAGTGCTGCTTCAATCTAAGACTAACAGTTTGACTCTTATTAAAATTTTGGTTTTGGGGCTGATCTGTTTCTGGGTTTTGCTTTTAATTATTTATATAATTTAAATAAATAATAATTAAATTATTTATGACGTCACTGGTTCGACCATAAAACTGGTAATTAGCTCATTTTTCAGTTCTTTCACTGTACCGGTTTTTAAAACCATGTTTGCTCTTCTCTCTCTAGGGTTTCAATTCAACACAGCCATGCCTCGCTACTACTGCGATTACTGTGACACCTACTTGACTCATGATTCTGTAAGTCTCTCTCTTAAATTATTTGGTGCATTTGGATTATATGTATGTCTGTTTAAGGATTTATGTCAATATTGAACCAAATCATGCAAATGCGATGACTCCTCATATGTTTGGTATTGTTTGTTAATAAAAGTGTGGTTTTTCTTGTACACGATTTTTTTTAGTGGGAGCTGATGGGTTCATCTTTGTGAACAAGTTGAACTGTTATTCTTATTATTATTTACGTGGGAGCTTAATTTGGTGAGTCTTGTGTTGTGGGGATATTTTGGGTTCTTATGATTTTCAAAATGCTAAAAATGCACTTTACACACTCTTTAAGTTTGTGGTAGCTTTTAAGTCAGTGTCTCAAAGCTTGCAATTTGCACCCTTGAATATTATAATGATGTCAATGTGCTCCTACTGTTATGGTCCGTCACATTTTCACCATTAACCTTCCTGAAAATGATGTCGTTTTTTGTGTGGGTTAATTGCAAGATTCTAACGGATGTTGATAGAAAGGGCACATTGACATTATTGTAGTACTCCAGAGTGTAAATTAAAAGTTTTCATAGTCAAGGGGCTGATTTAGAAACAACCTCAAACTTAAGATGTCCTAAATAGTATTTTAGGATTTTTAAATATCAAAGGATACAATATTGCTTAGAGTTTGACGCTGGACCTTGGTGTGATGGCAAGTGTCCTCCATTCAAACAATACATTGAGGGTTCAAGTCCGGGAATTAGTTTCTTAAAAGTTGTTGGTATGATTGCTTACTAACCACCTCTCTCAGTTCAAGATCCCGCAGAAAGAGGAGCTTGTGCAATGGGTACAAAGTTTTTAAAGAGTAGAAGAACACTTCAGTGTTGTTCATTGCCTTGTTTATTTTTTATTTTTATGTTTTTAGTGTTTCTCTTATGTATTCTCTGTGTCCTTGGATCTGTGTGTTTGTTTAATAAAATTTTATGTTATTCATACAAAGTGTTAACTATGAAAATCTGCATGGTTTACCGGTATTTATGTCCTTTGAAGTTTGAAATTGTTAATATGCCTTCTCCTATATATCATAGTTACAGCTCCTAGAAATTGACATAATGAATGTTTTTATATTGCTGATGATATTGTCTTTCTATCTCAGCCATCTGTGAGAAAGCAGCACAATGCAGGTTACAAACATAAGGTACTTCACATCTCTCTCTCTCTCTCTCTCTCTCTCTCTCTCTCTCTTTTCTCTTAATTATATTTATATGCTAATTATTTTAATAAATATAGGCAAATGTTAGGTCATACTATCAGCAATTTGAGGAGGCACAAACCCAAAACTTCATTGAACAAAAGATTAAGGAACTTCTTGGGCAAACTGCAGCATTCCAGCAGGTTGGTGCTGCTTACAATCAACATCTAATGGTTCAGAGACCTCGCCTTCCTGTTCTACCTACACCTATAATGCCGATGCCTGGTAGCACACAGTTACCTGGAAGTTCACCATTGGTCCCAGGGATTAGGCCTCCTGTTTTGCCAAGACCCCTTGGTGCTTCAGGTAAAATGAAACACATTTTGCATTTATCCTTATGTTAGCACATTTTGCATGTAGATTTTCATATTTTTGAATTGTTTGGCTTCATCTGTTCCTGCTATCTTTCTTTGACTTGGTGCATTGCTTTTGCCACTGCTAGTTGATATTATTGTGCACATCTGTTTTCTTTCTTTTGTTATTTGCGTGAACTAGCGAGTAAATCACCGAATTGGGATGCTATTGCTCCCTCCCATGAGCAAACCTTTTTAAACTGTTTAGGATTGGGTGCCACTATGCCAGCCCTGATCCAGCCAGGATCTGTTGGTCATGTCCCCTTCCCAACTTTTTGCTGCTGTATGCTATCCATCTTTAATTAGGTTCCCAATATTTAGGAATCAAATGGTGGATAGACAAGAACATTGGCAGATTATTATGATTTGTGTCTGCATGTTTACTACATTAAAAAATTATCACTATGTTTCATCAATCAAATGGTTCTAACCTAAACTCCTTTGTCAGACACATGGAATATAAATTTGATGCTAGTTCTCTTCCAGGTTTATATTTAATGTGTGATCTTGGTACACAATGTTTGATCCATGTGCAAGACATGCAATGCAAACTTTTCTTTGTCCATAAGCATGTAGCAATGTGTTATGTTAAATACTTCTCTTGGGTTTGGCAGGTTATATGCCTTCTCCGGCGGTGGCACCTATGATGGCTCCACCTGGTGCTCCTTCCTTACCTGCTCAATTAAATTCTATTCCAAGGCCTCCTGGTAGTGTAGCCACAACAGTTCCTGGAAGCACAGCAGCACCCACCTCTTCCAACGGTGCACCACCTATGGTCACACCACCTTTGTATCAAGCCAATCCAGTGGCATTAACAGGTTGGGGCTATGATAGTCTTAATGCCAACACTCAAGCTCCTGAGGCTAATCATTAGCCTTGATCTTCTGGTTGGTTTATTTCCATATCTAATATCTTAAGAAACTGAAATATATATTGTTTCTAACTTACAATAGGTGGGACTAAGGCAGTTTTAAATGAAATTCCCCACATTGTTATTTTCTTTTATCGACTCTTGTGACTATTGAAAATTAATATAGATTCTATTGTATATCCTTAATATAATTGAAGAAAATTACATAAATCCTCCACGTCTTAAATTTGTTTTTTTTTTTATAAGTACATCTGTTTGATGCTCCGAGTATCATACCCTGTATTTATGATGGTGACATTAGTGATAATGCTCTTGTCACAGGCAAATGAAGCAAGCCAAGAAATTCTTGTGGTTCAACTCCTATGTTGGGATTTCCATCATTAAGAGCTTGTCACCTGATGCTGAACATAAAGAATAGTTGTGCATTCTCATTTTTGTAAGAATCATGTCATAGATGCATATCTAGTTGTTGCTACTGGAAAAGAACCGTTTACAGAGAGTTATTGTCTACTTTGACATGCTCTTATGCTGTAGCAGCAATTATTGCTTGAAATATGTATTCAGAAACCAATTCGCAAGCAAGTGCTGATTGCAAGGAAAAGACATAATTTTTGGCCAATCCGTATTGTAATTTTAGCTTGGAACCAATGCTGCTTTTGTTGCCTGTGATGTCACTAAAGAGTCTGACATATCCAACGCTGTTGATTTTACCATCTCTAAGTACAACCAACTTGATATCATGTACAACAATGCAGGGGTGCCCTGCAAAACTCCCCCAGGCATTGTGGACCATGATCTGGCAGTTTTTGATAAAATCATGGACATCAACGTGCGGGGAGTCATGGCTGGGATCAAACATGCATCATGTGTGATGATCACACGTCAAACTGGATCAATTCTCTGCACAGCTAGTGTTACAGGACTAATGGGTGGGTTAGCACAGCACGCATATTGTGTGTCCAAATCTGCTGTTATAGGCATTGTTAAGTCTGGCTGCAGAGCTATGCAAGTATGGAATCTGGGTGAATTGTATATCACCATTTGCCATTCCAACTAAGTTTGTAATGGATGAAATGAGTCAGGTTTTTCCTGGTGTAGATGATCGACGGCTTGTGGAAATGGTTACTAATACTGGTGTTTTGGAGGAAACTAGTTGTGAACCCAATGATGTAGCTAATGCTGCGCTCTATCTTGTTTCTGATGATGCCAAGTATGTTAGTGGGCATAATTTGGTATTAGATGGAGGCTTTACATCTTTTTAGCATTTGGGGTTTCCTGCACCAGATGAAGTGCAGTAAAAATTTGAACAGAGAAACTAGAAACAGAAATTTGCAAGTATAAGGAGCACAAATGAATGTATTCACATCCATTCCTTTTAATTGACTCTAGTTTACATGTCCAAGCATTCTTCCTCTAGAGAGAATTCAAGCATGGATTGTTTCAAGTTGACTCTCTGCGTTAAAGCTAATCTTTCATGGTGTATGCAAAAACCAACCTCATCCCCTTAAGTAACATTGTTTAGAGTGATGCATAGAGAGAGTTGAGTTCAAGTTGGTGACCTGCTTAGTTTCAGAAAGCAATATATATGGCTCAAGCAATAAAATACATGTACTACCTATATATATTCATTCAAAACTAACTGTGCTAAACAAACAACAGGATTAGTCCTGTCTTGCACAATCATGAGAAGAAATTCATGGAACACAGCTGAACTTCCATCAAACAAATATTACTCAAAAAAAAAAAAAGTGACACAATTTGGAGCACCTGGTAATTCTAACAAACACATGGCCAAAAAATCTTTCTTTTATTATTTGGTCTCAACCGATCCTATCTATAATCTTAAGAGCCTTGTCCTTGCATGCAACTTCATCAGAGTGGGGGGCCTTTGGATTGACAAGCTGATGACGGTGTTCGAGCTCCAAGTAGGACAACCTCAAACAAACCATGTGAGCTAAGCTAGAGTGCCATCTTCACAGATTTATTACTTCAATAACGCAGAAGAAGTGACAAAGTAGTATATATATTAACAAATTTGTTATTGGCTTGATCGGTTAGAAGTATCAAAATTGTTATAGAACAAGCTTGCGCATGAAATCTTCTGGAGCTGAAAAGAAGTTCAAACAAAATAAAGATTAATGCTCCTGCTGTTAGAATTTAACCAAAAGAAATGAATCTTGCATGTGAACAAATTCAACAATAATACATTGAAGAATAAAAAGGTTAAACCTATGCAGAATGATTCTCATTTGCTTTGACATTAAGAGAGCCTATTTCATGATGAAGATTTAGTTTACATGCATCTAAGGTTTAAATGGTACCATATCATTTAAATTTTTTCATTCTACCAAATAAGAAATGATATCTTATTTTAAATGACTTGGTACCTTATTCACCTTTAGATTTGTGAAATACCATGTCTTCAACCTTAAAATGGACCGTCTCCATTTCGAAGTAAATGGATCGGTAAAAATTACTAAAAAAAATAAAGCCCCTTTGTTAAATTAATAAATCAATGGTTTGACATAAGAGGAGGACTGATACCTAAGCCACCGGTGAACAGTCTGAATTGGCCTAGGGCCTGTCTGATAAACATCTCCACTCCCCTCACTACGATGGCCCCAACCTCTGCAGCCTCTTGTAAGAGCTGTGTATTTCTAGGTGTATAAACCGCATCAAAAACCAGCTCATATGCTCTCAAGGTCTCCTAAAGAAGCATGACAAGAGGCAATACATTGTTCAATGTGTTCTTCTTAGTTATTACCTATTTGCTCAGAGAGAGTGAGAGAGAAAATCTCTGAGACAGGAGTTTGATCAGT
Organism: Quercus suber; assembly: GCF_002906115.3. Taxonomy (NCBI): domain Eukaryota; kingdom Viridiplantae; phylum Streptophyta; class Magnoliopsida; order Fagales; family Fagaceae; genus Quercus; species Quercus suber. The sequence goes on from NW_027069615.1 coordinate 742,390, forward strand.
ATTTGGTTCCATTCCAACAGCAGAAGCATTTGCAAGGATCATTCCCTCCTGAGGGCAGAATCTTTTTAAGCATTCATATGGTAGAGCTTCCCCTGAAACTGCATCTGCAAGTACCTTTGCTTTCTCTTTTCAAAAGAGAAATGTCAAGATTAGAGACAAGAAAGCTGATCTTCAATTGTAATACTAAAAAGGAGAGAACAATATTGCCTTATCTATATATTACTAAAAGCTGAAGCATAGCGTTTAATGTTGCTACGCTCCAGTTAAGCCACGTCAGCACCATGTCATCATTTATTTTATTTTCTTTTATTATTTTATTTTTTGTTTTATCAATTGCCATTTATTGAGTCTCTTTTTAAATTCAGGTGTTACTTTATCTACATATTTATCGCGTGTCTCTTCTTCAATAAATTTTAGAGAATAAATTATGAATTGTATCATATTACAAAATATATATTCCCACGCATCGCGTGGGTCTGCGACTAGTTACCATAATTCCGGTTGAATATGACAACCTGAGCAACTCTACTTTTAGCACCAAAAGCAAGTGTTCTTCCTGCACCTCCTGCTCCAACCAATACAAATGTTTTCCCAGCTATAGGAGAAGTACGTAATTCTTCTCCATTGGCAACTCGTCTCTCTGTCCAGACAAAACAAACATAAGTAATTCTATCTAGACACCACTTGATATAACAGTCTATTCTTTTACCTATGCTATCATTATACATGGTCGTCCATCAAGTAATCATCCATTTCAGGTTGCTGGTAATTCTGTTTAAAAACATCAAATTATTAATGGTATTGCAAAACAAACAAGTAGAGGTCATGAAACCTGTAACAAACAAAGCAATCAAGTACTCCATTCTCCCCAAAACAATATACATTTATATTCCTGGCCAGAGTTGTACTCAACTTTAAATGATATACAAAGAATTAGAAAGATACATACAGCCATCGTCTAAATAATCAAGAAAGTAACACTTCAATTATCACAGTACCTCTTAATGCATCCTCTATTGCAGTGATAGAAGCCTCACAATCTGTGTTATAACTGATCAGCTTCCCATCAATAGGCCTCCTGACTATAGTATTTACAGCTCCTGTAGACTGATTGAGAAAGCATACCACAATTTAGAAGCTTATATAAACATGATCCTACAATTAACACAGCAATAAACAAAGTAGTGTGCCTTGAAGCTGAAACCCTGAAGTATCGTTATTAATGTCTGATATCTAGACCTCCATAGAAGATTTGTTAATGTCAACTTCTGGATTTTAATAATCCCAATTACTCAGCTGAGTTGTATATATCTAATACACCTTCATTCCAGGTCTTGTGCCATTGTCTGGTGCTCAAGACAGACTTGGATTAGTGGAATTACAGTAATGTAACAAAGGATCATAAGTGGTTTTCTTATTTGACATTAAAAATTTTCATCATATATGGCCTGATATATAGCAAATATATGTAGGGATTGTTGTTAAAGGAACAAAGTCAACAAACCTATAGCAATGTTTTTAAAGTTTTTTCAGGTAGCAGTTCAAAGAAAGTGTTTATATTACCAAGTTTACTGACCTTAGCCAATGGATGGATTTCATCACAACACCCAACTGCAGCTTCTTTGTGTGGGATTCCAACACTACAAGTTTCATCGAATAAAGGGAAAAAACCTTACATTAGAGGAAAAAGCATTGGCATTGTAAGTTGGACAAAATAAGTCATGTCATGTTGATTAAATTATGCCAATTAAATTAATTTTTTTAAAATAAAACAATTTTCTAAAATTAAAATAATAAGTAAAATGAAAATAATAATTTTTTTTTTCTTTCCACTTTCTCAGCAATCTCAATCTCCAACAAGAAATCTAGGAACCACTACAACAATCTCAATCTATAGTGATAAACCTGCTTTATGTTATATTTTTTTTTAACTCTACATTATTATTGAAAATCATACCCAACTCAAACCAAGGTTAGATATATTAACTTCTACAAGGACTTTCTCAAAAAAAAAAAAAAAAAAAAAAAAAAAAATTCTACAAGGAAACTCATGAAATTTTGGGTGGCCAATGAGTGGAATTAGTTAGGGTCTTATAAAAACTCCATTGAGATAACTATAAATAACTAAATATGGCAGACTTTTTTGGCAGTGCACTCATTGTATTTTAATTGATTGATTTGGAATAAGAAATTATTATTTTAATCTTCTTTTCTTTTTACATAATGTTTTACACATGCTTTAGAGCCCCTAGTCCTAAAGCAAACAAAACTATTTTATATTAGAAAAACACTACATTAAAAGAAAATTCATTGATTATCACTTATTTTTTGAAGGAATGAAGCAAGCAATTCAACAAATGATGTTTAACATAAACTCTAAAGAAATTAAATTTGATGGCTAAACAATAAAAGTATCAACTTCAAGTGACAAAGAATTAAATCTTTAATTTATATATATTTTTTCCCAACATTAAATATAAACACGTATTTAAACATATAATTTTTTTTAATGTTCATTCAAAATGTGCACTTTTTGTACTACACAATACACAAAAGCGAGATAAATATTGATAACTTTTATGTCATAACCAAATTTGAGTTGCAAAAATATTTTACAAGGTAAAACTTGTAAAAACAATACATTTGGCACCAAATCAACTATATAACACCATCCAAGAAAAAATTATAAATTTTTTTTTTTTTAGAATAAAAGGGAAGGGGTGGGAGGGAACTATACATGATAATGTTAAAATAAATTAAATAAACTCAATATTATAATACCTTGCATTGATATTTTGTACCTTTGAATGATCTCCCATAAACTATCCTAAGACATCTAAATTGTCTTTCAATTGGATTACGTGCAATCAACTCCCATATATTACGTGTGATCAATAAATTTTTGCTCTTAGTAGCACTGTCAATCAATATTTTATGTTAAATTAGCTGTGGTTATTCGAGCATAAATAAATATAGTCTGCCAACTTTAGTATGAGCTAATGTGAACCACATTATAACCACAAGTTTTAATGTCTAGCCCTAAATGATAACTTTATTTTTATAAGCAAATACCATAGTATTGGATTATAAAACAAACCAGTCAAAAAAAAAAAAAAAAATGGAGTGACATAACTCTCCCGAATTAATGGACATTAGAAAACATTGTTCCTCCTCCAAAATATCAAAAATAATGCAATTGGAGACTTAAGCTACATAACACAAAATTAGACAACACTATAAATATTTATTTTCAACCTTTTAGAAAATCAAATTTTCAAGTGTACATACACATACATATGTGTATAGGTACACATACACATGTGTACATATGTACATACATATGTGTGTATGTACACACATATGTATGTGTATATATGCACACACTTGGTACATGTATATTTTGTGACTTAACACATATTCATTGGATTATAAAATTGTTGTGTGAGCATGAGTTGAATTTCTCGTCAAATATGCTAAGTCAATTTAAGCTATATAAACAATTACAATAAACGTCAATTATGATTTCTCCCATGTCATGACTCAACTAAACTGGTAATGACGTGGCTCAAAGGCACTATAATGTAATAAAAGTCCAAATAACAATATATTAGTAACCATTGTTTTAACCATGAAAATCATGAACTAGGCTAGTTGAATCGGTTTTGGGTGATTTCGTTTTTGGATAAATTAAGGAATTGTTTAGTTGGAGTTTTTAAAAAGTGTGTGACTCATTAATTTTTTTCCCTTAATTAATATATATATATATATATTCTTTTTTTTTTCTTTTTTTTTTTTACAACTGACAACACCTTGTGTAAACCCACCCAAGNAAAAAAAAAAAAAAAAAAAGGAATGACATAACTCTCCCGAATTAATGGACATTAGAAAACATTGTTCCTCCTCCAAAATATAAAAAATAATGCAATTGGAGACTTAAGCTACATAACACAAAATTAGACAACACTATAAATATTTATTTTCAACCTTTTAGAAAATCAAATTTTCAAGTGTACATACACATACATATGTGTATAGGTACACATACACATGTGCACATATGTACATACATATGTGTGTATGTACACACATATGTATGTGTATATATGCACACACTTGGTACATGTATATTTTGTGACTTATTGGATTATAAAATTGCTGTGTGAGCATGGGTTGAATTTCTCGTCAAATATGCTAAGTCAATTTAAGCTATATAAACAATTACAATAAACGTCAATTATGATTTCTCCCATGTCATAACTCAACCAAACTGGTAATGACGTGGCTCAAAGGCACTATAATGTAATAAAAGTCCAAATAACGATATATTAGTAACCATTGTTTTAACCATGAAAATCATGAACTAGGCTAGTTGAATCGGTTTTGGGTGATTTCGTTTTTGGATGAATTAAGGAATTGTTTAGTTGGAGTTTTTAAAAAGTGTGTGACTCATTAATTTTTTTCCCTTAATTAATATATATATATATATATATATTTTTTTTTTTACAACTGACAACACCTTGTGTAAACCCACCCAAGTGGCTTTGAGCAAGAAAATACATGCACCTTTAGAGCCTATGGAAGTAGAGGTAAAGGCTTTTGAAGTTGACCTTCAGTTTGCAAAGGATGAAGGCGACTCTCGAGTTGTTTATAAGGCTCTAAGTGAACTATCCCCCCATCCCCCCACCTCATCTATGGCTTTTGTTATCTTTGGTATGCAAGCTCTTTGTAATGAGTTTTGTAGGGTTGAATTCTCTCTTGTATGTATGCAAGGTAATAGATCGGCCCATCTTTTAGCAAAACATGCTTTAGGCACATGTGATTTCTATGCTTGGATTGAAGAGAATCTTTATTTTCTAGAACAAGCTCTTATCCAAGACGTTGTTTTTATTTCCAATTATGAATAAAGTTTTTAGTCTTCCCATAAAATTTAAAAAATAAACAACACTCAAGTCATGAAAGTAGTGTAACTCCTTGAATTCACCAAGCTAAAGTTAGCGACCATAGCTTGATCAAGTTTGTGGCGAGACTCATGCCAATTTCACACAAATATATTGAGATCAATTTTAAAATATATTTTGATAGCAAATTTTTAAAAATTGAAACTAAAAAATTCGAATCAAACATCTTTATGAACAATTTTCTTTCCTTTTATTATTTATTTATTTTGACTTTTTTTTTAGAAGTATTTATTTTGACTATGTTAATAGAAAACAATTTTTAAATTGTGCTACCAAAAAATCCTTAGCAGCTGCACTATTGTCAAAACGATGTAGTTTGGATAAACAATGCCGTTTAAATGCATTTGGGCTTAGAGATTTGAGTCAGACTGAGAGCTCTTCTCTCTCTCTCTCTCTCTCTCTCTCTCTCTCTTCTAGGGTTTTTGCTCTTCTTCCTCTCTCTCTCTCTCTCTCTCTGAACCTTAGGGCTTCGATTCAATTCAACTTTACACACACACATCCATGCCTCGCTACTACTACGATTATTGTGACACCTACATGACCCATGACTCTGTTAGTCTCTCTCTCTCTCTCTCTCTCTCTCTCTCTCTCTTAAATTATTTGGTGCATTTGGATTATATGTATGTCTGTTTAAGTATTTATGTCAATATTGCATTAAGAAATATTTTTTTTCAATAACTTAAATTGAAGAAATCGTTGTAATAACTTGGTACCAATTATTTTACAATTTATTACAATAAAAATTTCAAAGTGTTAGCTTATTACAACAAATATATCATTGCAATAACTAAATATAAATTATTTTACAATTTATTGCAATAACAAACATAAAGTTACAACGAATATATTATTACAATAATCTAATACCAATTATTTTACAATCTATTATAATGAAAAAAATATGAAACAATATATTTTGATACCAAATTTTTAAAAATTGAAACTAAAAAATTCGAACCAAACATCTTTATGAACAATTTTCTTTCCTTTTATTATTTATTTATTTTGACTTTTTTTTTTTTTGAGAAGTATTTATTTTGACTATGTTTCTAAAAGAAAACAATTTTTAAATTGTGCTACCAAACAATCCTTAGCAGCTGCACTATTGTCAAAACAATGTAGTTTCGATAAACGGTGCTATTTAAATGCATTTGGGCTTAGAGATTTGAGTCGGACCGAGAGCTCTCTTTGATTTGACCCATTGAAGATTCTCTCTCTCTCTGAACCTTAAGGCTTCGATTCAATTCAACTTTACACACACACATCCATGCCTCGTTGCTACTGCGATTACTGTGACACCTACTTGACCCATGACTCTGTAAGCCTCTCTCTCTCTCTCTCTCTCTCTCTCTCTCTCTCTCTCTCTCTCTCTCTCTCTCTCTCTCTCTCTCTCTCTCTCTCTCTCTCTCTCTCTCTCTCTCTCTCTCTCTCTCTCAAATTATTTGGTGCATTTGGATTATATGAATGTTTTTAGGATTTATGTCAATATTGCATTAAGAAATATTTTTGCAATAACTTAAATTGAAGAAATCTTGTAATAACTTGTGTGGGGACATTTTTGCTTCAAGCCAAGGGCTAGACTATGTTGTAACTTAGGCAATTTTGTTATCCCACATGGGAAAGAACTTTTCATCTTCACACCTTATAAGGGATGAGCAAGTGGATGAAGAGTACCACTAGTTTGGTTAGTCTTCGGTTTCTCACAATATTGTTACATAGATGTTCCTCTCGTGCTATGTCTGTATCGCTTTAANTCTCTCTCTCTCTCTCTCTCTCTCTCTCTCTCTCTCTCTCTCTCAAATTATTTGGTGCATTTGGATTATATGAATGTTTGTTTAAGGATTTATGTCAATATTGCATTAAGAAATATTTTTGCAATAACTTAAATTGAAGAAATCGTTGTAATAACTTGGTATCAATTATTTTACAATTTATTACAATAAAATTTTCAAAATGTTAGCTTATTACAATAAATATATCATTGCAATAACTAAATATAAATTATTTTACAATATATTGCAATAACAAACATGAAGTTGCAACGAATATGCTATTACAATAACCTAATACCAATTATTTTACAATCTATTATAATGAAAAAATATGAAACAATATATTTTGATAGTAAATTTTTAAAAACTGAAACTAAAAAATTCAAACCAAACATCTTTATGAACAATTTTCTTTCCTTTTATTATTTATTTATTTAGACTTTTTTTTTAAGAAGATTTTATTTTGACTATTTCTAAACAAAACAATAATGTTGATTTTGTTTTGTTTTGTTTTGTTTTTTTTTTTTTTTTTAAATGACTTATATATGGTGTCATTTTTTTTTTTTTTGACATTTTAATGGCTCTAGTTGTTGAAATTTGATGATGTGGTGAAATCAAGGACCTATTTCTATGTGATATTGTGATATGATCAGTTTGCTGTGTAGTTTAGTGCAAAGCTATATGGATGCATTATGCTAAGAGCGGTGAAATATCCAAGATTTCAAGTTAGAAGTGCTAGAGTATAAGTGAAAAAAAATTACAGTAAATGAGAAGTCTTGTTTTGTGTTCAATCCAGTTTGTAACACGAATTGACTTTTTAAATGAGATTTTTTTGTGAGGCTTAGTCCATGGAACTTGGGCTGACAAGCCCAAGCTAGAGTACTCATTTTTAGTTCACTAGTTGGAGGTATTTATTTACCCTCCAAATTAGGGTTTATTGTAGTGAAAAAACCGTTCTGCTACTTTTCTTCCCGACGTAGTTTTTGTAGCTCCATATGTGTAAGCAAAGTGTCAAACCACGTAAATTGTGTTGTGTGATTGTTTTTATAAAAAAAATTTCTCTATTTCCACATCTCACATGTTCCTAACACTCTCCTTATAAGTTCTAAAGTGAGGGTGAGGTAATAGGTTCAAAACCCATTGAATGTATATAACTTACCAATAAATTTTTTATAATTAAAAAAAGAAAAACAAAACTACTATATGTTTGAGATTTTTTTAAGCATTGTTTTGTGTAAAGATTGAGGCTATAGGCTTATAGCAATAAAATATATATTTGAATTTGACTGGCTATCGCATTCTAGTTTGAGCTTTAAAGTATAAGTTTGGTTTGCCATATATTAAAGAGTTGAAACAAGTTTTGATTTTTGGATTTTTATATGACCTATTGTATTGGAATGATATTTTTGGCTAAAGGGGAAAAAATGACCATTCGTATTTTTAGTCAATTCCTTTTTGAGAGTATGTTTAAGTTATTCTCGTAGTTTCCTATAGCTTACTTACGTAGGGATTTAAAAAAGTACAGTTTTTGATAACTTTTATATTAAATGTGTAACAAAAAATTAAGTTACTTAGCAAAAGCATTATAACTCAACTGCATGACATCCAATAATCAGCTTTGTCCCTAGCAAGAATCAGTTTTATGGGATGATCCGTAACATATAAATGTTTGTGAAAGAGATGACTATTGGGAGGATCTTCACCCAATTAACTTACCAGAAGCGTTACAATGAAGGCATTTAAGCTACCATTGAAATCCTCCAACAACTAGAAAGGCAAAACCCTATACAAACCACACTAGACCTCAAGCAAAGGTACGAGAGATCATTATTCATAGCATTACGAATCAATTAGCATTCTTTCCCTAGCTTTTGACTTTATCATATATATATATATATATAGTGATGAAGGAGAAGAAAAAGAAGAAGTAGCTTACCTCCATTCGCACAACACCGACTCTTTCTGTAGTCACTCCTTTTATGTCTCTAAAAAACAATCGCTACTTTTTGAAGTTTAAACATTGAAGAGGTAGACTTATTATATATAGATATTGATTTTGGGTAGAAATACGGTCAATATGGAAATACCCCAGGCCCAGGCTAAACAAGAATTTAATGTCGCTAGAAATAAAGTGGCATAAGGGAGTGATTATTGATTGGCCCCAGAAATATGGGAATATGCAAGGAAATATGAAAGAGGATTTTAAATTTTTTTTTAAGAATAAGAAAGAGGATGTAAAGCCACGAGATTACTAGAATGGTAATATAATTTTTTTTTTGAACAATAAAAAGGTAGTCTTGCATGTGTGATCATTGACCCGATCCAATTAAACTTACAAAATTTATGGCATGAGACATTCATGGGTGTGTTAGAGCTATCTACATCGTGTTTTCACATTTTTTAAAAGTGACTTGAACCAAGCAACTCATGGACACGCGGGTGTAAACCAAGTACTATAAAAACTTTTATAGTCCCGGTATAATGTGGCATATGATGGGACTGACGAACTCATTCGCCAAGACGACCTCAACAATACAGACGAGGGTATACTTGGACGAACAAAACCAATGCCCACGTCACTGACGAGGGTAAAGCCATCCATTCAATACAGCTAATTAATACATAGGACAGTTACAAATCCAGTTGTGTGAGCCGTTGGAGCACATTGAAGCCACATTATGAGGCACGAAACGTTACTAAGAAGAGCATTAAAACCACCTTAATTGACTACTTTTTGAAGTTTAAACATTGAAGAGGTAGACTTATTATATATAGATATTGATTTTGGGTAGAAATACGGTCAATATGGAAATACCCCAGGCCCAGGCTAAACAAGAATTTAATGTCGCTAGAAATAAAGTGGCATAAGGGAGTGATTATTGATTGGCCCCAGAAATATGGGAATATGCAAGGAAATATGAAAGAGGATTTTAAATTTTTTTTTAAGAATAAGAAAGAGGATGTAAAGCCACGAGATTACTAGAATGGTAATATAATTTTTTTTTTGAACAATAAAAAGGTAGTCTTGCATGTGTGATCATTGACCCGACCCAATTAAACTTACAAAATTTATGGCATGAGACATTCATGGGTGTGTTAGAGCTATCTACATCGTGTTTTCACATTTTTTAAAAGTGACTTGAACCAAGCAACTCATGGACACGCGGGTGTAAACCAAGTACTATAAAAACTTTTATAGTCCCAGTATAATGAGGCATATGATGGGACTGACGAACTCATTCGCCAAGACGACCTCAACAATACAGACGATGGCATACTTGGACGAACAAAACCAATGCCCACGTCACTGACGAGGGTAAAGCCATCCATTCAATACAGCTAATTAATACATAGGACAGTTACAAATCCAGTTGTGTGAGCCGTTGGAGCACATTGAAGCCACATTATGAGGCACGAAACGTTACTAAGAAGAGCATTAAAACCACCTTAATTGCTGCCCCAACGGCTAGGAGCTGTAACCGCATATATAAAGCCTCCACATTGCCAAGTGCAAGGTATGCACACACATAGACATTAAGAGATCTCTTTCATTTTGTTTAATTACATTGTTTATTCTCAAGAGAGCTTCTTATACTGACTTTGGCATCGGAGGCATTGTGGCAGGCACCACACCAGTGACCACCTCTGAGAGTACGTTCATACAGGCTGAGGATTGCTTCCATCTGACCAACTTGTTCTACTGACGAACTTACGCTTCACCAGTTTGGACAAACTTACTCTACTGACGAACTTACTTGACTGACGAACTTACGCTTCATCAGCGTACATGTGACTTATTAAAAGTGAAGGCATTAGACTATTTTAGGAGATGCAAAGTTTTTATTAGTCTTGATACTGTTGGGCAATTATTTATTTATTTACTGAACTAATGTAGTTATGGAACCTTCATTTATTGGAACAAGATCGATTTCAGTACCTCGTGTCAATTTGTCAGTAAAATTAGTTTTAGAATTTTTCTAACAATCTTTTCTTGTATGTATCATCTCCGTTCTTAATTTTGAAAATCAAATAAAACCTATGTAACAATTCTTAATTTTGAAAATCAAATCAAATCTATATATCAAGAGAGATAAAGATGATTTTATTGTAAATAAATTATGAAGAAATATTATCAAAATGACATCATTGTTAACCCTGCGTCCTAGATATCATACTTGTCCCTAAGACATATTTGGCTAGTTTGAGGTTTGAGTAATGCTAGAACTAAATTTTTTATTACAATTTGTTTAAGTGGCAAGTCGTGAGTGGTTAAGTTGTGAACCGACCATTTTTGCTCCACTACTCATGACTTGCCATATGAGCAAGTTATGGCAAAAGTTGTGATTTTAGCATATTTTTGGAATTTTGGTTTTGGTTACAATAGTTCACGTTTTTAATTTTGTGCCATATTTCTTTCTAACTTTACACATGATTTAGAGGTATCTGTTGGTATAATCACGCGCTCTTTACTTAGACATTCACTAGACGCACATTAAGCATGGTTTAGAGGAGTCAATTGTCTATTTTTAAAAAAAAAAATTATGTTCAATAATTCTAGACTCTTTGGTTTTTGCACACAATTAGTTTTCTGTGTATTTCTTCTTTTGCTTTCCTTTTAGGCAATCATAGCATGTCTTATTTAGAGAATCTGAACTCTTGGTATATATGCCCTTATGGTCTAGGATTCTCCAATCTCATTATTCCACAATTCAGTTTGATTAATTTTTGATCCTTTTAATCCGTTTGCCCATTTATCAGCATTAGGTTTGAAACTGAACTTATATATTTTTAGCTTACTTCAATCACTTTGAAACTTCAAAGTAGCTGTAACTTTAGACTCTTTCATAATTCTCTTCATTTGCTATATAATTATGCAGCAGTTGACATGCATTTGATTCCAACACCTGGTACATATTGGTAATTAGAATTTGAAAATAATGACATCTTTTAGTCATCCTAAATCTTTCATTACTGTGTTCTTTGTTCATAAATGCACTGATCTAATCAATTTATTGTTTCAAATTTTCAATATATATATATATATATATGTATGTATGTATGTATGTATGGGAATTTTTGGTTAAAAACAACTTTAGCAAATTATTGGAGAAATAGAATATTGATTCAAGCAATCTACATAAAATGAAGGGATCGGTAGTAGACTAGTAGAATAATATGCAACTAGCAGTAACAATATGGCTCCCCTCCTTTGGTCACAAAGTGATACTTGTGTCATTGGTAAACTTGGGAGAAATGGATATGATGTGAAATTCTCTGTTTTTCTACTTCAAGTGAATAAAATCAAGTATACTAACAAAAAAAAAAAAAAACACCTTCATTTATTGGAACAAGATCGATTTCAGTACCTCGTGTCAATTTGTCAGTAAAATTAGTTTTAGAATTTTTCTAACAATCTTTTCTTGTATGTATCATCTCCGTTCTTAATTTTGAAAATCAAATAAAACCTATGTAACAATTCTTAATTTTGAAAATCAAATCAAATCTATATATCAAGAGAGATAAAGATGATTTTATTGTAAATAAATTATGAAGAAATATTATCAAAATGACATCATTGTTAACCCTGCGTCCTAGATATCATACTTGTCCCTAAGACATATTTGGCTAGTTTGAGATTTGAGTAATGCTAGAACTAAATTTTTTATTACAATTTGTTTAAGTGGCAAGTCGTGAGTGGTTAAGTTGTGAACCGACCATTTTTGCTCCACTACTCATGACTTGCCATATGAGTAAGTTATGGCAAAAGTTGTGATTTTAGCATATTTTTGGAATTTTGGTTTTGGTTACAATAGTTCACGTTTTTAATTTTGTGCCATATTTCTTTCTAACTTTACACATGATTTAGAGGTATCTGTTGGTATAATCACGCGCTCTTTACTTAGACATTCACTAGACGCACATTAAACATGGTTTAGAGGAGTCAATTGTCTATTTTTTAAAAAAAAATTTATGTTCAATAATTCTAGACTCTTTGGTTTTTGCACACAATTAGTTTTCTGTGTATTTCTTCTTTTGCATTCCTTTTAGGCAATCATTGCATGTCTTATTTAGAGAATCTGAACTCTTGGTATATATGCCCTTATGGTCTAGGATTCTCCAATCTCATTATTCCACAATTCAGTTTGATTAATTTCTGATCCTTTTAATCCGTTTGCGCATTTATCAGCATTAGGTTTGAAACTGAACTTATATATTTTTAGCTTACTTCAATCACTTTGAAACTTCAAAGTAGCTGTAACTTTAGACTCTTTCATAATTCTCTTCATTTGCTATATAATTATGCAGCAGTTGACATGCATTTGATTCCAACACCTGGTACATATTGGTAATTAGAATTTGAAAATAATGACATCTTTTAGTCATCCTAAATCTTTCATTACTGTGTTCTTTGTTCATAAATGCACTGATCTAATCAATTTATTGTTTCAAATTTTCAATATATATATATATATATATATATGTATGTATGTATGTATGGGAATCTTTGGTTAAAAACAACTTTAGCAAATTATTGGAGAAATAGAATATTGATTCAAGCAATCTACATAAAATGAAGGGATCGGTAGTAGACTAGTAGAATAATATGCAACTAGCAGTAACAATATGGCTCCCCTCCTTTGGTCACAAAGTGATACTTGTGTCATTGGTAAACTTGGGAGAAATGGATATGATGTGAAATTCTCTGTTTTTCTACTTCAAGTGAATAAAATCAAGTATACTAACAAAAAAAAAAAAAAACTTCCCACTACCATACCTAAAAAATGGATTCAACTTTCCTGTCCTGCTTCCCCCATAGGAAATGATAGTACCCAAATCCCAATATATATAAAATGGCAAGGGTGATATTCTTGTACACCATTTCTCTCTACCTTGTGAATTGGTAGTAGCTGGTATGATTATGTCGTAGTTTGAATGAGTAGAACCGGCACCTAGTCTGGATACACACCCACTCACATGATTGCAGAGGCCCATACAATCACAGTGTTTGTGGGTAATCTTTCACACTGACATCCTTAATAGAAATAAGCTTATATGGTGGTAAAGGATGCTTAGTGTAAGCTAACATGCTACTAGTAGTACTCTTTGATTCGGTTATTAAATTAAAAGTTACATCCTATGTCTACTATTTTTTCTTGAAGGGTAAAATTCTGAAATTCTCTATGGAGAGTTAACCTATTTATAAAATTGTATAGTTAAAAATGAGAACCTAGCTAGACGTCTATGAGAAACAAATATATATCAGGATTTTGCTAGCTTATTTGCTTGAAGTTGAGATTAAAGTCACTGCCTTACTTGAAAAACAGCTAGCTTAAAGTCTTCTTCCTTTTTTTTCTTTTTCTTTATTTTTTGTGTTTTTTTTTTTTTTTCTTTTTATCCGGCAACAAATAAGCTACTATTTTTTTGAAATAGTTGCAACATGTTGCTAAACTCGCAATTCGAACCCTTCCCTCTTAGATCTCTAAGCACTTTATGCATGAAAAAATGTTAATTAAATTACAAGACTTTTAAAATAAACTAATATTTTAATAGGCTAATGAATGCTAAGTTTATTGAAATCGCCAAAAACTGATTATAAAATTGACATATCAAGAAATGTTCAGATATTATATTGGCATTGGATTGCAGGATTGGGGAGACATCTCTATTGCCATATTTATGGAGGGTCATTGAGAGGGTTCACCATGTGATGTTTGTTGGATCCAAGTTCCCATCAGTTTCTATTTGGGGTTATACTGTGGAATCCAGACTAGGTCTTGGGCCTCTTGGCCTTTTAGGTTGAGTAAGAGTTTAACTAATGGTAGAGTAAACTTTACTATTCTTTTGCCAGAGTGAGTTACTGAGTTAACTTATGGATATGTCAGTGAAGTGGGGCTACATTTTTAACATTTTTCTTTAACTAGAGGAAGTGGACCATGTGACCGACATTTATTTCTGCAAGAAGGGATCATAATTCGTCAGAAACATGCATAGCTGTTTGGGACTTTGACCTCTGCTTTATCATTGCAAGTATCAAAGATAAAAATTAATGCAGGAAATCAATGCACACAGCTCAACTTGTTCCCGTTGTACACTAAAATTCATTAAATGCATTAATATAACATTGCGTACTTTTCTTGGTTTTTTATCAACCTCTTTTTTGCTTTTAAAGAATTTTTTGGTTGAAGTATTTAGAATAGAAGAATTCTATCCAATATAAGTTTTAATTTTAACCCATTTTAAATGACATTATGATTTTTAAGACAACTAAAACGTTCTCTTTATGACAATGGGAGAAAGAAAATAGGTGAAATTAGTAGGTATACCGGAATGACTATTGAATTGATTTTTCCAACTAATGAAATAATATCATTTATGTAAATATGTGAATCAAATTCCTAATCTGCATCAGAATTAAAAATAAAAAACAACTTGATTATATTACATTTGCATAAATAATAGTGTTTTATTGGCTAGAAGGATTAAGAGGGCTACAACAAACCTAATAATTTCTCAAAACATAGAACCTAAAGCATTTATTACTCTTATATTAACATAATGGAAAGAAAAAGAGAAGCATATGAACCTTTTGCAATTAGATCAACATTATTCCATGCAGCACAAAGATAATGTACCTAACCTTCCCAACAGCTTCCAATTTTCACTAAAAAGCTTGTGCTTTTCAGCTTTTCTTTCATGTGAATGAAACTTTCTCCCTCAACGTAATAATTTGATCTTTTGCCCAAATTAAATAATGTAATACACCTTCAAAAACATAACCCAAGATCTCTCTTTGATTGCTGCATCATCCACGTAATGAATAGCTCAAGCAATTTGATAAAAAAAACAAATTAAAAATTTGAAATTGTGTATCCCAATGCAAACTATATTATATACTAATATACCAAGTATGAAATCCATGCTCATTTGCTCACTATAACTTGGAATCTTTTCTGCCAATATCACACTGATTTTCATGTGCATGCAACTGCCTTATCCTTTTTCTTGTCTATCAACAAGACCCAAAAAAAAAAAACCTTACAACATTGCTTTTAAAAAGTACCTTATATTAAACATTAACAAAAACAAAAACACTTATCAGTTATCACAGTTATAAAACACATATTAAACAATAACCCGATACTGCTTGTGAAGCTGAATCCGATATATCGGCCCGAAAAATTAACAAGTCTTCAATGGATTTCCACACAAGCAATCATTGTTCATAAACGACACCGCTTCAAGGTGATCAAACGGTGACCCAGCAGGAATAGACCCACAAAGATGGTTGTGACTCAGATCCAAGTGCCCGATATATTTCGCCGACGATAACGAACCGGGTATCGGACCATTCAAGTTGTTATACGATAAATCAAGAGCCATGAAATACGAGTTGGACCCGAAAACGTCCGGTATTTTGCCTTGAAGACCGTTTCGGCTCAAATTCAAGATACCCATTCGGGTATTGCTTAGCAAACCGGCCGGAATTTGACCCGAAACCGAGTTGCAATCCAAATTGAGAGTCGAAAGAACCGGCATTTTACCCAGTTGTTCCGGTATCGGACCCGAAATCCGGTTCTCGGACAAATCCAAGTCGGCAAGCCTGTACATTTGGGAAATGGAAGTGGGTATTGAACCGGTGATTTGGTTTCGGCTCAACAATGCCCGACTCAGCATCCCGAGTTTTCCCAAATCTGCCGGTATCTCGCCCGATATTTGATTGCTTCGGAGATCAAGGTGCATCAAGCTGGACATACCAACAATCGACGCCGGAATCTCGCCGGAGATGGCATTATCAGCGATATTAAGAACTGTAAGCTTCTTGAGATTTCCGATATCGGCCGGAATTTCGCCGGTCAACTTGTTTCCGATAAGGTCTAGGATTCGGAGAGAGGAGAGAGAGGTGAGACACTTGGGTATCTCGCCCGATATTCCTTTCCAGTCAGCGACTATAAGGTTGGTGAGACGGTCGAGCTTGCAAATTTCGGGTGAAATCGAACCCGTCATGTACCCGGTACGACCCGATTTTTCGAAAATCGGGTCCTCCGATTCGCCGCGGAGGTTTATATCGGCGACTCGGTTTGTTGTTGGGTCACAGTTAACGCCGTACCATTTGGAAGAGCAACAGTCGTTGCCAGTCCAGGTGTTGAAGATGCCCAAGTAAGGCTCGGTCAGGGCGGCTTTGAAGGCTAGCAGTGCTGCCCGGTCTGACGGCGGGCAGGAGTTAACGGTGGAGATAACGGTGAGAGTTAGAGTGAGTGGTACTATGAAGAAGGAGAAGAAGAAACCCATGATGTGTTGGGAAGGTTTGGTTTGTTTTTTAAGAATGTGAAAATGGAGTTTGAGGATGTTTGTGTTGTGTATGTACTATGTAATATGACATCAGTGTGTTTTTGTGAGAGGGAGAGAGGGAATGGAAGATGTGGAAGATGAGTCTGTTTAAATACATGATTTTGGACTAAACAGCCCTTTGGTTTGGTGTGTAAAATTACAGTTCTAGAGGTTGATTTGATTGGTTCATTGCACATGCAGATTGATTATGCTAGAATTATTAAAAAGTAATTATCATGACTACAAAAGGATGCTAATGTAACCTGCATTCGGATATCCTAGCTAGTAAGACAGTAACAAGATATCAGGCCAACAAGTTTTTAGATTCGGGTACGAGCATCAATAATTAAATGGGTGTTGGTGGAGTATGAGGTCTTGGTTGAGAGTGAATAGAGTGTTACTATAGTCGCGTTTAGGTAGAGAAGTCACATTGGTCGCCTTTCTCTACTTATTTTTTGTTTACAAAAAAAAAAAAAAAAAGGGATGCCATGTGTCTGTTTGGGATTCGCTTTTTAGTACTATTCATAGGTCCCATTATACTATTTCAGTAAATTTTTACCTTCATCTACCATATTTTTAGCAAAAATTTTTTGTTGATCTACCATAGTTTCAACTTATTTTTGTTACCCATGAATAGTAACAAAAATAAGCTAGCTTTTTAATTTCAAGCTAAACGCACAATATATATGTTAATTGCAGTTATTAAGATTTAAGAACATTCATTTCGTAGAGCAAACTCCAGCTACATTAACAACCAATTGGTGTATTAGCCAGATGATGAAGAACAATTATCATAGAGCAAACACCAAAAAATAAGAAAGGATTCAGATTTGTATTAGATTTTGTAAATTAGTGTAATGTTCTCTGATCATTAAATAAGTCTTAAGAGCCAACTTTGAGAGTGACATAATCATAATACTTGTATATAAGTTTGATTATCTCTAAAGCACGTCAAAATTAAACCATTGTAAAGATATTTGTATTTTATAGTGATGATATTTGTTTTTTTAAAATTTACTACCAATTTTAGTACAGAAGACTTACAAACTAATTCGATAATGAATGTGATTGGTGTTATACCAACAACATAATAAATCAATTTTTGGTGTTTTAAAAGTTGACGTACCAATCTGTAAAGTTTTGTGTAATAAGATTTATGATAGATTCTCAAAAAAAGATTTATGATAAATGTTCTAGAAAAGTGAATTTGTATGGGTAGAAATCTTGTATCATCTATATACAAAAAATAAAGATGACAATTGGCTAATTGCTGTACAATGATCAATGTTTAGGGGATTAAATTGGTCTTATAAGAATTTAGGACTTTTCAACTTCATGAATTATGAATGTATTGTATGTACCTAAATGCAAAAAGCATTAGGTTATAAAAACTTCCATGCCAAAACTCACAAATGACCTCTCTTATGCTAAACGAATACCTCTGATCACAAGAAAAAGAAAAGAAAAGCAAATAAATTCAACATCCACGTATAAGGCCAAATGTAAGAGGTGAAGATAAATTTAAGTGGCCCCTCAATAACCTTTTCCTTCATTGATTTTTACCAACATATATACTAAGAACATATTTAAAATTTTAAAACAATATCTACAAACTTTAATGTCAAATTCGTATTGTCAACATCATCTTCTATTCTAGGTGCACCAAAGTCCTTACAATGATTTCACAACTATTCTGAGTTTCTGTTTCTATGATTAGAAAAGCATTTCTTTTCCTAATTCCCTTTACAGTATTTGAAAACCTAAATTACCCCTACTAAGCTTTCTAATGCCCAAGGGAAAAATCTTTTCCATGACCCATTAATTTAAATGCCCTCTATTTCATTGGTCCATTAAGAATGTGAAACCTTTTGATTAAATTTCCAGCTCATGGGCATGTCCTACGCATGTCCTGTCTAAGATTTTAGGCAAAGATTGTGACATCATTAAGATCAGACGAAATGAAATGTCTTTGCTTTGTTCCTTGTAGGTCGGCTCTCACTAAATTCACTGACCACTGGCTTAGTTGAGAGGCCTGGCTTGGGGTCCATTTTTCTAAAGTAAAATGATGCACTGAAAACTTTAATGGGAATTATCATCTCTGCATTTACTGCTTTCTCGACCTTTTAGTTATATTGATTTTCCATATCATAAAGTGTTATTCTTTGTCTTTGTCCTTTGCACAAAATTGTAAAACAAAGTGATGAAGTAAGTGCTGGCAAAAGTTAAAACAAAAAGGATTGATAGTACCAAGAGTTATTCCTTATTTTTTGAAGAAAAAATTAGTTGCAAATTTTTTATATACATTTTAAGTATGAAAGGGAGATTCAGATTTCTCCGATGAAAACACACAGAAGTACCATTTGACCTAAAGGTCATTGAATGTTTAGTTGCAATCTTAAAAATGAATTAGAAAATAGTTTTTTTTGTTTGGTTTGCACAACAAATAATTAATATATATATATTTTTTTGTAATTCCAAATAATTGTTTGAATACAAACTTACATTCACAAAAACATACTCCAAATAGGAAGTCATTTTTTATTCTTTGGGTCATTTGAGAGTCTCAAATGAAAAAACAAACCCAAATTCAAAATCTACATGAAAAAGTATGGAGACAGTGATTGGTTTAAGTTAAAATGTTATTTAGGAAAAATTAACAGGAAAACGTTTTCCTTCTAGACAACCTTGTTTCCTTTTATTCAATTTTTGTTCTCATTCTTGAGTTTTGAATTCTTTCATCGAATGAAACTAGAATAAATGAAGAAAAATGCTAGGTTCCCCCAAAAAAAAAAAAAAAAGGGATGCCATGAGTCTGTTTAGGATTCGCTTATTTTACTGAAACTGAAATTTTTTTGCTGAAAATATAGTAGATAAAGATAAAAATTTACTGAAATAGTATAACGAGACCCATGAATAGTACTAAAAAGTGCAGTAAGGCCATGAATAGTAACAAAAATAAGCTGAATAATAAAAATAAGCTAGCTTTTTAATTTCGAGCTAAACGCACACTATATAAGTGAATTGCAGCTATTAAGAACATTCATTTCGTAGAGCAAACTCTAGCTACATTAACAACCAATTGGTGTATTAGCCAGATGATGAAGAACAATTATCATAGAGCAAACACCAAAAAATAAGAAAGGATTCAGATTTGTATTAGATTTTGTAAATTAGTGTAATGTTCTCTGATCATTAAATAAGTCTTAAGAGCCAACTTTGAGAGTGACATAATCATAATACTTGTATATAAGTTTGATTATCTCTAAAGCATGTCAAAATTAAACAATTGTAAAGATATTTGTATTTTATAGTGATGATATTTGTTTTTTTAAAATTTACTACCAATTTTAGTACAGAAGACTTACAAACTAATATGATAATGAATGTGATTGGTGTTATACCAACAACATAATAAATCAATTTTTGGTGTTTTAAAAGTTGACGTACCAATCTGTAAAGTTTTGTGTGATAAGATTTATGATAAATGTTCTAGAAAAGTGAATTTGTATGGGTAGAAATCTTGTATCATCTATATACAAAAAATAAAGATGACAATTGGCTGATTGCTGTACAATGATCAATGTTTAGGGGATTAAATTGGTCTTATAAGAATTTAGGACTTTTCAACTTCATGAATTATGAATGTATTGTATGTACCTAAATGCAAAAAGCATTAGGTTATAAAAACTTCCATGCCAAAACTCACAAATGACCTCTCTTATGCTAAACGAATACCTCTGATCACAAGAAAAAGAAAAGAAAAGCAAATAAATTCAACATCCACATATAAGGCCAAATGTAAGAGGTGAAGATAAATTTAAGTGGCCCCTCCATAACCTTTTCCTTCATTGATTTTTACCAACTTATATACTAAGAACATATATAAAATTTTAAAACAATATCTACAAACTTCAATGTCAGATTCGTATTGTCAACATCATCTTCTACTCTAGGTGCACCAAAGTCCTTACCGTGATTTCACAACTATTCTGAGTTTCTGTTTCTATGATTAGAAAAGCATTTCTTTTCCTAATTCCCTTTACAGTATTTGAAAACCTAAATTACCCCTACTAAGCTTTCTAATGCCCAGGGGAAAAATCTTTTCCATGACCCATTAATTTAAATGCCCTCTATTTCATTGGTCCATTAAGAATGTGAAACCTTTTGATTAAATTTCCAGCTCATGGGCATGTCCTACGCATGTCCTGTCTAAGATTTTAGGCAAAGATTGTGAACATCATTAAGATCAGACGAAATGAAATGTCTTTGCTTTGTTCCTTGTAGGTCGGCTCTCACTAAATTCACTGACCACCGGCTTAGTTGAGAGGCCTGGCCTGGGGTCCATTTTTCTAAAGTAAAATGATGCACTGAAAACTTTAATGGGAATTATCATCTCTGCATTTACTGCTTTCTCTACCTTTTAGTTATATTGATTTTCCATATCATAAAGTGTTATTCTTTGTCTTTGTCCTTTGCACAAAATTGTAAAACAAAGTGATGAAGTTGGTGCTGGCAAAAGTTAAAACAAAAAGGATTGATAGTACCAAGGGTTATTCCTTATTTTTTGAAGAAAAAATTAGTTGCAAATTTTTTATATACATTTTAAGTATGAAAGGGAGATTCAGATTTCTCCGATGAAAACACACAGAAGTACCATTTGACCTAAAGGTCATTGAATGTTTAGTTGCAATCTTAAAAATGAATTAGAAAATAGTTTTTTTTGTTTGGTTTGCACAACAAATAATTAATATTTTTTTTTTTGTAATTCCAAATAATTGTTTGAATACAAACTTACATTCACAAAAACATACTCCAAATAGGAAGTCATTTTTTATTCTTTGGGTCATTTGAGAGTCTCAAATGAAAAAACAAACCCAAATTCAAAATCTACATGAAAAAGTATGGAGACAGTGATTGGTTTAAGTTAAAATGTTATTTAGGAAAAATTAACAGGAAAACGTTTTCCTTCTAATTTTTTTTAATTTAAGAGTTTTTTGGTCAATTAATTTTTTGACATTATCCCTTTTTTTTTCTTTTCTTTTTTTGGCAGAACCCAGGCTCAATTTGGACACTCAAAAAGTTGTTCTCCAATAATTACAAGTCGGTCCAATTATTAAGAAATATTATTCCATCCTTTGGCCAAATGAATTAAAAAGAACCACTAAATTGGCTTCAAATTTGGAACTTTATTCCAAACTTAAGCATTGGCTTATATATTTAGAATTATAGCTAGTGATCTACATTCAAATTTGATCTGGTGATATTTTATCAGTGATATCATAATGCCACACTTATCAGGGAAAAAAGGATTGATGGTACCAAAGGTGTCTGTGTTTGCACATGATATGTGTTACATAATTTTTCAATGTCAACTACTTGAGGTTCTATGTCCTTGATATAACTATGGATCTGAGAAAATTTGTGTGATGATGATAATTTGAACTTAAATAGTTTCCTCAGACAAGTTGATTAGATATCCACAAAAGCTGGCTTGAAGATTTAACCTTCTCAATGTTTTCTTGTATTTTCTTTATAGTGGAGGAAAAAAAAAAGTTTCTCCCACAGACAAGCCATATTTATGTACACATGCAAGAGTTCCATGTTGGTCCAACTTAAATCACTGGATGGTGACCATGTCCAATTGGCTGTCAGTAGGCCTAGCCTTGATTGGCTTGCACTTTTGAGTGGGTTCACAAATCACAAGTGGGCTAGCTTACCTAATCTATTGGGTGACCACTTTTTTTTTTCTTCCTTACACTCTTTGCTATTTATTTTTGGGAGATTCTCAGTTTCATTATCTTATTAAAAATTATCTGCGCCTAAAGTTTTAACAATTAACAATAAATGTAATGTAATGACATAAAAATCAAAACTTATTTCATGATCGTTGACATTATTTGTTATCATCAGTATATACATAAATATGGTATCAGAAAAAATCAACATTGTCAGGAGTGTTGTAACTTATAACTCAACTAGTTTCTACCTCTCAGTGTTCTCAATATAAATATCCAAATCCACATACCCAATTATCAAAAAAAAAAAAAAAAATCCCTGTAAAAGTGATGTGCTGCAATCGAAACTTATTCTTAACGAGGTGTAAAAAATACTTGTAAAGATTTTTATGTCCCTAAGTAACATTATTTATTTGGAAATGAATCATATAGTCACTAAGGTAATAGAATTATAGAAGAAAAGAATGCCTAATCTAAGAGCTTTTATTAGAAAGGCCTTCACTTTCACTCTCGGGGAAAAATGTTGTACATAATGATATTTACAAGGATAGGTTGTAATAATGATATTTGAGTTTAGAGAATATTGTCTCATAAAGTGAAAATTCAAGTTCTGGAATATTCTAAGTGAAAATTCTGAATTAAGCATTTTCGATCGGTTGAAACTTTGGCTCGATTGATCAAAATGGTAAAGAAAAAATCCTGGAGCTTCTGCTGGGTTTGATCACTAATCAATTCCTGTTCGATCGATTGAAAGAACCTCTCGATCAATCGAAACTCAAATACTGAATTTTCGGCAGAATTTTCTTGTGACTATTTGGAAAGATTGAAGAGGTTTCAAGCATTGTGAACGGTTTTATGAAATATTTTAACTCTCCATACGTACCTTTTGATGAAATATAACCCTATGAGTATAAATAGAGGCTTATGTTTACTTGAGAGAGAAACACAAGAAATCCATGTAGTTGTTCTCTAGAATTGCTATCTATAAAACCCAACATCTTGGTTGTATCCTAGGGACAAATTTGCGATAATCCTTTAGCAACAATAATGTGAGGGGCAAATATTGTCTAAGGAAAATAATATTGTGCCTCCAAGTTATTTATTTTCTATTTGTCTTTTGTGTTAACCTTGTTTTTTCATTATTACTTTGTATAATATCCCAACAAAAACAAAAGAAAAGAAAAGATAAAATGTAAGCCTTTTTCTTGTTCTAAGTTCCAACTCTCTTGAGCCATGCCTTCACTTTAGCACTTTCATATTACATTAACATTTCCTACCTAATTAAGTGGACAAAGTGAAACTAATTATCCACAAATTGACCTTGTTTGATTGAAAACTCTAAAATACAAAACTTATTAGAAATAGTTTTGTCTCTATGTTCATGTTGTAGTGGGAGCAAGAATGTAAGATGGACGGTGACCCAACAATAGGATACTTGCAGGCTTGCCCATGTGAAAATGTCATAATGATAACAAACTCTAAAGCAAGAGAAATATGATTGAGCCATGAATTGAGTTTGCACTTGTTTTTTTCTTTCAAAAGATTATTATATATATATCTTCTATATCTTTGTCCAGATTTCTTAATAATGAACAACTGAGCATATAGGATAGCCCATGTTGTAACACATATGAGTGAAAGTAGGTCAGAATCACTTATTCTAGAAAGAACAATATATGTTTTTCTCTTTAATCTGCTTCCATATGATTCATCATGATGATTTAATTCTCATTAAAAAATTTCCTCATGAATAATCTGCCATCCATAGTATAAAAGGTACACTTCGTGTGTGTTTGGCTCCAGTTTAAGAAGTCAGCTTATTTTACTATTTAGCTTATTTTTGCTAATATTTATGAGTTACACTGCACTTTTTGGTACTATTCATAAGTCCCACTGTACAATTTCAACTAATTTTTGCCTTTATCTATGTACTTTCAGCAAAAAGTTTTTAATTTCAACAAAATAAGCGAATCTCCAATAGACCCTTCATATATAGTTTTTTTTTTTTTTTTAGAGATAGATTCAACTTATGGTGTCTGCTTTTAATGATTACATTTTATTTTCAGACTAAGATACCAATTAGTTTTTTTATGTAGACGGAGATTGAACCTCAAATTTCTTTTTTGACGACAAGAGATTTTACCATTTGGACTCATTGAACCCACTATTTCATATATATAGTTGATCTTTGTTACTTTGGCGCCTCTGTCTCATTAAGAAACCATAATTTAAATGGGTGCCCTTTCTATGCCGTTATGTTATTTTCCTAGAGAACTAATATTGTCAATACTATTATAAAATTATTTGAGTGCATCTTTGCACCATTGATTCAGTAATGGAAACAATTTGCAATTCAGACTGTAGTAACAGTGGTCTTGAAAGGAAGCTTAATAATATTAAATTACTTGTTAGCTAGCCTAGTGTCTCAAAAATTAAATATTACACTCCTTGACATATTTGGATTCAATTATCTCTTAATGTTAGGGGTACTATTAATTTTACTACAAAAAAACTTTACTTTTAAATAGAAAACAAAATGCAATATTGAAATAGAGATTGTAATTTATTTATTAAGTTTATGGTGTTACACCATTCAAATAAGTTGTTTAGTTTGCAAGATTTTGTAATAAAATCAATATATAATACCTTAGCATTTTGCCATTAGTCCTCTTGAGTTCAAATTGCACTCTCCCTTATCATAAAGATTTTAAAAATGAATGTGGAGTACGTGGCATGAAAAAGTACTTAGATTTATGGATAACATTTTCGTCCTATACTGCAAACATATAGTGACAATTCAGAAATTTTGTCAACAACCATATGATCCATATATTACTCAACAAAAAACAAGTGAGTTGTATGATTAAAATATGAATAGTTTTTTGAATTCGGCTCCATGTTTGTTTGAAAAATAACTTTGGGCCTTGAGGGATAGCCTTGCTCTCTAGGTACATCTCCAAATCCAGGCAATTGCAATCGAATTAAACAACAGTGATGATTCACCTGCTGACTATTCATCGATGGTTGATGATTGCAAGAATTTAATGAACCAAATTTCCAGGTGAAGCTGAATTACTGCTATAGAGAAGTCAATGTCTATGCCGATTTACTTACAAAAATAGCTGTCCACCTTCAACAAGATTTTGTTATTTAGGACACCTCTTGTCAAATTATCTTTACTTTTGTTATATGACCTTATTGGTCTTGGTTGTAATCGTTTATGTTTCTATGGTAACATAACTCTTGTGGTTTATTTAACAAATTTCCCTATTACCAAAATAATAATAATAATAATTTTGTTTGCTAAATTCATGTTTTATAATAAAATTTTCCCTAGATTCGTAGTTATAATTATCATAGCTAGTATTGTCCCCAATGCAATTGTCATAGCCAAAAGTGTTACTATTCTTTTATTAGCTTCTTGAAAATAATTTTCAAGAAAAATATGGGCCTTCGTTCTCTAGAATTTTCACTTTTAAAAAGGAAAAAAAAAAAAATTTGTCAAGGTGATATTTTGTAGTTATTAAGTTATAATAAAAATAATATCAACCATGAGTCTGATAAAAATAATATTATATTACGTAAATCACAACTTATCATATTAATAAATTGTATAAAAAAATCCCCAAATTTTTTTTTTTTGTGTCACTAACTAAATGTAATGATGATCCTTTAAGAAGAAAATATGGGACTTTTGTTATCTACATTGAAACATCATTCAAATGTCCTCACGTGGATGGGTCAAAACGACAAAACCTCTCATGTGCTCAGTGTCCTTGTTTTCCTTTATTTTTTATCTGTCATTATTAATTTATTTGGTGGTGAGGGGACAAAGGCATAAGATTTATTTTAGTATAAAATAAACTTGTTCTAAAAAATTTAATTACTAATAATTAAATAGTTGAAACTTTACATGTCGGTGAACTCAATTAGTAGTTAGGTGTACAACGAATATCAACAAATCTTTGCAAGTTTTAATACAAGATTGACAATAGTTTAGCTTTGCAGACACATGAAGGGTTTTTATTAGTATTACTTTTTATCAAACAATTATTCTAGTAGATCACACAATATAGTAGATAATTGTCTTCTTGTTGTAGATATTTTTTAATTTGATATATTAAACTGAAAACCTTATCTTTTAAAAAGAGAAAGGTAACCCTTAGCTAAATAGGCAATTGGGGTTGTCTTGAAAGGTCTCACTCTCAAGCCTCAAGCACTGTCACTACAACTCAAAAAAGGTCAATAGTGTATGCTGAGTCAAAAGACAAATAATTAGTGCACAATATTCTTTCTCAGCTTTTCACATTTTACTAAGATGTCAAGGTCACTCATGCAACATCACTTTTTAAATAATCCACTTCCACAATATTATCTTTATTATATATCAATCATAATATGTCACCTCAATGAATTATTGCTCATTTTTTGATAATTTGAGAGTTAAGGGTGAAGGGATTTAAATCCGGAATGTCTCCGGTAAAAACATTAGAAGCAGAGCTTTTAATGGACTCACTGCTCTTTTAATGTGCTTTTGTGTGTATTTTCTGTTTTGGTTCTAGTAAGAGATGAATGAGGTCATGCATGAATCTAAACTGGCCCAATAACTCTTTTTGGGCCAAACAACTTGGGTCCCCAACTCAATAAAGCTGGTTGTTTAGGACTGTTGGAAATAGATGGAAGGTATACCAACCCATTAACAGGCATTTCATTAATGGAATGACATCCTTCACCCTCTTTCTGTAGGCTAGCAAACACTCAATTCCATTCCCTATTTCCAAATCATGTTTTTAATGAGTTAACTGTCAACAACAAAAGACCCTCATTCTGCAAGATATCTTTCAGGATTTTAAATGTCATACAATCACAATAAAACTCAGAAGGATCAAATAGTCATATAAATCATAATCTTGTCCTTTCTATGAATGAATGAACACCACAGTCTATAGTCTATAATTCTTCCAAAAATGTGATCTCGATTGGATGAAGTTCAAGTTTCCAATAAACTATGAAGCCTGATACCATCGAATTAAGCAAATATATCCTCAGTAATAAATGATTGAGATTGTTCTGTATCCATACAATTTTCGGATGGGATTTGAAGTTGTTCATAGTTTAGCTGTCTGGAAGCTTCATACAATGCGATGCCAACACTTACAGAGAGATTTAGACATCTAACGTAGGTTTCAACCATTGGAATCCGAATAGTATCCCCGCCAAGGGTTTCACTTTTGCAGTCCAGCAGAGCTTCAGGAGGTAGGCCACTAGTTTCTGAGCCAAATATGAGATAATCACCTCTTCTGTATGAAAAGTCCTGCAAAAATAGAATTGATGACGTTCAAATCTAAAGACATTCCATTTAATATGAAGCTGAATGATGTATCCTGAGTTACTAAACTGTATCATGCAAATTTCCAATAAGAAAAAAGAAATCTAGACAAAAAACCCACATAATGATTAGATCATTAAAATGTCCCCTGAACATATTTATATACTTTTAACGGTGTGCCATTTTGAAAGATATTGAAGTAACATGAATTGTCTCACAAATTCTGCAAGAGTACTAATTATAGAGGAATGACTCATGCATCATCGAAATTATGAGGAACAAAAGTATGGACTATAAATTCATGGTAAATCATTTTCATGTGATTGATTAAGAAAATCATATAGAGAATGACATGATAATAGAGAGAAAGGTCAAGGTCTGTACTAGTTTCACTACATTTCAGAAAACTACATGATAATACAAAGGAAGTGTCCTCATGATGATACCACATCTCAACCCATTTCTCCAAAGTTCAGAAGCCCAGCTACAAAAGACATGTCAATCTCCATGCATTAACTCCTAAACTTGGGCCACCAATGGCTTCTACAGGCAATTGTTTCTGTACTATTGGCTGTTGATGCCCCTAAGCAAGTGGGAAACCCTTTTATAGATAGCTGTCTTGGCACCAAGGTTGATAGAAAAAATGCAAGCTATAAGTCTATAACCTCAGGGTCCTCAACTTGCCTTAGTTACTTAAGATTTTTAGTTTCTTCCTTGAATGAGCTCCAAGTGTCTTGGCATTTTGTATCTCTCACTCTCACTATTGCATTGATTAAATATCAACATGTAACATGGATTATAGTTATGGTTTTTCCAAACTTATAATTGTAATTTACACAACCCCCTATTCATTTACATTGCATGCCTTTTTCATTTATGACTAAACCCTTTATGTTTGATGGGCAAATCCAACTCATGCTATAATGGGCTGAACCCCATGAACTAAGCTTCCACCACTTTTTTATGAAGAAGGAATGCTATTTGATACAACAACCATTGGCATTTATATTTCTATTAGGTTGCATTAAACCTAAGATCCATAACCCCAATGTCAGTGAACCAGTGATCAACACATACAAATAGTTCAGAGTTCAAGTCAGGTTTCTATGAGGAAATCAACATGCCATTTAGGGACTCTAACTGAGGTATTCAATCTTTCACATCATAAATAAATCTTAGAATAATGGAGTGACACAATGCACATTTCAAACACATATAGGTATAGAGCAAAATAGAAAAAGGAAAGTTGGCAACTTACTGAATGAATTGCTGTTCCTCTTTTGGTGAATGCAAGCAACCGCTTTTCCCCATCCTGTATCATAAAGCAGAAAGCTAGAGAAAGGTTGCTGAATCTCATTTTAGGAATTTAAAAATAAAAATAGAACCTGTTGCCTGAAATAGTCTTGAAACTCCATCCATGAGTCATGAACTTTAACAACCACATATCTAATGTTGAGAGTTAGTTGTTGAAAACAAGTATTAGGACTTGATGATATAAAATATTATGTAAAGCTGTTGTAAAAAAAAAACCGTTCTGCAACAAGCCATGAGTGAATCCTGTCAATCAAACAAGTTCAAACTATTGAATCTCAAGTTGGCATGAAAGGCAAGATTGCAAGGCAAGCATATCCTTCCTAGAAAAAGTAACTTTCCAGGTTGTGAAAGAATTAGCTCAGTACTATTTTATAACCTCAAGGCAGAAAAAAATGGTTATGCTTTTGGTTTGCATACCAAATATCAGTTATTTAAAATGCTACAAGTAAATTTTTATATGTGACAGAAAGATTAGCTCAAGTAAAGCAAATTAATAGAAGAACAACAAATAG
Organism: Quercus suber; assembly: GCF_002906115.3. Lineage (NCBI taxonomy): Eukaryota > Viridiplantae > Streptophyta > Magnoliopsida > Fagales > Fagaceae > Quercus > Quercus suber. The sequence continues at coordinate 772,339 of NW_027069615.1, forward strand.
AACAGATACTTTTGGATACGGCCAATAATCCAACCCTGCACGCTTTAGCTTCGCATCATCCACCTGAAATCCTAATGGCTGAAGAAGAAAAGAAGCATGTTCAACAAGAGCCAGTAGTAACTTTTATTATGAAGGGGCAGTATAAAACAATTTAATCTTCCTGCTTATACAAACAAAAATAATAATGGAACTCAAACTGGCAGTATCTACCCCAACTAGGTGTAGTCCAACAGCTGATGCAGCGCATGTTCTGGCAATACAGCCTGTGTTTCCAGGAATCTGCCAATGACAATAGAAATCTCAGTGCCAGCCTTGAGAAAATGAGGTTGTCTGCAACCCAAAAGAAAAAATTGAGAAATTATGATTTTGGAGTCGCCAAAGTCTGGAATACCCAAAATATTGTTCTCCATGATTTGGAGAAATTAATGAGAAGAAGGAAAAGTGACACACCATGGTCTTTCAAACTTTAATTATCTAACAAAAAAATTTAAGTAGTATGGTACTATATATTAAACTCCCATGTAGAGATACACTTGTTAACTCACTTGGGAGTAATTAACAAACTCAACATGGCACCACCTATAGACACGAAATCACTAACCATCTTTGACACAACGGATACAAATTAATGCACAGTAAATACTGAGAATTCAAACTAAGAACTAGGCATTACTATCAATACACCTTCATTTTCACTCCAACAATTTTACAACAACAAAGATCAAGTCTTCAGCCACCAATAGCATCCAATGCAGCTAAAAAACTTGAACCTGATTTTCACATGTAAAGTACTGCTTATACAGTTATACTATCAATGATTAGTTTACTACAATCACAAACTCTTCAAATCCTGTTAAATTGATAACATTTTTTTTTTATTTTAAAAAAATCCTGGTTAAAATATTGTTCTCGACTTCACACCCATTCTTAAACTTGTCTAAAGATTATTCTGCAAAAATCCTTTTTTCTTCTCCCACAGCCTACACTTGAGTGAAACAAAGATAAGTACAAGATGATTCATTAATAATTTTTAACATTTAGTGCTACTAGAACTTATATTTGGCACCTCATGTTAAACTATTATTACCAGTTTACCACTTAAAGAACTGTACTTCACTATCCAAAACATTTGCAATTTCCTGTACTCCCTATAAATTTGATACATTTTATGTTTGAATACATAATACACTAATAAATATACAATAATACCACAAACTTCTTTTTTTTTTTTTTTTTTTTAAATAATAAAAACAGTTGTCTTTCTACTCAATTCACCCATAAAAGCACAACATAACCTGAATATGCCCAAACTTCTGCAGAGGAAAACTTCATCATGGGTACCCAATAAGATCGCATAAAAAAAGGGTCATACAAACCATGTACTCAACTAAAACAGAATAAATACAAACCTCTTATTTGACAATTAGATACTTTTAGTGCTACCATAACTTATACTATACTTCAATAAGTATTGTCACAACCTTAGGATTTGCTAGCTAAGCATTTGTTCTATATGCCTAAAAGGCTTAAAGGACTACTGTTGGAACACCCCGTAATTACTTATATAGCCTAGATTGACCCATTATATGTTTGATGCAGGACTCAATACACACCCGCACAACATAGACTCATACAATACAATTCAATTCAGGGTATCACAAATACATTATATATAAATAACATAAAAGTAAAGATGTAGCTTTTTAAGACTTTTTTTTTTTTTTTGATGAATCAGAAATACTATTGATCAAAAGAAATACAGTACAGAATCCAGAGTCAAATGACTCAATACAAAGCAGTGTGAGTATTACTCAGACTGCAGAACAGATGAACCAAAACAAAACTTCTAAAATATCACAAACTCTAGCAAACACTACCAGCAATTACAAAATCTGGCAAGACAAACCAGCACAAACAGCAGCTAATAGACTAATCTTCTGAGCAGCGAGCACATTTTACTCATCTCTTCGAGGCTTAAAAACTTTTATAACCACAGCATCCCTTAAAACACATTAATGCACTATTTTCCTCTTCTCACAGTAAATTTTTTATACTGTCTTTTGTTAACGAATGTCCTTTTCATACTTTACTAAACCATGTTCTTATACATTTTTCAAAATGTAAATTCAAATTATGCACAAATATGAAGAAAAGCACACACACAGCGAAAATGAAATTTGTGTGTATAAACTAAGGAATTATTAACAAGTACTTTAAAGCTCAAAATTTGAATATTTATAACTCCTTTTAACATGTGCCCATTGGCAACTCCTTCTGGGTACCTGAGGTGAAACCAATACAACTTGAAGAAGCTTTCTTGTTGAAACCTGGCTCACTGCCTCACCAACCCTACAAGGCAAAGAACTGCCATTTCCTCTCTCCGCTGCACCATCATAACAACACATATAGTACAACACCCAATTTAATCAACAACAGTATATATAAATATACATACAAATAAACATACATGGGTGCACATATATGTAGAAAAAATGAGAGAGAGAGAGAGAGAGAGAGAGAGATATTACAGAGAGAGCAGAAGGTAGGGGAGGAGAGAGAGAGGTGGAAGTGTTTGTGCTTGAGTTTGAGTTTGAGTTTAAAGTGGGCAAAGTGGGAAGAGCGAAAAGGAAGAGCTCTGGAGAGAAAATGAAATGGGGTTATATGATTTAGCGGTTTTAGGAGATTTGCTGTGTCCATGTTTAGCTATAGCTAGCTTTGTTTGAGTTCCTTTCTTCCTCTACTTCTTGCTGGTCTCATTCTATTATCCTTGCGTTCTTCTTGTGTTATGTTTAATTGAATATTTATAACTCCTTTTAACATGTGCCCATTGGCAACTCCTTCTGGGTACCTGAGGTGAAACCAATACAACTTGAAGAAGCTTTCTTGTTGAAACCTGGCTCACTGCCTCACCAACCCTACAAGGCAAAGAACTGCCATTTCCTCTCTCCGCTGCACCATCATAACAACACATATAGTACAACACCCAATTTAATCAACAACAGTATATATAAATATACATACAAATAAACATACATGGGTGCACATATATGTAGAAAAAATGAGAGAGAGAGAGAGAGAGAGAGAGAGATATTACAGAGAGAGCAGAAGGTAGGGGAGGAGAGAGAGAGGTGGAAGTGTTTGTGCTTGAGTTTGAGTTTGAGTTTAAAGTGGGCAAAGTGGGAAGAGCGAAAAGGAAGAGCTCTGGAGAGAAAATGAAATGGGGTTATATGATTTAGCGGTTTTAGGAGATTTGCTGTGTCCATGTTTAGCTATAGCTAGCTTTGTTTGAGTTCCTTTCTTCCTCTACTTCTTGCTGGTCTCATTCTATTATCCTTGCGTTCTTCTTGTGTTATGTTTAGATAAGAACTCTTTTTAAGTCTTAAGTCCTTTAATGTTTTTTTTGGTTAGTCCTCAATTTTATTTTATTTTTAATAAGATAAAAAAAATAGCTTTATTTATATGGTCATTTTTTTTTTTTTTTTGAGGAAGGGGGCTTTATCACAAATATTTAGCTTCTCTCCATTATAAATATTTTTCATCCAATAAGAAATTTATCATCAAGCTTAATAGGGTTTTTGTTAAATCTAACCTAAAAACTCCACTTATTCTATTTTAAATTTTAATTAATCCACCATTCATGTAAACCTACATTAGCCTTTCTACTCATCTTTATTTCATTATTATTAATATTATATGTTTCTTATTTCATTATTCATTACACATTTACAATTCAAGACACACAATCCAGATTACACTAATCTGATTTCCCTATTAAACTTGCATCAACCTAGAAAAAAAAAATACACTCTCCAATCGACCCACATCAACCTTAGCGGCCCCGAAAGAGTTCATTGTGGAGCATTATAGGGTTTTGGTTGTGAAGAGGCACAAGAGTGTTGTAAAACATGAGTTTTTGCACATGAGGTGGCATCTAGCATTAGCAAACTTGACAAGTGACATTAACACACATGAACAAGGACAGTAAGTTCACTAGTGCGAGGGTCTTAAGAGAGTCAATTGATAGTTATCAGTGGTTGTATATGTTTTTGTGTGGTGGTTGAAGGTGTTTCTACTTCGGGGGAGGATTGATGGTGGTTTATGATGAAGGTGTGGGGGTTTTATTGTTGATGGTTCTCGACAATGAGCTCGAAAACCTTCTTAATTTGACATGTCTCAACTTGGAAAAAATATACCCTGTTATGGGTATATGAGTAATCTCCCTCATAGTTTGTGGGTCCCACTCGGCTGTGAGGGTGAAGACTCATATACCAATACAAGGGTATACTTCCTCCTCAACTTGACCTTGGTTTTCCAAGAGAGAGAGTAAAATTAAAACCTTTTACCTTTTGAATTGAAGATAATTATAATCAAATGCTAACCAACTATTTTAAAAGAGGAAAATGCACAGTGACTATTATTATTATTTTTTAATTAGCAAGGTAATTATTAATGTAAACTTTAACTACTCAGCCACATTTGTAATCAACAATGATTTTGAAATAAAAAAGACATTGAAAAATGTTCATAACTTACTAATGTGATAAGTTGTGTGTGTATATATATTATATATACATATACATATACATATATATATATATATATATATTAATGAAATGTGATACATTGAAATCAAAGATTTATTATTTTCCTTGGGTTCACTATTAACACAAATTTTATTATACACTAATCAAAATATACTACCTCAATATATATAAAAAAAAAATTATAAAAATGTATTGTATCACTCATTCATTTGATTTCTTTAATTTGCAGAAAAAGAAAAAAAAAATGCAGTACACTTAAAGTGCTTTATTTTTTGTTATTTTTTTAAGGATAATTTATATTAAATCTTTACTAGCCTCATCACATACGCTTTGTGTGTGCGTGTGATGAGGTGTTTTTTTTTTTTTTTTTTTTTTTGGGTTTAATGGTCCTATTTTATAGCAAAAAAAAAAAAGTCCGTGTCTTTATTTTTTATATATAATTTATAAGTAGATAAAGTAATTTGAAAATTAACAGAAGAGTGACCTTATTTTTTAAGCAATGTTTTAGTAGAAGTTAGAGTTGTATTTTTATCGAATTGTCATTTACTTTTGTCTCTACTTAAACATAGGTGTGTAAAGACATTTTTGAATAAAAAAAAATGAGGATCTTAGGCAGAAGAAGCCTCTTTAAATAGTAGTATAGATAACAGAGAAAACCCTAAATAGTATTGTAGTATAGAAGATTTATTATTTTCCATGGGTTCACTTTAACACAAATTTTATTATACACTAATCAAAATATACTACCTCAATATATATCAAAAAATTATAAAAGATATATTGGATCACTCATTCACTGGACTTCTTTAATTTGGGGAAAATTCCTTTTTTTTTTTTTTAAATATTTTTTTGAAGGATAATTTACTTTAAATATTTATAACCGTCAAAAAGGTATATATAAATATAAAACCGTGAATCTACACCGCGCTTTTACCGACCCTATAAATAAGCCAGTCGTGCTTTATCGTCCTCTAGCTTCTAAAAAGAAATTCCATTCCCAAAATCCGAAATTAGGGCAAACGAGAAAATTTTCGCAAATCGAATCCGATCGGTTAGCGATCTGAGATCGATCGATTTTCAACGCGAACATCTTCGGACTAAAGTAAGTCAATTTTGATCGAAATCGTTTCGTTTTTGTGTTTGTTGTGGCACTTTGATTTGGTTTTCATTGGAGGTATTTGTGTTTCTTAGGGTTTGGATTTTGGGCTTCGACTTGCATGAGCTTTTATTGATTACAAGATTTTCAGGGATTTTGAATATTGGGTTATGAAAAAGTAATGAAATTAATCAGTGTTTGTGGTTAGTGATTGGGTATTACTAAATTTGACGAGTTGTTATTGGGTTTTTGGGGTTGATAGGGTTTGTGTTTGAATGATTGAAATGCTTGGAATTCTATTCAGCTGAATCTGGTGCAGAAATTGTATGAAAGTTTTGTTGTTTATGGTGTCCAAACAAACTTGAAGCATAAAAAGATTAAATTTTAATACGATTGAATGGTGTATTTTTGAATGAAAGTAAAAGCTTTTCTTTTTCCTAGATTTAGGTTTTTTTTTTTTTTTTTGAGATGTTGGAGATATTTGTTCTATATTTAGAGCTAAAATTGTACAGAATAGGAAATATATAGTTTTGGATAAATGGAATATGGGGTTTATCTCCGGCAACCTGAATTTGAATTCTAAAGGTTTTGCAATGGTGCATAATGTGCAATTTTCCCTGTATTGCTTGGGCATTAGTTTTGGGTAAGTTGGACAGTATTAGAACTGCGTTTTTATGCTATCTGACTATTCATTAGTTGGGGGTGAGGATGTGCCAGGATGTGTCAGTTGAGCTATGCCTACAAGGCTCTTGGCTTTATATAATCTGCTTATTGTGGGCCCTAGGTGGCAATAGAAGGAAAGGGAGTAGTTCATAATGTGCATTGTAGTTGCCATCTCTTTTCTCCTTTTTTACAGTTGCTATGCATGAGTCATCTTTAATCTGAGTATTATAGTGTGGTAGTTTGTAACTTGGAAGTTGGTTTGTTTCTTCTTTATAGGTTATATGGGACAATTTTATTGTAGTTAACTAGTTATGATTTGTATTTTATGGAAAATTGCTTAGTGCATAGGCTATCAGAACCTGTTTATTGCTTTTAACTTCCACATATAATATGCAACTATGTTTTTTTTTTTTTTTTTTTGGTTGAATTTTTTGGATTGTTAATTTAAATCTTGTATTTAAAAAAAGAAAAGAAAAGAAAAAAGAAATGCACTCCACTGCTCTCAATGTTGTGATTTTGGTGTTTGTGGGTGATCGATTTTATTGTTGTTTAACCATACATTGCACCTTTTCATTTGAATTATTTATTTATTTTTCCTGTTGGCATATGCTATCATTAGTTGATTAAGAACCGTTTCACGTTCACAAATTAGAAAGACTGGAGCTAAAGTTCCAGTTCATTTTCTAAATAGCTTGGAAGCTTGTTTGTCGAACAGTTTACCTGCTGTACACATCCTAGGCATACTTGGTTCTTTGCCAATGGACAAAGGAGTACCTCCTAGTCTCTTTGTTAATGATGGTTCATTCATGGAGAGGTTCAAACAGCTTCAACAAGAGAAGGAAAAGGAGAAGAGTGCCAAACTAGAGGAGTCTAAACCGATCAAAATTAAATCAGGGTCATTGATGGCTAATTCTACCATTAGTAGAACAAGTGTGGATAAGACCAATGATACACAGAAGAAACCCCAAGCTTCTTCAGGGGGGAAACTTGCTTTCAGCTTGAAACAAAAGTCAAAGATTGTGGCGCCTCCTGTTAAGCTAGCAGACGAGGATGAAGATGAAACAGATGCTGGTAAAGTTTCAGCTGATGCACCAACAAAACGACTAAAGTTAGATCACTCAGATGCTTCCGAACATTCATCAAGACAAGTGGATGTTGGTAATTACTGAATACATAATAATTATTTCATTTTGTTAGGTTGCTATAGAAGGTCTGCAGATCTTTTGGTATTTTGATTTACTGAGGAACAGAATTAGGAAAATATTGCCACTATTTGTTGTTAGTTTTTTGTTTCAATAGCCTTTTTATAGTTCTAGAATTGCACATGTTTTTTAAACTTCATTTTATGAAGGGATGATGCAAATCTTTTCTGTATCATTCCATAGCATGAGTACAAAATAGATCCATCTGCTAAATTCATTTTTTCTTTTTTCTTCTTCTTTTTTTTTTTTTTTTTGGATAAGTCTAACTTCAATATTTCTACAGTCTTAAGTTTTAAGTATTGAATTTTTCTATAAGTAGCTTCCATGTGAATTTATCTTATCTTTTCCTTCTCTTTCCCTTTTATTAGTTTGCTATTTGTTTTGATAAGTTGTTGGCTTTGTTATGGAACTTACATTTTTTCCTGAACTTTCAAGCGGCCATCTTTTTCATGATGTTAACAGTGCATCTTGATTTTTCCATTTGTCATATGATATAAAGCTATGACGGATGGAAAAGCATTCTCAGTACCATTTTCTTTTTACTTTTGGTTGTCATTTCTCAACTACTGTGATTACATTGTATTTTCGTCTGAAGTTGGTACTCCTCTCCAGTAGAAGGCTCATTTTGTGTTGTTTACCAATTTTAAGGCACTTTATGGTCCATTCATGGTTCTTGATGAAATTAAAGTTTGATAAGCAGTGGCCACCTTACAAAATTTTAGAAAGAGTGAAAGTAGGGAAATGGAAGAGAATTGATTTTGTTTGTATTTTTATTACTTTTTTTGGGGGTGGGGGAGGGGTAAAGTAGGGGAAGTTGGAGGAAGAATAAGTAGGGTTTATTGCTGAGGTGTTTGTATGTCCTAGTTGTACCTAATTTGTTTTGGAGTGGGCCTGGGATGGTAATATGTAGAACTCATATTTGATTCTCTTCATGCTCTTTTGAACTCCTAGGAAATGTTTTAGGTAGAGGCTAACTAGAGTTTGCTCCTTCCCTTTCCTCTGCCAATCGAAGTAGTTTCTTTTCTATTTTTGGTTAACCATCTTCAAAATTGTAGGTCTTGTGCATAGCCTTTTCAAAACTGTTTGATCCTTTGGTCTTTTACATTTATAGTTATTCTTGTAAATGAGCTTCATCCTTTTACATTTAAAGTTATTCTTGTAAAGTTTGATAAGCAGTGGCCACCTTACAAAATTTTAGAAAGAGTGAAAGTAGGGAAATGGAAGAGAATAGATTTTGTTTGTATTTTTATAACTTTTTTTGAGGGTGGGGGAGGGGTAAGGTAGGGGAAATTGGAGGAAGAATAAGTAGGGTTTGTTGCTGAGGGTTTGTATGTCCTAGTTGTACCTAGTTTGTTTTGGAGTGGGCCTGGGATTTTAATATTTAGAACTCATATTTGATTCTCTTCATGCTCTTTTGAATTCCTAGGAAATGTTTTAGGTAGAGGCAAACTAAAGTTTACTCCTTCCCTTTCCTCCGCCAATCAAAGTAGGTTTCTTTTCTCTTTTTGGTTAACCATCTTCAAAATTGTAGGTCTTGTGCGTAACCTTTTCAAAACTTTTTGATCCTTTGGTCTTTTACATTTATAGTTATTCTTGTAAATAAGCTTCATCCTTTTCATTGGGTACACTTTTATCGAGGAAATGATATGGGTGTATGTCTCTACTCTTGAAGTGGTATGGATGAAGAGGACAAAACATTCTTGAATATTTCTTGTCTCATGACTGCAGCTTATACCTTAAATACCTATCAACATTGGTGGAAAGAGATGTTCAATGAAAGATTTGGAATATGTGGCAAGCCTGCTACAAGAGTAATTTGCATAACCTTGTTCATGCTCTCGGTATTAATCAGTTTATAAGTGATATGCAGCACCACCTTCTCCAAGTGATCCTACAGTGAAGAAAGTTGCTGACAAATTAGCAAGTTTTGTGGCTAAACATGGAAGGCAATTTGAGCATGTTACACGTCAAAAGAATCCTGGAGATACCCCTTTTAAGTGAGTTCCTTAATGACAATTGAAGCTTATTATGGGTTATTTATTAGTTTATGCTCTCTGTTGTCTCTGTTGAGGTCCATTGCATGGCTGTTTTCCCATTTCTATTAGGTCATATAATATAATTTTGTCATTTATACTGGGGGTTATTTAATTTTCAACTTTTTGGTGTTGGCAATGCTCTACCTCCCCCAAGATACATTATGAAATTTCTAATGTGTGGTGTTATATATTCTTCTGCAGATTTCTATTTGATGAAAGTTGCGCAGATTACAAATATTATGAATATCAGCTTGCTGAAGAGGAAAAGGCTCTTTCACAGACAAGTGAATCCCAATCATCTCACAGTGGTTAGTAGTTGAATCTTGACGAAATGGTTTTGGTGGTTCTTGGGTATGGAATTTTCAGCTAGGTTGCATTTGGATTTGATGATTAAAATCAGGAGATTTGAAGAAAAATTGCTAGCTTAGATAGCTTGAAATACATTTAATAATACATGGGGTTTAAGTCTTGGAGATTTTGCTAAGACAAAAATTTATGGACTTGTATGTTTTTGGGCCTTCTGCACATTGTACAATCAAAGTAGTAGTAGTGGTCCACCAGTACGATTCCTAGTATCTAGATTTCATGTGCACTTTTTATTTGGTTTTCTATAGACATATGGGTTATGATCCTAAGGGAAGAATCATTTAATTTATTTGTTTGTCTACTTGTCATGGTATTGCCACATTCCTCCCTCAATATTTATTTATAATTTAGTGTTGTTATAATATCATTAATTTTTTTTACTGCCTTCCAGCCTAAGTTGTAATTTTGGTGCTTGAGTGTGTAGGTGGTACAAGTACTTCAGCTTCTAAATCCAACAGTGGTTCTCAAAGGTCTTCTCATCAGCATTTGAACTATCAAACCCCTGCCTCCGCTTTATATGCTGCTACTGAGGATCCAAGAGTTCAAACAGCATCAGCAGGAAGATATGGTAATGATATATAAATATTTCCTCTTGGCTTTTCATGGGAAATGCATTCAACTTCTACTTTCAGTTTTTCTTCCAACGTTTTCAGTTGGTGCCATGCTTAATTAGGGTCAAGCTCTTCTATATACAGCTGATTTTAGCTACTGATCTCATTCTTAGTTGCAGTTGGCATGAATTTGTTTTTACTTTGATCAAAGGATACATTATTACAAAGAATAGTTGCATAAGAAAATATCCTAGAAATATATTTAATAGGAGAACATAGATATCCTATATTGGGGATTTGGAAAAACTGAAGGTGCAGCAATGGGTTTTATAGGCTCAAAAGGTATATATATTAACACAGTATGAGTGTGATTGGCTATAATGATTCTTAATTGATTCAACCAAAGAGGAACCCTACAGGGTCATCGTGATGACCATTCCATCTTTTCCTTACAGTATGTTTGGAACGGAGGGAGAGCCACCTCCCCTCCCCTCTCCTCTCCACTCCTCCCCCCCTCATGTCCCTCTATCCAAACATAGGGTTATTGTTTTCTCAAAGGATCTCCTGTGTTTATTCTCTCTTGTACATACCATATGACTGGATTCTGAAAGACTTCCCACAGTTCCCATTGAAAATGGAGTAAGTGACTTGCTCCATTACTTCTTGGATAAGCCTAAGATATGTTTTCTGTTCCAGAAGAAGAATTCAATGGTGATTCACAAAAATGAAAAAAGGACTAATAGAACCAGATTATTTTATGAGATATTGGAGGATAATCCCTAGTTTTGTTTTTAATACACTGGTAAGAACTTTGTTATAATGGACGAGGAGCATATTTTTTGGTGTTCCGTTGAGAGTGAAGATTTTATCTGAGTGTTTTGGAATGTGTTAGAATGCTTAACTCAAATTTTTAAACAGGATGTTAAGTGTGTTGGCAGTACCTTACAGATTTATACTTGGTATTTTGCTTGTTTATTATCATGTTATGTTTGGATGCCTCCCAAATTATGAAGTATAAGTGCTTTTGATTGATTGGCATTGAAGACTTGTTTGATATACATGTGTTTATGATTGCATGTTTTTTTGTTTGTAGGTGAAGCTAGTGCACCGACAGGTGCAGATCCCATAGCAATGATGGAGTTTTACATGAAGAAGGCTGCACAGGAAGAGAAATTTAAACAACCTAAACAATCAAAAGATGAAATGCCACCACCAGCTTCTCTTCAAGGTCCCGATTTGCTCAGTAAGAGCAAATTTTCTTTGGTTTCCTTGAAGGCGTTTTTATTTAAGCCTTCATTGACCAACTATTTTTATCTGCAACTTTGGGCTTCCCCTGTGTGTGTGTGTTTTTTTTTTGATTTTGTGCTCACCATGAACATCTTTGTCCTCTTTCCAATTGTTGGTCACAGCGGCTTCTTCTAAAAAAGGGCATCACATGGGTGATTACATCCCACAAGAAGAGCTTGAGAAATTCTTGGCTGCTTGTAATGATGCAGCTGCACAGAAAGCTGCCAAAGAGGCTGCAGAAAGAGCAAAAATCCAGGCTGATAATGTGGGGCATAGGCTTTTGTCTAAAATGGGTTGGAAAGAAGGTGCCTCGCTCTCTCTCTCTATATCACACACACACCACATGTAGAGGCATGCAGACACATTTTCACATAAAGACAAATAAACACATACATGTCTTAAAATCTTTCACGATCCAAATTTTTTTTTCCAAGATGCTGTGAATTTGGTGAGAAACTTTGTAGCCTTTATGTGAATTTCAGGTGAAGGACTGGGGAGCTCCAAAAGTGGTATTGCGGATCCAATCATGGCAGGTAATGTCAAGATAGACAACTTGGGGGTGGGTGCTCACAATCCTGGGGATGTGACTCCTGAGGATGATATATATGAGCAGTACAAGAAGCGGATGATGCTTGGTTATCGTTACAGGCCTAACCCTCTGGTATTACCTTGAATTTTTTTTTTTAATCCTAGCATTGAATGTGTTTATTAAATAGATCTCCTATGGTTATATTTACAAATGAGTTCTTATGTGTTGCCTTTTTGTTCTCTTCTTTCAGAACAATCCTCGGAAAGCATATTATTGAGCAACTATACAATGGAAGCCTACATGTCAAGATTGTCTTAAAGAAATAATTTGAAGTTAAATGCTTAAAAGTATATTCGAGAAGCAAAAAATGGATTTGGGTTTCATGTGGCAGGTCATATTGAGTGGATTTTACTTTTTGTGAATTGTGAATTTCAGTGTTTGATGGATTGTAGTCTATACCCTTTCTTTTCAAATTCTTCCTTTTTGAGTATAGTAGTGTTCCTCTTTACAGTTTCACACATCAGTGACTTTTTTTTTTTTAATGAATGATATGGGCATAAGCCTTGATGTGTGTTCAAAGAAGTAACCTTTACAAACTTGTCTTGTTTTGACATAATTTGTTGAAACAACAATGTTGTGGAATAATGGAAAGTTAAATGTAACAGGTGCTTGATAATTTGATATTGTTTTAACATAACATCGGGTAGCAAAAGGTCTCTTGGCTGTGCAACCTGGCTTTCGAGCTGTTTGATCTTTGATCATAGTGATCTTCCTTATCAACCAACTTTTAATGGGTTTTAAGTATGGAAATCATTTAACTTTGTCAGAGTAAATACATGAACTTAATCAAGTTTTTCGTCGCAGTTCTCCTTCTAGTAACTATTTCAACCTTGAATTTTCTCTTATCAATTTGAGAGATCAATCTTTCGAAAGAACTCTAAAACTTGTAATTCTTTTTCTTGTTACCCGGCACATTCCTCTCTTTCCATCGTCGTTTTATATAAGTATAATAAAAATAGATATCCTTATTTTGAATCCCCTAAGATATCTATTTAATAAACATCTGTACTATCATATGTTTCAAATTTCATATTATATTTACAAAGGTTAGGCTATTTTGTAAGCGATAGCGTTATAAGTCGTCTTTTCACTCCTTCCTTCCCTGTCCTTTATGTCTTTTGTCCATGTTATTTCCCCAAAAAAAAAAAAAGTTTCATATTATACTTGACTCTTAGCTTTTAGATTAGCCTTTTATTTTTGAGAAATGATATGTTTACAACATTTTTATAACAAATTCTAAGTGGCAATTTGTTACAAGTTGTTATTGTTGGGGCAAAAAAGTAATTTTAGTGTTAGGTTTAAATTTGAACCAATAATAACTAACCACTTGTGATTTGTTGTAAAAATATTATAAAAATGTTGTAGATGTAGCATCTTTCTTTATTTTTTTAGGTAGTTTGTTAGCTTAGTTATTTGTACCATTTTTTTAACTATCACCAGTATTTTTAGAGTAATTCTTAGGCACACCTGGAGTAGGGAGAAATGATGCTTATTCTTCTCACATTTAGAGTCTGTTTGGATTGAGGGGAGAAGGAGAGGGAGTGGAGAGGAGTAGAGTAGAGTTGACTCAAAATAACTTAATTTTGGGTTAAATTTATTTTACTCTACTCTCCCTCCCTCCTCCTTAATTCAAACAGGTTATAAGCACGAAGAATAATGCTCTCTCTTTTCACATTTATGGTAAGATTTACCATGAATGTAAAAGGAGTGAGCACAATTTTCCCATATTTTGAGATTACGTTATAATTTTTCATATTTTTAGGTACAATTTTGTTAACTTTAGGTAAATACACTTGTACACTAATTGAGACTCGCACTAATGGCAAAATAAAGCATCAAAATTCAAAAGTGTTTCTTGGCATCTTGAAAGAAAATAACTGGTCTCTTTATGACGTTCTGCTTCGTTGTAGAAGCAGAGAGATGGAAGACAGTTGGAAAGTAAACAAAGGTGGTGCCATGACAAACGTCATCAATAGCGAAGGACCATAAAGATCTGTAGAGACTGGAAGCTAGATCACTAGCATCTCACTAGCATCTCTGGCTACCAAAAGTTTTATGAATATATTCTGATCTTGTAATGATATTGCACAATAGGGGTATGTAACTTTGGTTTCTTTATGATATCAGAAAGAGAAAAAAAGAAAAATGAAAAAGGACACGAATGGAAAAAAGCTGACCAGGAAAATGTTGGGGATTAACTGTCGAGTCAATTTCTTCAATGGTTGAATCTGATTGGAAGGTTGAGGTCCAGTATTCAATTTGGCAAGGGTCCTCACTTTCATCTTTGGAAAAAGCTTTTGTTGTCAATGCCAAACAAATATGGTACTTAGTGGCATTGGCACAATGGGACTATAGTGTGTGAAAAATATAATAACACAATTTATTTGTCTACTTTTGAGGACCATAAGCAAGGCTCATGAAGTGGTCCAACAAGCATCTCGCAAAAGGGTTTTTAAGATAACTGAATGTAAAAAGCTTTTTAATGTTTGTTTATTTATAAATAAGTCAAATTTGAGCTTTACTTTAGAATTGTTTATTAAACATGTTGAACCCAAAAATAATAAAAAAGTTGTCCACAAACAGGCTTGTGAACATAGGGCTTGATGCAAAACAAGCCAAGCTTAGGCTTGTTTCTAAAGCTTGATATGGGCATGAAAAAATAGACTTATAGATAATACATGTGTCCCACTTGGGACCGCTCACCCTAATTGTCACTCTTACATTTTGTTTCATCGACTCTTCACTCTCAAACGTCTTAGTCTACACACTAATCTTCTTTAAGAAACCTTGTGTCTTCTCTTTTTCAGTCTTAGTTTAGTTTCTTCCTCTTAAAGAGCATACGTATCTCTCTCTCTCTCTCTCTCTCCTTATTTGCTTGAAGCCCCTTTCTGTAATCTCATCTCCTTTGTTTCAAGCCGTTCACACTTCATAGTCTTCATCTATTGAAGGTAAATCTCTTCCTTGAAATTTCTTTTTTTTTTTTTTTTTTTTTATAATTTCTTGAATTAGCCGCCATCCAAGGTTTTCTTAAAATCTCTAATTATTTGAAGCATGAACAGAATTAGGATTCGAAGTCGAGGGAGGAAAATATAATTTTCTTAAGAGAGGCAAATATAATTTTTCATGGACTTATTTTCTAAAATCTTAAATACATACCTATTATTTAATATTTTAAAAAATTATTTTTTTGGGGGGGGGGGGTGGGGGGCGGGGCGCATAGCCCTAGGCCTAGGCCATTTAGGCCATGGCTTAAGGCCCCTAACATGGAAAGGCCCCAAATATGGAGGCAGTAAGTTTTTTATTTTTTATTTTTTTATTAAAGAAAAAATGTGAGTTAGGTGTACTTTTTTTCCAAGACCTAAAATATTAGAGTTATGGCAGTATATATTACAAGTTTATTACATAAGTCCTATAAATTGATATGTCACTAATCACATGAAGTAATTCAATACTCATTTATTCTTTTGTCGAGGTGTCATCTTATTGTTACATCAGTTTGTAAGTTTTATAATAAAATTTATAGTAAGTTTAATATTTTCTCCCAAAAAAAAAAATATATATATATATATATATAAGTAGTTAATAGAAATGCAACCTAATCTCCATTAAATGAATGAAAAATGCTAAAGTTAATACAAATTTTATAACAAAAAACTTATTAACTGATGTGACAGTAATATTATCAGTGTCACTTAAACAGAATAATAAATGAAAGTTTGAATAATTTTTTTTTTGAATTGGTGATATGCTAGTTTATAAAACCTATATAGTAAGTATCATTAGTCCACTTTGGGTGAATTAATCATATTAATAAGTATGAATTAATAATAGATTTGAAATAAAAAATAAATAATAAAAAAATAAATATTATTTAAGTGATATTTAGATGTAAAAAGCTCCTTTAAAATTTCCGCCTTAGGCCTCAAACTATCTTGGGTCGGCCCTACACAGCCCCCTTCTACTTGTACATGGTTCTGTCCCTAATTTGAAGTTTAAAAAATATAAGTGAGAGACATGTAATTTTAAAAGTGATTGATAATTGTGTAGACTCTTTCTCTCTCTTTTTCTGTGCATGTGTTCTATGTACCATGTTCTTGGGAAAATATGGATTATGTTTAAGTTTAAGTTTAAGCTTAAGGACTTAATATTAAGTTTGAGTTTGTTTTTGATAATGAAGTTGAGCTTTGCTAAGCCCAAAATTTTAGAATTTTTTTACAAGTTTGAATTCGAACATTGTTTGTAGACTTAGTTCGAATTTGATACAATTGGAGAGTATAATAAGTTAGGTATGGCTCCTATGAGTGGAGACTACAATACATTGTACCGAATAATTTCAATAGATCTAGAGGATAGTGTTAAAGCTAAAAAAAAAATGACAAAAATCGAAATGTTTTCTCAGCATCCTATTGGGGTTTCCAATTCTGGAAGTAAAGCAAAAGTGGTGGGATCCAACTAGTGAATCCTTATCATTGTCATATATTTGGACATGACAAGGAATCTTGGTACATATGCCTCAATATTCGACTTCATTCGATTCTAGGCATTCCCTTCTTTCTCTTTCTTAGCCAAAATTGTATTTTAATGCATTTTCAGTCTCATAGCCATCTGAGGCATAAAATCTAAACTAGCTTTGAGCAAACAACAGTAGCAAAGGTACTTTCACGTGTCTGTGTTTCCTTCCGCACAAACAACCATAGCTCCTTGGCGGCCTTTTGTCCTCTCTCTCTCTCTCTCTCTCTCTCTCTCATATTTAATTCTTTATTTTGAGATGCTCTCTATGTATGTGGTTATTGACAATTAGATTAAATTCAATTAAATTCAATTCATTTACATCTTAATTTAGTCTTAATTTAACTCAACCCATCAAAAATTAAATCTGACTTTATCGAATCATATTCTAATTATATTCATGAATGAGTTTGAGATTTAACAAAATAAAATAAATTTGAAGGTTACTCTACAAGTATAAGTGCTTGTAGAGTGTGGGGGGTAATAGTCGGAGTTTAAGTCTTCAGGAAGGGAGTTTCACACATATATACACTTAAATTAAGTTAGAGTAAAATTTTTATCTTGTATATAAAAAAAAAGGTAAAATGAATTTGAAGTTTGACATAAATAAATAATGAATTTGTTAATGGATATCTTAAGAGTATTTGTTGTTGATTCTAAAAAAAAAAAAAAAGAGTATTTATTGTTAAACCATTTAAAGAAAATTTTCATGAAAAAAGAAAAAAAAAGTATTTGATTTTTTGATATATATATTTTTCCTTAATAAAAATGGTATTAAAACTTTCATAAAAATAGTTGATTAACTAATGCTTTAAGAGCACCCATTAATTCTATCTTCACAGTAAAAATAAAAAAAGAGCACTCATTAACTGGATCCATAAATAATATAAAAAAATTAAAGTTATTATCATGTTCCAAGTAATATTATCTTTTTCCCCTAAAAAAAGTAATATTATCTTACTAGGGTATGCAAAGAATCCTAGATATTTTGTTCAAAGTAAAAAAAAAGTAATAACACAGTCCTGGGAGTAGCAACTATCATGAATGGATTTTGGGTCTCAGACAACATTGGTGATGCTTAATATCATCAAATCAGGCTCATTGTGGCCAGGAAAAAAAAAGCATATCTCTGAAACTTGGATTTTTTTTATTTAATAAACATTGATTTATATGGCAAAGAATTAAGAATACAACAAACTTGATAATCACAATTCAGAACAGCTTCTGGCATCTATCAAAAAAGACAACATGTCATAAAAAGTAAAAAAAGAAAAAGATGATGAAACGGCTGTGGATCTCCTATAGGATATATCCCGTGAGTATAAAAGAAAAAAAAAAGTTACAAGTAGTTGATAATAACTCATCATCATGTATGTGCATTTATTGAGAAACATAAATTCCTTTTGTGAAACGGATAAGGAAAAAAAAAAAAAAAAAATTCTCACACGATCTTTTTTTGCTGCAGAATATTTTTCTATATTGGGAGACAGAACTTGGTCAATTCATAGGCAACAGCATATTTGCATATAGAATAGCTAGTCCTTTTGCATTTATTTGTTTATTATTTTGGCTGAGGAATTTGGAATAGCTACCAAAAAATAATTGGCTATGTCATAGATTCCACTCCAATCCATCCCTAATAAGAGATACCAATTGACCCGAAACTTAAGCTATTAGATTTGGATCTGATTTCTTCTTAAAAAAAAAAAGAAGAAAAGAAAAGAGATTTGGATCTAATTATATTCTATTAACCAATCTAACCACTCATTTTTGTAGTTAGTATTTAATGTTGGACTTTATTACTTAGTTAATCATACGGCTCATATGTGAATATTGTAATAGTTTAAATATATAAAAATACCTTTTTTAGAACTGTTGGGATGTGATAAGTTATGAATGAGAAACAATAAAGTGGTACTAGTAGTGGGTTCATATGAAAATCAATAACAACTTATTGCCTTACTAAAGTACGGAAAAATTGTAAAAAAACATTGTGTATCTCGCACTATTAATTTGCTTTGCGGCTATGGATTAAATAGGTCATTATCCTTATCAATCAGCTTTATGCCTAACCTCCCATCTCTACTATTGGGAATCAATGCACCCACATAGAACATTATCAAACATAGAAACCTATTATTTTAAATGTATCAAGTTAATCTTTTTTACATTCTCAAAAAAAAGTTAATCTTTTTTAGGAGTTAAATATTGGCAAATTCAATCATATATGTACCTAAAAGTGTGGTAAAAAATCCAAATGGTCGCTAATCAAGGAGTTTGCTAGGAGATTGGCCTACATAGTTTTGATTTCCAAGTAAAATAATATGTAAATTATTACTTCTTAACCCCAATTTACAGTTGTAATTTGTGAGATTGTTTTATTGGGGACTTTGGCACTTTGCCTACCAAAATGCCATCCAATGATGTCTTTGATACATGCTACCCAACATCTCTTCCCTTTTCTGAGGAGGGTACGGCTAATATTATTAGACAAATCAAATCAAGAATTCAAGATGCATAATAATAATTGCACTTTTTATTTGAGGGAATAAGTATCATTTGCATAAAATCGAGTGTCCAAATATGAGACTTTGAGATTGAAAATGTGCTTATCCCATTACAAAAAAGAAAAAAGAGTAATGTTTTTGTCACAAACTATTTTATAACATTTTTATAAGTTGTTGCTGTGGTAAATTTCTTACTGATTTTTATTTGGACCCACCAATAACATCATTTTTTTTTATTTACCAATAATCACTCACCTTATCAGCAGTTTGTAAAAGCTTTTATAAAAAAAAAATTGTATCTATAGCATTTTTCAAGAAAAAAAATGCTTATAAGATATATGAGACCAATTATTCCTTTCTTTGTAGAATATTCTTTCATTTTATCAAAATGGTAGTTTCTTACCCAAAACAAATTTAAATGGTAGATTCGTGAGCAATCTATCTTATTTTAAGAACAAAAACTTTATTGGATTCTTCAATAGTTTATGAGAGAGAGAGAGAGAGAGAGAGAGAGAGAGAGAGAGAACAATTAAGAAAATGCCACACTTTTTATCATGAAAACCTAACCTCATCCATTTAGAAAGGTCATAAAAAATAAAGTGCACGCCGAGATTACTCCAATTGATGGGTTGGTATTATTAGGTGGGTGTTGGTGAGACCTAAATGTCTGTTTAAAAGTACCTAGCATTAGATGATATGTTCATCACATTGGTCACATAGTGTTTTTTTTTTTTTTTTTCCTCTCAAAATGATTGTAATCTTAAGTTAGATTACCTTTGCGATTGTCTGGTTTTGTTCAATTTGTAAATATATAGAAACTTATCACACTTTGATGGAAAGTAAAGGACATTAGTAGTTGTAGTTATTGGAAAAAAGACGGCAAAATTATATAAAAGTGATGTTGGGATATTATAAATTTTATCATATAGACTCTGCAGATATGTTTATTTTTAAGAACAAGAAAAAAATAATTATAACATAGTTATTTTTATTTGTTATATATTGATGTGACATCATTAACAATTATTGTTACCTTAGTTTGTAATTTTCTTTTATAGTAAAATTGGCAATAATTTTATCAATTTTTAATGAATCAATATTCATGAGAACATTTTTATTATTTTTATTTTCTTTACATGATTAGAATTATATGTTTAAAATAAATTTTTAAGGATGTTTTCTCTCCTCTTTCTTTCTTTTAATATATATTTTTTTCCATCCTAGGAGCAAATAGCTTGATGACTAGAAGTTTAATTTGTGAGTTCTTAGTTTACTTAAATAAATTTATCTAGACAGATGCTTGATTCTGGATTTGTTGTATACATTTTGAACACAATTCATGTGCATATATATATATATATATAAATTTGATCTATACTTGAAGCGACTTTTCTGAGTTTGATCTAATAACTATGTTAATATGTCAATGAAAAAAAGGATATAATAATATATAGCTTAAATTAATCCATCTGCTATTTGTGCTTGCTTGATTTCAAGTTTAACTAATCATTTTTTGTCTCTCTACTGTCAACTGTTGAAGCACACATACTTCCATCAACGTGCGATGGAGTGTATATTAGCCCACTTCATGGCAATGACCTTAGTCTTTCTTAGTCATCTCCCACAATAGATGAAATTCATATTTTATGCCATTGGTGGAGACTAGAGAGGCCGAGTCCATCTTGATAATCGAAGTGCAAAGACACAATACAAGTACAGCTAAAAGGTAGGATCGAATTATGAGTGTTCCATCTCCACTTAGTCTACCTTTTGGGGTGAGAAAAACTTGCACAAGCAAGGAGTACGTGATGTGGACTGAGGTGGAGATATATATTTTTCATTTCAATGAGGTGGTTATGAGTGATGCGGACTGAGGTGAAGATATTTTTCTAATCCTAATGAGGTGGTTATGGTGCTAATGAGAGATAGACGAAAGAGAAGGGGGAGGGGAAGATGGTAAAAATATTGAGAAAGTGAAATGAGTGTTTAAGGAATGAATGGTAATAGAATATGTATAATTTAAATTATAAATAAGATACGTATAAAAAAAAAGTTCAATTATGTTAAATATATTATTAGCAATGTGATGTGTTATACTATGTTGTATATGCTAGAGTGGATGCGAAAAAGGAAGCATAGAATAGGAACACCAAGAAATCGAGGGTTACGTGGTTCAGCCTTGTTGGCCTATATCCACAGAAGAATCCCTTAAAGACTACATTTTTATTATGTAAGAGTGTAGTACAAAACCTGTGTTATAATGAACTCTAACATGAGTATATATAGGCGACTAAACCCTACACTACTAGTACAAATAGAATTGAGTTTTGGCCTATTACATTAGGCTAATATGTCTAATATATTTCTAACAATCTCATGTATCTCTAACAAATTAGACATATATAATAATATAAATATCTATTTAAATTAATATATACACACACATATACACACACTTCAACAAGGCAAAATTTGTCATTGTTTTGTCCCATCTTTGAGATAGGAAAAATTTATTAGGGATGGAGTGAGATAGGAAGAGTTTTTTTAGCAACTTCTTTGTTAGATTAAATGATAAATTCACAATTTTCTAAGAATTAAAGCTTTTGGACGATTAGTAATTTATTATGGTATCAAATTAAAAAAAGTTTCAAGTGTTGGGCCTCACAAAATAAGGACAATTTAAACCTATGCTTGAAAGAACAGCGTTGAATTAAATGATTAAATTTAAAATTTTCAAACAATTTGTGTTTTTAAAATAATTGGTAATTTATCATGTTTAATACGAAGCCACACGCAACTTAACCTGTTTTTAGGCAGCTTGAAATTCGTCGAAGACTGAAAAAGAAAGTACGTAACAAAAATTTTCTTAAGTTGACGGTGGTGATCACAGACATAGTGGGAAAGGACAGTGACACCTCTAGATGCTTCAAGTTTTTGATTGAAGTATCAAAATTGATTCTAAAACACAACGAATTGCAAAGTCAAAGCATCTCATTGTCCTATAATATATGCAATTTATCCGATGGAACAGTTTGATTTTGATCTTTCCGTTTCGTACAGGGAACATTTCTAATAAGATGACCCATTGACAAATGGTTTGTAACCCAATAGACAGGTCATCTCACTTATAAGAACGTAGCATAATTTAAGAATCTCACAAATACTCGCAAAAAGTTGTCTTAGTCTGATATTCAATAGGGTTACTGAGTTGTAGGTTCTGATTAGTTCAATTGATAGAGGTATTTTGTCGTCAAATAGGAGATTTGAAATTCGAACTCTGCTTACATCAAATACCAATCAGTGCCTTGGCCTAGTGGTGAAGAT
The DNA here is from genome assembly GCF_002906115.3 of Quercus suber. Lineage (NCBI taxonomy): Eukaryota > Viridiplantae > Streptophyta > Magnoliopsida > Fagales > Fagaceae > Quercus > Quercus suber. Next base: position 795,013 of record NW_027069615.1, read on the forward strand.
TAATTAAACATCATGCAACGTTACTAGGTTGAATCACAATGCATGACTAAATAAGGTTTAAAGTCACTACAACACACCTTTTGTAATGGTCATTCTATAAGTATCAGTACTGCTTGTGGTATGGAGTGGGGTGGAGTTGGGGGGGGGGGGGCCACACAAGGGCCGGGGTCCAAATTTTCAAGAAAAAGCTTCACACATATACATTTAGATTAGATTAGAATATAAATTTATCTTAGATAAAAAATTAAAAAAAAAAGGTTTAAAGTCAAATGAATTAAATCTATAAGGCTTTATTTATTTATTTGACTGGGTTCTACGAAACTTTCTTTTTTGGCAAGTAAATTTTAAGGACTTCATAAGGGGAACCGGGCTAATTAAGGAAAATTCTGCTAATCTTGGCAAAAATCCTAGATATAAAAAGAGAGAAGTTGAAATAACGTAGAAAGCAGCAAAAATTATTAATGCCTTTGCAAAAATAGTAAATATTTTTTTGATGGAATTTTTTTAGTAAATTTGAAAACAATGATATACCAAAGATGACTGCTATTCTGTATTCACCACTAATCTTTTGTACATTTTGTTCTTTAATACAGTTGTTTTTTTTTTGGAGAGAGTTTCAACCTATGGCGTCTGCTCTTGATGATAGCTCTTTCTCATCAAACCAAGGCACTAATCAGTTTTTGGTGTAGGCGGGGATTGAACCCCAGATCTTTTATACAACCATCAGAGACTTTACTAGTTAAGCTAACTGGAACCCACTTTAATACAGTAGTTAATACAACTCAACTTAGCAAATTAATAATTTAGCCTTTTAATTTATTTTTATAAATAACATATGATCTGAAACATATGATCAAACCCCCAATTTATTTTGGTGTACATGGGATTCAAACATAGGTTTCTTATTCAATGATAATATATTTTATCTAGTTAAGAAGTTGAAACCCACAATTTATTACTCTATGTTGAGTATTTTTTGTTGCCTTTCCATGTGTCAAATTGTCAATGTTTAATTGTTTGGCTTTCAAATCCTTGTTAAAGTCGGCAAAGTCGAATCCACTACTCACGTCACAAAGAAAATGAAAAAGGCTAGTGGTACATCTTAGGATAGTGCTTGAGTCAACAAACTTGTAAAAATGAAGGAAGAGCTGATTTCAAAGCAAATATAGCGACATATAAATTTCAAATCAGAAACGTGGATACCCCAAACCTATTTGCAAGGTTTCAAATCAGAAGAAATACACATTGGCTTGGTCCATCTTTTTGGTTTATTTATTTATTATTATTATTTTTTTT
>NW_027069615.1:797206-835797 GCF_002906115.3 Quercus suber
GGCCAACAAGGCCGGGGTCCAAATTTTCAAGAAAAAGCTTCACACATATACATTTAGATTAGATTAGAATATAAATTTATCTTAGAAAAAAATTAAAAAAAAAAGGTTTAAAGTCAAATGAATTAAATCTATAAGGCTTTATTTATTTATTTGACTGGGTTCTACGAAACTTTCTTTTTTGGCAAGTAAATTTTAAGGACTTCATAAGGGGAACCGGGCTAATTAAGAAAATTCTGCTAATCTTGGCAAAAATCCTAGATCCGAGGCCTGTCTTGTTTTTTTCTCTAAAAACAGCCTCGTCATAATTAATCTTCACCGTGTGGGCTTGGGGAGGGGGGGGGGGGAGTGACTAGAGAGCAGCTGGGCGAGAAATGGAGCTTGATGGCGTTGTTCGCATTGGCTGCACTCGATAGAAATCCAGCAGCGTCTATTGGGCTTGGGAAATGATTTGACCTAGAGGGAGGATTGAAGAACCTATTCTGAGTTGATTTCATCGATGCCAAATAGTCCATACCACCATTGAGAACATGTCCAAGTTAAGACCAGCATCAACAATGTAAAGGATTAATTGCTGAAAGTTAGTGAAGCTCCTCACATGTTTGAAGTTCTAAGCCTAATCTGACTTCCATACCTCTGTTAAACACTGGCATGACCACAAATCATGCATGACGGTCTCTGGATAAAGGTGGCAGTGATCACAAGATGCCTCAAGGAGTACTTCCCGTTTGACCATATTGGTTTTCATTGGGATAGCATTCTTTGCGGTCCCCCACATAAAGTTTCGGACTTTTGCTAGGATTGACAGACTCCATATTAGCTTCCAAAGCTTTTGAGATTGTTCAGAGGAGACAGTTCCGTCATTCAGCATTGACCAATCCTTTGAGAGGAAGTAATATCCAGACTTGACCGAGAATACACTAGACTGAGAGTGAGACCAAACTATTTTGTCTCGGGCAGAAACATTACCTAATGGGATACTTCTGATCAATTTCACTTCCTCGGGCTGAAACAAAGCTTGCAACAGATCCATATCCTAATTTCTAGTGTGGGAATTTATTAATGAATTGACCTTTATTTCTGGGAAATCAATTCCCATTGGATTGTTGACTTGTGGAATAGAAACAGATGGTACCCAAGCCTCTCCCCAAATACTTATATCCTCTCCGTTACCCACCATCCACTGTGCACCTTTTCGTAAAATCTCCCTCCCATGCAAGATGCTTCTCTAGCCGTATGACCCCTTGATTGAATTGGATGCCTCCATGATAGAACAATCCAGGAAGAATTTAGCTTTGAAAGCCCGGTGAAAGAGAGAGTTTTCATTTTGTAAGAGTCGCCAAGCCTGCTTAGCTAATAGGGCGTCATTGAACATAGCTAAGTCTTTAAAACCCATCCCTTCTTCCGCCTTAGGTTTGCACATGGTCTCCTACTTAACCCAATGAATCTTGTGCCGGTCGCTTCTTTGACCCCACCAAAACCTTCGGATAAGGCTTTCTAAATCATTGTAAAGTCCCACCAGTAGTTTGAAGCAACTCATTGTGTAAGTAGGGATGACTTGAATCACGGCTTTGATAAGAATTTCCCGGCCAACTTGTGATAGAAGCTTCTTCTCCCATCCTTGAAGTTTTCTCCACACTCTTTCTTTGATGAATTCAAAGCTTGCTTTCTTCTTTCTACCAATGAGAAAGGGCAACCCCAAGTATTTTTCATAACTTCTAATTTCAGGAACCCCCAAAGCATCTTTTATGTATTGCTTCCTTTCCAGTGTGGTAGATCTGCTGAAAAAAAATGGTGGTTTTGCTTTTATTTGTATGTTGCCCCGAGCACTGACTATATGTATCTAAGATCTCCAGTACTTTCTCACATTCCTAAGGAGTGGCCCTACAAAAGAAGAAGCTATCATTTACAAAGAGAAGATGGGTTAGTTTAGGACCATTTTTGCAAAGCGAATAACCAAGAAGTTCTCCTTGACTTGCTACTTGTGAGATAAGGCCATGTAAACCTTCTGTACGTAACAGGATTAAGAAAGGAGAAAGGGGATCTCCTTATCTGAGTCCTCAGGTTGGCTTTAAACCCTTGGGCTCATCATTGACCAAAATGGAATAAGACACCTTTTCGTAAATCCCATCCATCTCATGACTGCCTCCAAGAAAGGCCACTCCACCGTGTGATAGACTTTGCTCATGTCTAATTTTACTGCCATATAGCCTTCTTTACCGAATCTGTAATTTTGCATGCTATGAATAGTTTCAAAAGCAAATAATATATTATCCAAGATAAGATGACTCTTTGTAAAGCACTTTAGTGTTCAGTAATTAGTGTAGGTAAGACCTTTTTTAATTTATTAGCCAAAACCTTCGAAAAGATTTTATACAAGACATTACACAGACTTATAGGCCGAAATTCAAAAACTAACTCCGAATTTTTCACTTTTGGAATTAGGGAGATAAACGTATGATTAAGGAGTGAAGGAAAAGAAGCTGAATTGAGAATCTGAAGAATTGAATTTGTTACCTCATCTCCAATAAGATTCCAATAGTTTTGAAAGAAAATTGGGGGCATGCCGTCCGGACCTAGTGCCTTAAGAAGGGCCATTTGTTTTATTGCTTCCATAACTTTCCACACATAAATTTTGGTGAGAGTTTTTCATTCATCTGAGCATTGACCAAAGTGTTAATAGATTGCAAGGTTGCTTCGGCTTGTGAGGGATTTGTCGAGGTGTACAGGTCTTCATAGTAATTTATGAGAATTCTAGCCACTTCTTCCTTTGTAGAGCTCCACTGCCCATCCAGTTTTCTAAGCCTGTTGATAAAGTTTTTACGATATCTTTAGTTGCTCTACTGTGATAAAATCGTGCATTACAGTCTCCTTGAGTCGCCCAAAGAGTTTTAGACCTTTACAACCACATCCGGTTTTCCTTATCCATTAAGGCTTCAATCTCCAATTTCAGCTCCCTTACCCGATTATTCATCCCTGATTTCATGGATTCCCTTTTAGTGTTAGCCAACATCCTTCTTTTCGTATCCAATTCTTTCCTCACGCTTCCAAATTTCTTTCGACTCCATTTTGTTAATTCCACACCACATCTCTTAATCTTTTTAAGTACCTGAGAATCTGAGTGAACAAAATTATTTGAGCACCACACTACTTCTACTGTTTCTGTGCAACCTTTGTCTGAGAGCCACATCTCTTCGAACCTAAAGACTTTCTTTTTCCTATCCATCTCTGTACTTAAGGGCACAATCAGCAAAGGACGATGGTTAAATAATCTGAGTGAAGGTGGTAAACTCGTGCCCCTGCAAATCTTGAGAATCATTCATAATTTGCTAAACCATGATCAAGTCTTTCCCACACCGAGTGTCCTGTTGCAAAGTGTTTACTCTATGTGTATTGAGGACCTACAAAACCAAGATCAAGAAAACCGCACTCATCAATTACATCACGGAAAAGTTGCATTTGAGATTGTGAACGAGTGATTCCACCATGCTTTTCATTACTCCTAATTATCCTGTTGAAATCCCTCGCACAAAGCCAAGGTAGACTAAAGCAAGAATTTAATTGCTGAAGTTTAGACCAAGATTCATGTCTTAAATGTGTCATTGGCTCCCATAAAACCTGTAAATCTCCAAGCACCCTCATTGCCTTTATTGATGATAGAGTCAATGTGACTATTAGAGAAAGTTTCCACAATAACATCCATAGAATTTTTCCAGAACAAAGCTAGCTTGCCCCCTCTATTGATACGAGGTACAATAAACACATGATCAAATTCCAAATTCCCTTTTATGTCTTTTAGCCTTGCTTCATCTGCCCAGGTTTTGGCTATAAACATGACAGAGGGATCTTTTGACCGAACTATTGCACCAAGCTCTTTCTCTGCATGTAGGTTCCTAAGCCCATGACAATTCCACACTAGGCAACTCATTGATTTTGGCGGGGTTGCCTTGCAACCTTCACCATTGAATTGAGAGAATAAGTCTCCTCAGAAAATTGAATTTTCTTGTATGGTTTAGTAGATTGATCCCATCCACATTCATCTCCAGTTCTCTTTCTTGTGTTCGTGCTTTGCATGGAAGAGTCCCTCACGTGGGCTTTTGCTTCCACTTCTTTTGATTTGGGTTGTTTCAGGGTGATGTGGAAGGAGTGAAATCAGGGGTAGGAATGTCTAGAGGTCTTAAGTTGTCCAGAGTTAGTTCTCCCACAAATTCTCCTTGATCAACTTCTTTAGGGATGGTTTTGGAATAGGAATCAAACTCTTGAACTTTTGCTTTCGAATTAACCTCAACCACATGATCAAATTTATTTAGTTCCATATCAATCTCTTGAATTTGAAATTCAAAAGAGTTTTGCTCACAATGGGAAAGATAGGATACAGAATCAATTTGACTACCTGCTTTGGAGGCAATATTTAAGGACAAGTAGGGAATTTTTACCCCCCAAATATAATATTTCCAAATTTGAATCCTTACCCATTAAACTGTCTTCACCGTGGACTATGGGGAAGGGCGGCGACGGTGAAGGGGTTGCCTCGGTTGTTCTCGCTTCATGGTTATCTTGTTGAGTCCTTTCGCTTGAAAGACCTTCGTGTCTGGCACAGAACATAAAGTCTTCCGTTCTACATTAAACGGACTTACTCGCAACCAAGCTCCAAACTCCTACGATTCCAAAGGAAGTGATCATTTGCTTGATAACCACAAGTCGCAGTCTTTGTCATCATGGCAAACCATCCCACGCCAATAGCAAAAGTTTGGAAATTTTTCATATCTAAAGGCCACCTTGACCTCTTCTTCATTATCTAAAACCACCTTCCTCCCTCGACACAATGGTTTCGAAACATCCACTTCCACCCTAATACTCAAAAAGTCCCCTGCTATCATCTCTGCCTCACATCCATAAGATAAGGTCACTCTAATAGTTTCGCCAATTTGGATGGCAGTAGGAATGTCTAACCTATCCACAGGTAATCCATGCAACTGCACCCAAAATTTTGTCAAAGTGAACTGCAAGCTTTGTATATTCTGAGACCCTTCAAGGTGATGGAATAAGACTAGATGCTTATCAAAACTCCATGGTTCATTATTGAGTACCCGTTCAGCATCTTGTCGAATATTGAAGCTCTTTAGAGTCCTCCATATCGCCCTAAACGTACGACCAATTGCGTCCACATTAAGCACCCTTTTGTTTAGAAACTTTGCCGCCAATACCACTTCGTTGCTTACAAATGATTGTTGTTTTCTTTCAAGCCTGACCCGTTCTCCTTCCTTGTTTGAAAGTGAAAGGCTGCTCTAGCCCTTGAGGATACGGTCCATGGGAAGATTTTAGTTTCGGAGACCACGAAAGAAAGATGAGAAAAAGTAGGTAGGTGAGAATAGGACCAAGACTGTTTCCCCACCCCAGAAGACGAAGAACCCACTAGCCCTACTAGCAACAGTGTTACTAGAGGGAAGAAAATATCACTCCAAGAGAAAGATAAGAGGATTCCACTGTCCTAGCGGCTGCGGCTAGGGTAGAGAAAATTCAATTAACAACTAATACAATTCAACTTAGCAAATTAATAATTAGCTTTTTTATTTTTATAGATAACATATGATTTGAAACATATTACATATGCGATGATTATTCCACGCTAATAAATTTATTTTCAATACACGTGGCTCCTTATTCAATGATAATTGACTTTATCACCAGTTAAGTAATTGTAACCCATAATTTTTTTTTTGTAACCCATAATTAATTACTCTATGCTGGGTATTTTTTGTTGCCTTGCCATGTGTTAATAATTTAATATTTAATTGTTTGGCTTTCAAATCCTTGTCCAAGTCGGCAAAGTCGAATCCACTACTCACGTCACAAAGAAAATGAAAAAGGTTAATAGTACATCTTAGAATAATGCTTGAGTCAGCAAACTTGCAAAAGAAAAGGAAGATGCGATTTCAAAGCAAATATGGTGACATATAAATTTCAAATAAGAAAAGTGGATAAATTTGCCAATACCCCAAACCTATTTGCAAGGTTTCACATCAGAAGAAATACACATTGGTTGGTCCATATGTTTGGGGTCATTTATGTATTTATATTTTTTATAACTATTTTCTAAAATTAATAAGTATTTATTTATTTATTTATTTTATACAAGATATGAATTCTATTCTAACATGATCTAAATATATATGTGTGTGAAGCTCTCTCTTAGAGACTTGAACTCTGACTCTTGCCTCTCATACCTCACAATCACTTATATTTGTGAAGTGACTATTGTGCTAAGAGTGCGCAGTGATAGTAAGTATTTTAACTTATATTTGTGCAATGACTATTGCGCCAAGGGTGTGCAATGATAGTAAGTATTTTAACAAATCCGTAGATGTAAAAAAAGAAAAAAGAAAGTTTTCTCAACACTCTATAATTAAATCTCCTTGTATTTGCTAATGAGAGATGCTACGTCTACAACAATTCTACAACATTTTTACAACAAATCACAAGTGGTTAGTTGTTATTGGTTCAAATTTGAAACTAATACTAAGATTACTTTTTTGCCCCAACAATAATAACTAGTAACAACCTGCCACTTAGGATTTATTGTAAAAATGTTGTAAAAATATTATAGACATATCATTTCTCTTTGTTAATATAGTCAATTTCTACTTAATAAATACTCAATATATGGAGATCAGTACATGTTTGTACAACGCAAACTTATTCAATTCAATTAAATTAAATCTACACCATCTAAGAGGTATGCCTGTACCAGTAAAGTCAGAATTATTACAAAAATCTCATGGAGAGGAGAGACTTTTTTATTATGTCAACGAGCTCCACAGTTAGCTTCGGTTAAACATCACACATAACTTTCCTTTTTTTGATGGGAAAATATAATTTTCTAAGCATATCATGAGGAAAGCATGTTTTTATTTAAGTCAACAATTACAAATTTGTGGCAAAGATTGCTTTCAATTCTGTCAAAACCATTGATCATCCATGTGTACAAAGAAGACTAGTGGACTTTTTTTAGCAACCAGTGTTGAAAATTTTGAATTATTGAGTGATTAAGATCACCTATATACACTCCCTAATTACTGGGTAACTTAGCTGGAGCTTGAAAACATGCTTGACTAGGACTTTTTTTCTTGTTTGTTTTGTTTGTCTTGTAACAATTTTCTTCATTGATCAGTCATTGCTGTAAAACTCATTATTGTGTCTCCGTGAGGATTCTATGACCATTGACTTTGTTGATTAGAATCAAAGAGTCAATGTATATTTACAATAAATTTTGGTAAATTAAATCTAAAGGTTGAAATGTAAATCATCTAATTTTCAAATAGAGTTATGATTATGAGACACTTATTATTAATTTATTATATAATTCATACACGTTAATTACCATTTTCATGTTTTAAACATCGCATGCGAAATTGTGTTCATAAGGAATACATAACATTTTTGAGAGACTATTTATGATTCAAACATATTTTAATTAATTAAACTGTCATTGTATGTTGGTACTTGTCACAGAGTCTACTGTAAGAAGTACTGTTCCTTTTACGGCTATAATAAATGGGTCAAAAACTAAACAATGGCTCTAGTATATTAACATGTATTTTTCTTTTATTTCTGCTAGAGGTATTGTACAGTTTGTACTAGCATGAACCCTGCGTTTCTCACTTTAAGAAGTGCATATATGTAACCTAGCTAGATGGGTCATTGACAAAGCTTTTGGCTGACATTTTTGTGAAGAACCTTGAAAATTTCCACTCTCTAGTCAGAATTTCTTGACATCAATTAAGGTAGACAGCATGCATTTCATGACTTTTCAATTCTTATTTAAAGAGGGAACCGTGTTTAATTAATTATGTCATTTGGTACTCATACTTTATGGATCTTATTAGCTGGGTATTTTTATTGATTGGCCTAATACTGATAGAACTAGCATATCCCAGAAAAAAAGAAAAAAAATGTCACATATAAAAAGAATTTCCAGAAAACACAGAAAGTTTGTAGGTAGATTAGGTTTTTATAAGAGAAAACAAATAAATAAATAAAGAAATGAGTTGCCTCCGAGAATTTGTGATTATTTGAAACCATTTTTAATCTAGCTGACCAACTTTTGGTAGTTTTGAGTTATTGAAAATTCAAAGTCTAACTTAACAGCTTGCAAATAGTCTCAATAACATTTCTTCATTTCCCATCACGGGCGGCTCTACAGCCAGCCCGGGGGTGAACCCCCTGGCTTGGCGGCCCCCCCCCCCCGTTTTTGTTTAACTCTTAAAATAAAATTTTGAACATCCTGTCCCTAAATTTTGTTTCTATTGAAATAAACTTGAAGTATGATCATATTAGTGCTATTTTACAATACTTTTACAATAAAGTTAAATGATAATAAATGTTAAATGATAAGTTGTAATTAACTTTTTATCTAAACTTACATCTGACATCTTTAAACCTATGATTATTTTCCTCTTCCCATATTTTCTTTCTATCTAATCAAGTAGTTTGATAAGTTCTACAATTTTGTCAGAAATCTTTTAGGTTGCTCCAATTCCAAGAGAATAACAATATATGGTTAATCCATACACTTCAAAGCAATCTTATATAAGTTACTAATATTTCTAGTCTAACGTTTACTCTCAGCTACTCTTAGGTATGTTACTATTCTTCTTTATCATATATTTTTATTTAATTGATATTAATATGATTATAATAATTTATTATTAATTTGACAAATATTGATTTATTTAATATGATTTACGGATTTTAAACTATTAATAATTTTTTTAGACTATTTACAATGTATTATAGTACTATTTAGATACTATTTAGATATATATGTATATGACAATTGTATATAAATAATGTTATTTTTAATATTAATATAAAAATCAATCATTTATACTACAAATATGACCTCTAAGAACTATTCGACCCCTAACGTAATTTTCCTACTTTTTCTTTTTTTTCTCCCGCTTTCTAGCTAGTTGTTTTGTGACCTGTGCTTTTGGCTCCTGAATATGATTTTATTATTTTTTTATTAATTGCACTTTTGAAACTTTTTTTTTTTTTGGTATGTGGGTAATTCGTATGCAAGAAAAAAGCAGCTTGAAGCACATTAATAAAATTACATAACTTGAATAGCTAAAAATTATAGATCAAATAGAATAAGAGACTAGTAAGAGCATTCACATTGGGTGATGCAAAACCTTTAAAAATGCAAAGTGCATTACACTATTGACAAAATTTATAAAACCTAGCTCCATTGGATCGTGCATTTTGCATTTGAATATACATGCTTGCTACAGTATTATCTATGTTTGCCTAATATTGTAGCAACATTCTTTACCGAATTAATTGTTTTTTTTTTTTTAATTCTCTCCTCTTTTTGTCAATCTATTATATTATTTTAATATGATGAATGGAAAAAAAAAAAAAAGAGATATTGGGTATGTTGTAAAGTGGTAATGTAAAATGAGTCATATTAATGGGTACTTTTAAAACAATTGTTAATAAAAAATTAAAAAAAATTTTGATACCATTTTCAAAAGTAAAAAACCGTAAAAAAATTAATTATTTTTTTCTTTTTAATAAAAATTTTAAAAAATATTTTTTAAACCAGTACCAATAAATCATTCATTAACTTTTTCCCGTATAAAATACGTAAATGTGGATCGATTTTGTGGTAAAAAATGCTTCTTCTTTTTTTTTTTTTTTTGGCACAAGTCAATGAGAATACTTTAAAAGGTAACAATAATTACTGTTCAAAATTAAATGTTCAAAAAAGTTGACCATGATTGTCTAAATAATTAGGCATATGCACCGACTAGCTAGCTACAGGGTTAAAGCTAGTGACCCTTCAATTTAGCCAAAGAACACAACAAAAATTTATGCTAGGCCTTTTTTTTTTAATGTTTAATAGCCACACATGTACACACAAATAACACTCTACGTGTTAGACTGAAGTCGCTTGGCCCATAAGCAAAGAATCATATCCGCTGTCATGCTTTCAAGCTTGGATAACGTTGCTTTCNACCAAAAATATATATATATATATATAATTTTTAATTTTGTTTTTGTTTTAACTCTTAAAATAAAATTTTGAACATCCTGTCCCTAAATTTTGTTAAACCCTATTGAATAAACTTGAAGTATGATCATATTAGTGCTATTTTCACAATACTTTTACAATAAAGGTTAAATGATAATAAATGTTAAATGATAAGTTGTAATTAACTTTTTATCTAAACTTACATCTGACATCTTTAAACCTATGATTATTTTCTCTTTCTCCCTTCTATATTTTCTTTCTATCTAATCAAGTAGTTTGATAAGTGTTCTACAATTTTTGAGTCCAAAAAGTCTTTTAGTGCTTTCAAGCTTGGATAACGTTGCTTTCAAACTTTAAAATAAAACTAAAATACACACACGCACATACAAAGAAAAAATACAACAAAGACAGCAATTCTATCCACAGTCAGCAATAAAACTTTAAAAATAAAACTAAAATAGATAGCATTTCCTTGCCAGACGTTATGAGTCAGGTAATGAGCTACATGATTAACTTGAATCCATTTATGATGATATAGCTTCTCTTATTATGAGAGATGTATTATAATTTTTCATCCATAAATAAAACTTGGCCTTTAGGTCTGGATTCAAAAAAAAAAAAAACTCAATTAATTAATTATGAAACAAAACTACTTATATAAAGGTCTCTCTTTCAAATTAATTCTATATTATCCCTTTTTTTATTTTAATTATAAAGCTTAATTCTATATAGCTAAAGGATAAAAAAATGTTGGTTTCATATGGGTTTAAGTTATTTTGAATTTAGAGTATTTATTTTAATGTGAATTTGAGGCTTGTATCAATAAATTTTAATAGATTTAGCTTATATATATCATTTAATTTAGTTTTGACCGAAGCTTATAAAATTTTAATATAAAAATAATGAATCTTCTAATTACTTCTATCTATCTTATAGAGGGTCTAATTGATTAAAAATAAAAAAAAGATGTCGAAGAACTTTATCGCACGAACAATCTCACGTGATAATAGATATAATAAGTATCACATCAACAATATAGTAATTATTATTTTCAAACTTTATAAGTTTATATTAAAAAAGTTTGACATATCTGTTTATAAAATTTATGTAGTAAAACTTTTAATATTCATAATATCAATTCTATTCTTAATTAATAAAAAGCTTAAAGCAGGAAATGATCTTCTAAACCAATCAAACTATTATTTGAGTAAAATAAAAATATAGAAATAAAAATCTCAATATCATATTGTTCACCTCTCTCATTCTCAATTAGTTAATTAGCAAGAAAAATTAAGATAGCTATCCTATCTTTTTCACAAACAAAGTGATAATAAAATTGAACACTCTTTAAAAAATATATATATAAAATAAAAAATAAAACCAAGCAAAGCCTCCGGCATTTTTGAGCTTCAAATACAGGGTACTTTGGTCAACTCTCCAAATTGATGACGCGTCAAGGACCACATTTTGTCATGCAGTGCATGTGTGCATTCTCGTAATTAAGATGAACATCAAGGGTACTTACGAAACAAATCTAGTACATAAATGTGCCACATAATCGACAGACAACGTTGTTGGTTTCTGCGTGACTGTAACTCCAATTTTCACTACTCTCTCTCTCTCTCTCTGAGTAAGAGAGTGAAAGCGATTCTGAATCAGACCCAGAAAAGCTGAGGTACTTGGCTTGATGATCTCACCAATTTTGGAGCTCAAATGGTGCTAAATTTTCTGTGTTAAGTCGTGTTGTAACTTGTAAATTGACTAGTTTGTACTGAGATTTTTTTTTTCTTTCTATTTTTGTCTTGAAGCTACAATTCCATATATGGTAGAGGAACAAAATCCCAGAAAGATTCTGTGCTGAAACAAGCTATTGTTCTTTTCTTTGTGCACTGGTACGAGTCCTCAGGTTCTCATATCTTTTTGTGACTTTGAGTTGGTGTTATTAGAAGAACCTTATAGAACCCCCTTCAAAGAAAGCTATACCATAGAGTATGTGCAAATTCAAGCAGGTTCTTTTATTTATTTACACTTGTTTGCTTTTGAGTTTTTGACTTTTTGGTTGCTGAATTTAAGTTAATTTGTTTTGCTTTCCTTTTTATTTTTTTGACAGCTTTTGGGTTTGGTTTAGTTTGAAGAAAAAAGGCAGATCCTACTTGAGCTTTTTGTATGTGCTATTTTCAAGAACAAGCTAGTAACTTTTGAAGTTGAAGAAAAGTTTTTAGTGTTTGTCAAGACAATAATTCAGGTTTAAAGTTTATACCTAATATCTTCGAACTTGTTTGAGAATCAAGCTCACTATATGAAAATAAAAGAACATAATGTTAGTAAGAATACAATTTATTCTAAACTTTTTAAACTAATGTATTATTAATCAGAAAAAAAAGTAATTCAGATATCGTATTTTTTCTAATAATTATTGTTGTTCCACAGCAATCTCCAGGAGAGAGTATTATGAGTCTTTTGTATAGTCCTACCTTCAAATATTCAGATGTGAAGCTGAAAAAGAATCATCTAGATTTCATGGACTCCAATACTTACCATCATCCACAACAACAACAACAACAACATCAACAACAACAACAACAACAACATCAACAACAGCACCAGCATAATTCTGGTCTAATGCGTTATCGCTCGGCTCCAAGCTCATTGCTTGCAAACCTTGTTGATGGTAGCATTAATGGTGGTGGAGGTGGTGTTGGATGTGAGGATTATCGGGATCTTCGATCATCGAATCCAGAAGTGGAGACCATGTTAGCATTCATGACATCGAGCAATAGCTCAGGAGATTCAAATTCTCAAATGGTTTACCAAGCTCAAGCTGCCCAACAAGTTCAAGCTTTGCCAAATCATAATTCAGTGGGTGCTGGGACCACTTTGGATAGCTCTTTTAGTGGTTTGAACTCTGTAGGATTAGAGAATTCTATGCAAGCAAAAATGGGCGCAGGAAACCGCTCCAATCTTGTTAGGCAAAGTAGCTTACCACCCGGGCTTTTCTCTGATTTAACAATAGATAATGGTATTGTTGCTTATTCACTTGCTCTTTTTAATATTTTTTTTCTTTTGAGTGCTTATTTAAATGTTCTAACTGGAGATTATTTATTGTTAATCTATTTTTTCCTCTCTAGTGTTTGATATGCTGAGTAAATTGTGGACAAAACAAAGAAAATAAAGCATAGGATATTGGAGAAATTCACTGAAAGTAGGCAAAGTAAATTGATTTAGGCCAGTCATGTTTTCTCAAGTTGCAAATGATGGGAATTTTAAGATTCAAAAAATTAGAATAACTATTCGTTTCCTATAAAATCTTGTGAAAAAATTTGTGTCCCTAGACTTCCTTAGCAACCAAACATATGTTTTTCCAAGGTGGGAAAAAAAAAGTGGCAATAAAACTTGACTAGTAAGAAGGGATCTTATACTATTTTTAAAGGGAAGAGAGTTGGAGGTTGGACATGTTTTTCCTTCCTCTCACACTGAATTGTGGTTGGAGAAAGAAATTTTAAAGCATATTTCTGGGTAAACAAAAAACAATAGAAGAATATTAGGAGAATTTAGCAATAGCTGTAAGGTCAATTTCTTTTGAAAGAAGTTATGTAGGTAGTTCCAAATTATCAACTATGACAAATTAAGTTATTCAAGCTTCAATTTGCTGCTAATTTGAACCTTTTATCTTGAAAGTCTTCCTAATTTGAACCTTTCAATGAATAACAGGCTTTGCTGTGATGAGGGATGTGGGAACTTTTAGAGCTTGCAATGATACAAATGGGGAAGCCAGCCCATCAATGACTAAATTGAATGATCAATTAAGCTTCTCAGCCCGGCGTTTGCCTCAGATAGCTGAAATAGGGAATGAAATTACTAGCCCAGAGGATCAAAGTCTTGGAAATGCTAATGGTAGCAATCAACAGTACATCCCCAAGTTCACAAGTGATTCTTGGGATGAATCTGCATTCAATAGCCTTAGAAGAGCCAGAGACAATGAAGGAAACATGTTTCCAACTTCAAATGCATTGGAAACTCAGGTAAAATTGGCAGAATTGATTGTAGTTCTTTCTGCTTTCTGCTTGGCAGTGCACTTGCTTATCCTATCTTATCATGAGTAATGATTTTCTCTTTCAACAGAATGCTGATTCTGGAAACCAAACCCATCGTTTGACTCATCATTTGAGCTTGCCTAAGACTTCTGTTGAGATGGCCGCTATAGAGAAGTTTTTGCAATTTCAAGGTTCTGTTCCTTGTAAAATTAGAGCCAAAAGAGGCTGCGCCACTCATCCGCGAAGCATTGCAGAGAGGGTAAATCTCATCCATTACATTTAAAGCTAGCAAACATGTTGAAAATTTTTTTTTTTTGGGTACAAGGCATATTCACCAAATATATGAAAATCACTTTATTAGCTAGAGCTAATCAAACCCGTGACACTGATATCTGTTACATTAGGTGAGAAGAACACGTATAAGTGAAAGGATGAGGAAACTGCAAGAGCTTTTCCCAAACATGGACAAGGTAGTTTACACAATTACACTAAACATTGTGACTTGTGAATGTCAAAATTGTTGTTAGGAACTCAAAAGTTTTCTCTTTATTGGTTATTTATTTTGCAGCAAACAAACACAGCAGATATGTTAGATTTGGCAGTTGAGTACATTAAAGACCTTCAGAAACAGGTTAAGGTATTATACAAATTGCTATCCATACATCAAAATCACCTGAAACTTCTTCTTTTTTTTTGCTTTCGGTAGAGAAAAAATCCCACATGAACCTTCAACTACTCTTATCTTCCCTTACCAAATCTCTCTCTTTCTCGTGCAGACACTCACGGATACAAAGGCAAAGTGCTCGTGTTCAAGTAAACAGAAGCAATATTCAAATCATTCTGCCTAATTTCTTTCTGTACAGATAGTATTAGGAACAAGGCAAAGTAACCAAGAGTGCAACACTGACTTCTCTTTTTCCAATTCACTGAAGCATAATAAAATGTTAGGAGATTGTGGGTGTGACAAATATGTATCTTCTTACTTTCTTTGTAAGATAAAGATCCAATAGGCTAATGTCCTATCGTTTATGTCAAGGGAAAAAGAAATAAATAACCAAATCTTTTTTTCAAAGTCTTGATTAATACCCTTAAAATATTGTATATCAAATGTTTCAAACCATTACACTTGTATGCTATATACCAATTTTCAGCATAAAATTCAACCAATTGAGCTGTCTAATTACATATCTAATAAAAGGTCACGCACATTCCCACTTCTACGGAGTTTGAAAGAGATGATTGGTGTGCAGACTTATCTCATTTTTTTGTGCGGAGAAGTTAATTTCCTAAGAAGCACAGACACGGACACGTCTATTAAATAATATAAATGTGACCGGGGGGTTGGTGTAAATGTGACCATGGAAGGGTACCATTACGATCATGGAGTTTTAGCTAGGACAGGGCATATCCTGACATCATTGCTAAAACACTCATTCAATTGGCTCTTAGTGTAGCTGTCAATAATTGTTTACTCCTAACTTATAATCAAATCAGAATTCCAATGATACATAGAAATGTGTACTATGAAGTCATGGTAATGGTGATGGAATAAGTGGTGGTGGCGACTGAGGAAAGCCATCGGCTTGACAATTGTTTGGATGGTGATTTGAGTTTATTTTACTCTCTGGGTCTAGTTCTTTACTATATATTTTGAGTTATTGGAGCAATATCTGTAAAGTAACTATACTTTTAATGGAGCTTAATAAAAAATTACATGGTATATTCTTTTATTCCTATGCCAAAAATAAAATAACATAATTTCTGATTCCATTCAATCTTAAGTGGAATCGACCAATTTGGTAGGTGCTTGTTTCACCTACCGTGCGGAATTTGCCATTTTGGTGTGTTCCTCTAATTCTCTATGTTGAATGGTACGGTAGATATATTCAACAAGTGCTCAATTAGTGTTGTTTGGAAGAAATTACTATGTCCTAAGAAACGTTAGAAAGACAATTATCTTTCAAAATAGCAGTGGATACTCCTCCCATCTTGAATTAGGCCTCTTAGACATTGATTCTTCAGTATATAGAAGTTGTTATGATTGTGAATTCTAGTTAGTTCAATTGAAAATGTCTCTTATTATCAAATAAGGGATTTGATTTGAATTTCACCTAAATAAAAAACCAGTTGGAATCTTAAACTAATAATAAAGAATAACCATAATGAAACAAACGTATGATTATATTTAGATAAGGTAGTTACAACCCTCGTCCTTTTTAATTCTTAGGATGATAATTACCACAGCCATCGTTATTCCTGTTGACATTGGTTCCTTAATATATAAATATGCTATTTTGGTTATGTTCAAATAAGGTAGTCTTAACATATTCTCTTACCCTTTTTAGAAAAGAATAGCCGTCACTACTTATGGCGTCTTTACTCTCTTTCTAATCTAAGAGCATTCATTTTAGTTTATGCAAAAATTTCTATTTATTTTAATATAAAAATATACTTTTTTTTATTTATATATTCACTTTTCAAATATTATCTATTTTATATAACATTTTATAAATATATCAAATTTTTTTGAATTGTCTCTTTTTTCAAAGACAACAACCATCATCCACTCTGTTCATTCATCATTGGGATACGCAATGAATAAAAACTAAATGCAAAATGAATAGTGTTATTATAAATTTACACAATTACTATACCAAATTTGTAATTTTTGACAATTATACATGAATTGATGTAGGTCATTTTTAGGCAAAATTGTGTAAATTTTAAATATTTTTCTATTATAAACGCACATGTGAGTTCTCTAAGGGTTCAAATATAGCACAACATGTAATGGTTGAACCATGTACTAACATTGCAACAACGTGAGCTTGACATACATTTTATCATACCCCAATTTTGTTCATCTGAATTCGGTTCAATAGCGGAAGAGTATTCAAGAAATTAGCCATTTTCGTTTGAGAGGGCTCTTTGGGCCGTCATTCCATGTGGAGATGCCAAGCCCAACTCTTTTTGATAAAGATTTAGCATTTTATTCAAAGCGTTAATGGCATATATATTTTTTTTTAATATGTATAATTTGCCAGAAGCATTTTTATTGAATTATATAAATTCTATATTCATAATATTAGCACAAAAAATTATAGGTGGTAAGTTGTTATTAATTCTAATTCGAATTTACTACTGAAATTACTTTTTTCTCACTAGTAACAATCAATAACAATTTACCACTTAAGATTTGTTATGAAAGTATCATGGACATAACATTTCTCAATGAATTAATTGTTATTTGTGTGCCAATGATTTTTATATTTAATGTTTCTATGCCTCTAGTTTAAACTATAGAGGACCAATGGTAACTCCATTGATTTTGAATTAGTAGTGGAAGATATTAGTCCAGTGATTTTTCTTTCACATTGAAGGGTTTTCATGTAAATTTTGGTATTGTGTATGTTGACTGTTTTTGAAATTTTTTTGTTTATCTATATTATTATTTAAGAGGTTTATCTGTGTGGATTCCTCATTTTTTAGTTCAAAAATGTCCCTAAACCTTTATGTTTTAGTAGAGACAAAACTAAAAGACAATCCGGTAAAAATGCAACTCTAACTTCTACTAAAATATTACCTAAAAAATAAGACTACTCTCCTATTAATTTTCAAATTGATTTATTCACTTATAAATTAAATTTTCAAAATAAAAATTATATATATATATATATATAAACACAATTTTTTCCCCCTACAAGATAGGACCACTAACAAAAAAAAAAAAAAAAGACTCATCTCACGTGCGAAGCGCGTGTGATGAGGCTCGTATTGAAAGTGAAATTTTGTATTGGATTTATATAAATAGGAAAAAAGAAATATTTATGTTGCCCTTTACATCAAGTTTCTCTCAAAGTCCTAAGGGTTGCTTCTCTAATTAATATCAAAGTTTATTGATTGCTCATGAATCATGATGCATGTCAGTCCTCTCATTTCACACGCAGCAAATTATGAAAAATTTTGTTGGATTGACCTTAAGATATTGACTAGAGTTTTCAATCCTAAAATCTCTTGAATATCATGAAATTTTAAGAATTATTAATAATGACATTCTATTTATTTATTTTTTTTCACATTCTTATTTAATAAAACATTATTTATTTATTTATCAATCAGGAAGAGTCATATATTATATATTATTAAGGGAACTCGAGTCATATATTATAATGACATTCCTTTTTCTTCTTCTTCTTTTATTTTTTTTGGTTCAGGGAACTCGACTTTGTGCTTTGTAGAAGTAAGAACAATTCTCCGTTATTTTCACATTCACCGTTCCAGGTGAGGATTCGATCACACCTCACTATCCTCTACAAATTGATCCCAATTACGCTTTTCCCTTTTGGGTTCGGCCTCTTGTTTTGTTTTTGCTTCAAATTCTCCTCAAAAGAAATGGATTTTCGTAGCTACGTACTTTGGTTTCTCCGCCATTTCGTTTCTCAGCTTCTTTTGAAGATTACAGATTAATAGACTCTGCTTATCACAAATCATAGATACAAAAAACCAACAAGATATGATTCTCGCTGCAACGACTCACTTTTTAATCACTGTTCCGACAAGCCCATCTCACAATCACACAAAAAAATCGTACCGGCTTCACTCTCATACAACAACCTCGTCAAAATCGAACCAAGTCTCAGATTCCAAATCCAATGACCAATCAAGAATGTGAGTTTTCTCTGTCTGGCATTTTCACAAACACCGTTAGTACAAAAAAAACTGACAGACATTGTGCAGGTGCGAGTGTTTCGATTTGTACAAGGAACTGGTTCCTTACGACAAGGCGTGGGGTTGGCAGAAACAAATTGTTAAGGAGAAGAAGGCCTTGGTTGAGAAAAACCAAGATTGCCAGGACACGCTAATCATTCTACAGCATCACCCTGTGTATACATTGGGCACAGCTAGTTCAGAAGAATACCTTAATTTCGACATCAAGGATGCTCCTTACGATGTTTACAGAACCGAACGCGGCGGGGAGGTTACTTATCATGGTCCTGGCCAGGTACTTGTCCCACTTTGCTAATTACATAAACTAAAATTTATAATCTGTTGGTGTGTATGACTTTCATTTTTACAATTTGGATAGCACATGAATTGTAAGAACAGCCTACTGAATTGCAAAGATATTAGTGGTTCCACTTAGCTCAACCGGTAAAGTCTCTGATGGTTGTATAAGAGATTTACGGTTCAATTTCCGTCTATACTGAAAATTGATTAGTATTTTGGTCTGATAATAAAGAGCTATCATCAGGAGCGGAAGTTAAAATTCTCTATAAAAAAAATGCAAAGATATTAGGTACAATGTATTCATATAAAAGAACAAAGTTAAGGACAATGTACCATAACTGAAATCTTTGGTTTTTCCCTCTAATAAGGTTAAAAACAAAGTTAAGGACAATGCACGGTAACTGAAATCTTCGGTTTTCCACTCTTATAAGGTTAAAATCTTTGGTTTGTCCTGCATCTCCTACTAGTGATGTTTTAAAAGAATACATATGACCGAATCTGATTACCCTTTTGAAGGTTTATAGTTATTAACCATCAAATTTTGGGCCTAAGGCTTTGTTGCTGTTGTTTGAATTTTATTTTTATGGTTAATAAACTTACAAACTTTTTCTCACTAAGCAATAAAATTCAGTGGATTATAGGGGAGTTCTGCTTTTATTTTTATACTTGCTACCTAACTTTTAATGCATGTGTGTTGGACTGTAGCTAGTTATGTACCCTATTATCAATCTCAGAAATCACAAGATGGATCTTCATTGGTACCTCAGGGCACTTGAAGAGGTGGTCATCCGTGTTCTTTCCTCGACATTCTCTATCAAGGCATCTCGACTTGAGGGCTTTACTGGTGTTTGGGTTGGTATGTTTCCTAATCAGTCCATTATGTTGTACCGGTGTGCATATTACATGTTCTCATGTTTTCTGCACTTACATTAGCTTTAATTTAAAAACTTTTATGGGTAACATACTGTATTGAACAAATCCTGTCGAAAGTCTCTTTCCCTGTTCATGTTTGCGAATACAATTTTGAATTATTTAGCTTTTTAGTCTCTGTTATAAGTAATATGATTACTTGTAGTTTTTAAATGGTTACTTTTTCGTTCATAAAGAAAATGGTTACTTTTTCTGTTCTGCTCTATTTGGATGCCATGAAAGGGAAATATAAATCTGGAAATTTACAACATATGTTTCAACTCAATTTTATCTGAATGTTAACTGCAAGTAATGAGCAAATGTGTGACAAATATAGTTTCTCAGTTTCATGTGGTCATTTTTTCTTGTACCAACTTATGAGTGGTTAATTGGATTCCTTTGAAAGCTTATGGTTGAATTTTTATATTATATTCCCTTTTATCTTTCGTGAACTAAAAATGGACTCTGAGATGGTGTTATCAACCAAAATAGCATACAATATAGCTCAACATCATTTCTGCTTGATTGTTAGTTGTGTAGATCCTTATTAGTATCAAGACTCTGGTGTCACTGCATATAAGGATATAATCTGAGAAAATGACTCCAGGAGCCTCACCATATTTTCATATATTTTTTCACAAATTCTATATTTTTGCTGGATTGGGAACCCGGACTTTGATTTGCTATTCTATAGATATTAATAGTTTTTGCTTTTTGTAAAAGAGGCAGACTCTACAGCCTTATTCCTCTCACTTTGTGTTAATTGATTTATACTGTACAGTCATGTAATTTAGCATGCTGTTCAAAAGTTACCCTCCCTTCTTTATCCTAATATAGTTTTTTTGGGGTGAATAACATGCAGAATGCCTAAGTGATTATCATTCTCGTGACTGATCTTACATTTCAATTTCACTACAGGAGATAAGAAAGTGGCAGCGGTTGGGATACGAGTATCTCAGTGGATAACATATCACGGGTTAGCACTTAATGTCAACACAGATCTAACCCCATTTCACTCAATAGTCCCATGTGGAATACGAAACCGTCAGGTTGGAAGCATTAAGGGGTTGCTAGGAGAATTTCAGCCATCCACTGGATGTGGGAAAGCAGGTGTGCTTCATTCCAATGATTGTCAATTGATTGATATCACTCACTCATCTTTGATCAAGGAATTTTCAGAGGTTTTTCAGCTCGAAATCCTTCATAAAACCATCCCCATGTCTGAGTGTGAAGATACGACACCTAGAAGGTCTCTCACATGGAAACTAACCTGACAGATTCAATGCAACACTTTTGAATGGATCTGATCATGAAGCAAAATTGTTAGTGAGATACTCGAGTGTTCATGGGATTAATGCTTTGTTGTTGTAGTTATTGTTGTTTAGTTGATAGATAGGCCTAGCAGCAGTACAGTCAAGAGGATTGTGCTTTAGATTACTTATTTTGTAAATTAACTGTCATCTATATCGTAGTTAACTTTTCAAATTTAATTTAATCATGCAGAATACAACTTGTTGCTAGCAATTCTCATGACAATCTAACAGGTAGTCAATATATAAAGATGTTATTTTGGTTATGCTTAGGTAGTCACGACAGATTCTCTTACCCTTTCTAGAAAAGAATAGCCGCCACTATTTATAGTGTCTTTACTCTTTTTTAAATCTAAGGGTATTTGCATCAGTTCGTGTAAAAATTTTTCTATTTTTAGTATAAGAACTTACTTCTTTTTTATTTTACAAACTCAATTTTCAAAACACTCTAAATCATTTATCTATTTTACACTACATTTCATTAAAATATAAAATTTTCTTGATTTTTTTTTTAAATTGTTTCTTTTTCTTTCTAAAAAAAATAATTACCATCCATTCTCTTTCTTCATCATTGGAATACATAAAAAATAAAAACTAAATGCAAAATGAATAGTATCATTATAAATTTACACAACTACTGAAGCAAACTTGTAAATTTAGACAATTATATATGAATTGATGTAGGTCATTTTTAGGCAAAATTGTGTAAATTTAAAACTTTTTTGATTATAAATGGCACATGTGAGTTCTCTAAGGTTCAAATATAGCATAACATGTAATGGTTGAACCATGTACTAACATTGCAACAACGTGAGCTTGACATGCATTTTATTACCCCAATTTTGTTCGTCTGAATTCGATTCAACAGTGGAAGAGTATTCAAGAAATTAGCCATTTTCGTTTGAGAGGGCTCTTTGGGCCGTCATACTATGTGGAGATGCCAGGCCTGGCTCATTTTATTCAAGATTTATGTCATCTTTTTCTATAAAGATTTAGCATTTTATATTGGTAGTTTACAACTAAGATGCAAACTTGTTATTTGTTGATTTTTATTGAAATCCAACTATTAGCTGATGAATTATAGAAATTCTATATTCATAATATTAACACAACAAATTATAGGTGGTAAATTGTTATTGGTTTTAATTCAAATTTACTATTAAAATTACTTTTTTCTCACTAGTAACAACCAATAATAATTTACCATTCAAGATTTGTTACGAAAGAATCATGGACATAACATTTCTCGATGAATTAATTGTTATTTGTGCATCAATTATTTTTATATTTAATGTTTCTATGCCTCTAGTTTAAACTATGGAGGACCAATGGTAACTTCACATTGAAGGGTTTTCATGTAAATTTTGGTATTGTGTATGTTGATTGTTTTTGAAAATTTCTTGTTTATATTGATTATTATGCTTGGCTGATTTTATTGAAAGTGAAATTTTGTATTGGATTTATATAAATTGGAAAAAAGAAATATTTATGTTGCCCTTTACATAAAATTTCTCTCAAAAGTCCTAAGGGCTGCTTCTCTAATTAATATCAAAGTTTATTGATTGCTCATGAATCATGGTGCATGCCAGATTTATTTATTTATTTTTTGGTGGTTTAGATTATAAATTATAATTTCCAAATCAATTCATTAATACAGCTTTCCTTGCTTATACCCCATTGGAAACAATGCTTAAGGAGGTCACGTTGCATAGTGTAGGTTCTATCATGACACAATCTTTAGAAACGTGAGAATAAATAATACTTATTTGGTTGTGCATGAATCATTCAACCATCATTATATTAAAGAAAGCAAATAATAACGATAATAACACTAATTAAAGTATGAAATGGCTTTCCAAATGTGTTTTCAAAACTTGTATTTTTTTTTTTAAACAAACGAACCCTTATGTAGTCCTTTCGTCCTACACATACCAGGTTATTATAATGAGAAATCCCATTGAGATGGCTTCAAGATATTGAAAAGAGTTTTCGAACCTAGAATCTCATAGATATCATGAGGTCTTAGGAACCACTAATAATGACATTCTATTTATTTATTTTGTTTGTTCACATTCTTATTTAGTAAAACATCTTTTTTTATATCAATCAACAAAAGAGTCGGATATTGTTAAGAACAAAACCAAAGAGAGCATGGAATTAAACATTATTGCATATAAAGAGAAAATTCAAATCTCTATGATTGCCATTTCTTTTTATTAATAAGAACACAAGCAAGACAACATGAATGAAACATTATAGCATAGAGAGAATTCAAATCTCTATGATTGCATTTTCCTTTATTTTCACACAATTCTTGAGAAAGTCAAGAAATATTGTTGAGACAGAAAAAATTCACATGAACACGGTTGCACATGGCCATGATTACATTAACGCATTGATTACATAATGTCTTAAAAAAAAAAAAAAAAAAAAAAACTTATGTTCATCCCTTTATTTCCATAATCACCATCACTTCTGTACTGCCAGCTTTGATGTCCTAATCACCGCAAGCACAATGATCCTTATTATAACACCGTTATTGTCATTTTCGTCTAGAGTGATATCAAATAATTGTAAACAGTAACAAACTGTTATTTGGGTATGGTTAAATCATGCCTTTAGGGCATACATTAATAATTTATTTTAAGAAATTTTTTATGAAAAAAAATGAAAAAGTTGTCAAAATTTTTTATTACATAAATCACAATGTATCAGTTTTTAAATACAAAAAAGTAATTAAGAAATTTATTATATTATTGTCAAATTAGTTTGTAAAATTTCTGTAATAAAATTAGTAGTCCTTTTAGAACTTTCCTTCTGGCTCACTAGTAAATTTTTCAACACTAACTTTTTCTTTCCTTTTTCTTTTATCTACTTTGTGATAATTAAGTATATTAGATACAATGAAATCTCTATTTTTATCTTGGGTTCCTTAATTAGTTTTTGGACTAACTTGCCATTTTTTAAATTTTGAAAGAAGAAGAAGAAGAAAAACTTGCCATTGTTTAAGATAGCACTCCTAATTTATTTGTCCTTGACTTATGGATGGGGTTTCTCATTTAACCAAGTAATTCAAGAGCAAAATATAAATTCTATTGTATTTGGTATACTTTGGAATATTGTTGTTTCCTTGTACTTCAAGGGAGGTTGGCAAACATTTTCTCAAAAAAAAAAAAAAAAAACTAATTCATTTTCCCCATAATTTTTACTTAGAAAAATAATGATCATAGTAAAAGCACTTCTTTTAGATCACACAAAAAATAATTGAATGAAATCAATCTAAAAGCAATTTTCATAGCAGAGGACAAAAAAGAAATTCTTGAAATTTGGCCTAAATTCAAATTTTCATTTCTCAAATCTAAAACTTATAATTTAGTCCACAAAATTTTTTTTTTCAAAAAGGAATCATCAATTTAATCATCCCATCCTTCTACTACTAAAGAAATTACATACATAACATGACAAATAAATTACTAATACAATTCCCTAAAAGGTTGATCTGAATTAAGATAATTTAAACAAAGGATAAAAGATAGAAGGAAATTAACACTTTTAAGGACATGAGGAAAATATCATATGTATTAGAATGTTTAACGTCGATCATGTGAGAGAGATAGTGCATATATTGAATATACTAGAAGTTATAACTTAATAACATTACTTGATTTTCTTCATTTGAAGAACTACTATTCAAAATCACCATTTCCTCAATTATGGTAACAATCCAATTGCCCAAAAAAAAAAAAAAAAAAGAAAAGAAAAGGAAAGGAAAGGAAAGAAAAGAAAAGAATAAACTATATATCTCTATAAATGAATATAATTTATATTGAGTTTGAATTTTGAAAATTTAATTGTTGGATTGAATGGTCTTATTATATTCTTCATGTTTGCAAAATTTTAAGAACATCAAAAATAAATTGCTATATCATCAAACAAATATTAAAATTTTAAGTTTTTGTTATCTAAAATTGTGTATAAAAAATAAGTTCATAAATCGAATAGTAAATAACATCTGATTTAAACGAAATTTGATATACAAGTTAAGAACATAAGGAACATGAAATTCAATAGTTAGATTTTCAAAATTCACATTGAAAAAAGAGATATATGAGAAGTTTGAAGAATTTGAAGAGAAATTTTATTATTTATAAATTACTAGGCTTGACTTATGTCTAGTGCTTCTAATGCACTGAATTCGTTGCAATCATAATATGTGTTCAAAACAAACACGTGTTATGTTTGCAGTGAATCCAGTGTCATAAGATAGATACATGTTATGATTGCAACGTGTCCAGTGTCACAGGACACTGAACAGAAGCAATACCCTAATTAATTACCAAAGTGTAGAGATAATTTTTTTTTTCTTTCCTTAAATAATTTAAAAAAATAAAAAATAAAACGCAGTGTAAGAAGACCGTTTCAGAAACCGTTAAGTCTCTCTCTTCTCTTTTTCTCTTTCTTCCACGCTTCTTTCCTTTTCTTTCCATTCCACCATTTCGAAAATCCCATTTCTCTTCTTCTTTCCTTCCCTTTTCCTCCAAACCCTAACTCTCTGTCTCTGTCTCTCTCTATCTCTCTCTTTTCCTCTCTATACACTGTAAATTTCACCAACCAATAATCCATAGCTAAAATTCTGTATACAACGAAGACTTTTGCTCTTTGAAGCTAATATCAGCTCCGATCTTGATCGATCGGCGATCGTTTCTTTCTCCTTGAATTTGATCGGATTTTTTAGATTTTGAGATTTTTGAGAGAGTGTGTGTGTGATAGAGATATGACGAATTTGCAGCAGAAGATCGACTACGTGTTCAAGGTGGTGTTGATCGGAGACTCGGCGGTTGGGAAATCACAGCTGCTAGCTCGGTTCGCGAGGAACGAGTTCAGTTTAGACTCCAAAGCCACCATCGGAGTCGAGTTCCAAACCAGGACGCTCCTCATCGATCACAAGACCGTCAAGGCTCAGATTTGGGACACTGCTGGTCAAGAAAGGTACCACCATCTTCTACTTTTCACTTTACAATTTGCAGTTTTGCATACTCGCATTTTCGAATCTCCTACTTTTATGTCAAAAAGCAAAAAAAAAAAAAAAAAAAATTTGGATTGGTATGTTACTTGTTCAATTATAAGAAACTTTATGAGTTGAGCTGACGATTAGAGGCTTTCAAGTTGGGTTTTTAGCTTTGGATATTGTTGGATTTGTGGGGATATAAATAAATGTAATGATTACTTCCATAAATTTTAAAATCTTGGTATTTGAAATATTCGGAAGATACCAAAAATTTTCTTTTTTTTTTGCCCTGTTAATTTATTTTCAATAAGTCTAGGCACGTGAGAATTGGTGAGATTATATGTTATGATTGGTGATGATAAATGTGATATCAGTGGTGGGTCGTGTGAAAAAGATTGTGAAATTTTATTTTCGTTCGTAACTTTAGTGATTTATTTTAGGCCGTGTCAGCTTTTTAAGATGCCACATCAGCAGATTCAGCACTTTGTCTATCATGTATGCAGAGATTTGGAAAGGATTTAATCAAAAAAAAAAAAAAAAAAAAAAAAAATCTAGGACCACATACTTGACAAGGTACTAGTGGGGTGGACCAATGTGTAAGTGATGTAATCCAATCTTACAGTGAAAAATGTGTTAGTGTCAAAGTGTGTGCAAGAGTGGGGTGGACACATGTGTAAGTGATGTAATCCAATCTCATAGTGAAAAATGTGTTAGTTGTGTCAAAGTTTGTGCAAGAGTGTGTGTTCGTAGAAGAACTGAGATGTAATTGATAACTTGTAACAATTTTGAGGACCAAATTATGACTTCATAAATTTGAAGGAGGAAAATGGGATTTTGAAAGATGTTTTGATCTTTTGGTATGCTTTTTATTAGTTGGTTTGTTTGAAGTGGATAAGTGTGGTTTTAGGAGCTGGAGAAGTGTGTTAAATAGAAAAATAGAATGTGATATGACTAAATGGAAAAATAGACACAGGGAATGTGTTAACTACTCTTATCAGTCGAATCAAATTATTTCATTCTGAATTAAAGAGTTTGGAATGAATCAAATCTCCCCAGTAGGTAGGACTCACTACTAGTCAGTTAATAGCCAACTGCTCTACCATCGAGCTATTGCTGAACAAAGGGAGATTAGGGCCCCGTTTGGTAACGGTGTTTAAATAACGAAAACTGTTGTTTAAACACCACAACATGTATTTCTATACACTTTTTTACCCACATGTATTTCCACAAAACTTAAACAACATTACTAGAAATCTCTTAGCAGACGGGCCGTAGATCTCTTTGAATGCTATTCACGAACGCGGTGTTTTCATGGGTTTGTAGAACATAAATATATGAGCTTGAATATGTGCATTTTCTGTTTTAGGTGGATAATTGTTGAAAGAGGAATGTAAGGACTATTGGGTTGTGAATTTTGGTGTGAAGATATGAGCTAAGTTGGGTGGTCTAGGAAGATGATACAAGATTATGTGGTGATATGAGCTTTGTATGTTGGTGATGTCTGCAAAGTTAGTAGAACATTATCTTTTGTGAAGGGGATAACTGGGCTGTTTGATTATCTATAAAAGTTTTACTTGGGATCTTTCATTGGGGGTTGGGAGGTTAATGGCTATGGGGGAGGGCCACCCTTCATTATATGTTTGAAGTAGATGGGCATGAGTTTGGAAACTATAAATGAAAGTGGCATTGACTTTGATTTTTACTAATAATATTAAGAAATAAGTTTGAGTATCTGAGCAAATTATGTTCTACCAATTATTTGGAACTAATAGGTTATGTATTTCCCATAATATATGACCTGGTATATTCCTCTGTTTTCATGAGCTTGAAGATCCTCTTGTTCATGTTTACTTGAGAGTTGTCAAGAGGGATGTGAGAACAATTTGATAATTGGGTTGGCAGCTTATTGGTGTGACACTATCTGTAAATTAGTGGTTAAAGATAATGGATACAAGTTTTAGGTGGTATTAAAGTTCTGCACAGCTTCACGGTAATGGATGCTTGAAAATGCAATTTGTTACTTGTTATGGTGAGAGGGAGGCAAGTATGTTTGGAGCCCTTATTAAAGAGAGAACCAAGTAGGTGAAGACTTCAGAGTTATATTAAAACCAAAATGTTGGTTCCATTCAGTGCATAATGTTCCATTTAGTTTCTAGAAATATCAGTTGGATTATGTATTATTCCAACACTGTTTAATTAGAGGCCGTCCATCAGCACATGCATACAAGACATTGAATTTGTTGTAAGCATCGAACAAGGAAAAGTGTAGAAATTGGAATTACTATATCCAGCTGAAGCTGTTGCAATAATAACATTTCATAGTGTTTGAGGGTCTTTCAGTTGTTATCCAAACTTTGTAGTTTTTCTCTGCTGGTGCAAGTTAGGTAGAATAGGCTTTTTTATGTTGTTAATTTTCACTATAGTTAGTGCATTTTTTTTACACAAGTTTGTGATCTTAATGAACACAATGAGAAACAAGGATGCCATATTTTGGCCTCTGTATATTTTCCATTTCTTGTGTTGTTTTCATATATAAAAAAGTCTATGCAATCTTTCTGTCATCCTTAACTGCAAATGGGCTATACTTATTGCCTTGAACTATTTTTTTTTCCTGCTTGGTAAACTAAGAAAAACTACTCAATATGATTTCTGTATCACTATGTTTAGGATACCCTCATTAGGATGAGTAATGATATTTAACAAGGCTAATGGTAATTTGAGGTTTTTTTTGTTGGGGTGGGGGTGGGAGTGAGGGGTGGTAATGAAAGTATGCAATGAAGAAAATGTTTAATCTATGTAGTATATTACAGTAGAGGCCTTGTTTAGTACTTATTCTTTTGCATTAGTTGTCAGATAAATTAGCAACCCATTTCCAGTATGATTGTCCTTTGGGGTGTCAATAAATTATATATGAATGTGTACAGTTGCCCTTTGTATTAGAGAGTTAATATAAGCAGAAGATACTGTTAGATATTGGTTGAGATTGGAGGTGATATAGTGCTCTGTGATACCAAATAGGGATAAAAGAGCTACAGTTTCTGGAGTAGAACTCTGGTGATAGAGAATCAATTGTGTTCTAAACTAAAGCCTGTTGAGGTAAGTGATGACTGTCATGAAAACAGGGATACTAGAATCTGAGTATCTGACATTGCTAAGTGAGATGGTAGGGTCATTCATTAGATAGAGAAGATCAGTGATGGCCCTAGTGAAAAGTTGTAAGCTAGTGTAATAATTTATCACTGAGGTCAATACAGATCTCCTTAATAAGTGGAGACTAAAAATACTAGGTAATGTTTTTGATGGGATGAAATAGAGAGCGGGACTTACCATGGTAATAAAAAATGGTAGGACTAGACTCTTATAAAAAGAAGAAGAGAAGGTTGGACTAGAGACTGTTTCAACACGGGGGGGAAGAGAGAGAGAGAGAGAGATTACATTTGATTCATTATTCACATCGTGATTCAGCACTATTATATTTGGGCCTGATTTGTAACTTTTTTTGTCCTGGCTGCAAATTGCAATGCTCACATTCTTGGTGGTGATCCCAGATAAAGGTTGGACTAGGCATTATTTCAGTTAGAGAGAGAGAGTTAGTGGTTAAATATGATTTGTTACTGTTATGGCTACTTGGTTCACATGGTGAATCTTTACAATTATGGCCAATCCATCATTTTTTTTTTCCTGGATGCAAGTCATAATTTTATATATTTTTAATGTGTTCTGCTCACATTCTTGGTGGTAATCTCAGATACAGAGCAGTGACTAGTGCATACTACAGAGGTGCAGTGGGGGCGATGCTAGTCTATGACATCAGCAAGCGTCAATCATTTGATCATGTAGCTAAGTGGTTAGAGGAGTTACGGGGCCATGCCGACAAAAATATTGTCATCATACTTGTAGGCAACAAGTCTGACTTGGGGTCCCTTCGAGCTGTACCTGTTGAGGATGCCAAAGAGTTTGCCGAAAGGGAGAACCTCTTCTTTATGGAGACATCAGCCCTTGAGGCCACTAATGTTGAATCAGCTTTCCTCACAATCCTCACAGAAATCTATCGAATCATCAGCAAGAAGGCTCTTATTGCTAATGATGAACATGAATCTGGAGGAAATTCATCACTTCTCACGGGAACAAAGATTGTTGTCCCTGGTCAGGAGCCAGTTGAACCTGTACGGAGATTCAGCTGTTGCAGTTCTTGATAGGATTGTCTCCTCTGACCTTGTGCCACAAGTGGTTAAATATGATTTGTTACTGTTATGGCTACTTGGTTCACATGGTGAATCTTTACAATTATGGCCAATCCATCATTTTTTTTTTCCTGGATGCAAGTCATAATTTTATATATTTTTAATATGTTCTGCTCACATTCTTGGTGGTAATCTCAGATACAGAGCAGTGACTAGTGCATACTACAGAGGTGCAGTGGGGGCGATGCTAGTCTATGACATCAGCAAGCGTCAATCATTTGATCATGTAGCTAAGTGGTTAGAGGAGTTACGGGGCCATGCCGACAAAAATATTGTCATCATACTTGTAGGCAACAAGTCTGACTTGGGGTCCCTTCGTGCTGTACCTGTTGAGGATGCCAAAGAGTTTGCCGAAAGGGAGAACCTCTTCTTTATGGAGACATCAGCCCTTGAGGCCACTAATGTTGAATCAGCTTTCCTCACAATCCTCACAGAAATCTATCGAATCATCAGCAAGAAGGCTCTTATTGCTAATGATGAACATGAATCTGGAGGAAATTCATCACTTCTCACGGGAACAAAGATTGTTGTCCCTGGTCAGGAGCCAGTTGAACCTGTACGGAGATTCAGCTGTTGCAGTTCTTGATAGGATTGTCTCCTCTGACCTTGTGCCACATGGGCTGCTGCACTTTATAGCGTAGGTGATGCTCCTCCACCACCCTCCCTCTCTCTCTTTGGGTATAATATTTACTGTTGGTTAATGTCTGACATGGTCGCAACCTTCGACTTTCAGGAATATTGTTGTACAAAACCTTTTTTGTATTACAGGTAATCAAAAACATTTTTCCCCCTCTTGTAAGAAGTTGGTGGTGGTTAATGTGCAAATGGATTTTGGATAAGTTAAAACTTAAGATTTCTATGAATTCAACATGACAGTAGTTGT
This sequence comes from Quercus suber, assembly GCF_002906115.3. Lineage (NCBI taxonomy): Eukaryota > Viridiplantae > Streptophyta > Magnoliopsida > Fagales > Fagaceae > Quercus > Quercus suber. The sequence continues at coordinate 828,635 of NW_027069615.1, forward strand.
CTGTAGCTAAAATAGACTCATTTACCATCGTTATATCTTCTTGCATTATAATGTGGCTGAAACGTACATAAACACTTCTGCCTGATTGCAATGTTCTGAATGTTGATTTGACTCAAAACTAGTGCCTTTCTATTAGAAAATTTCGACTGAGGTTGGTGATGACTGAATATAGCATTTCTACAAGGGTATGTATATTGGTGATTTGCCCCCTGTTCGATTTTTATAACCATGGATAAAATAGATTGTGATCGAGTGATTGTGTGCAATTCAGATTTGTCTTCATCTCATTGTTGTGGTAGCATGCTAATTATGACAGGCCTTGATGAGAAATGAGAAGAGTGCAAGAGACCAAATTTGGGGAGTGAGAGAGGAGAGACATGCATAATGATTATGGCTGTCGGGTGGCAATGATGAGACTAGAGATGAGAGTCAAAAGATAGAATAGAAGAGCAACATCACCGAAATGATAGAGAGGTGAAAGAGAAATGAAATTTGGGGGATTAGGCATTACCGATTTTACAAATTAGGTATAAGGGTGTGTTAGGGTGATAGACAGAGCAATCACAAGTTGCTTAGCTTGTTAGGGGTGAATGCCCTTGGATAATCTGGCAATTGGTTTTGGGGAGTGGGGTTAGTTTTTTTGTAGGTATTACTGATTGGAGGTGGCGAGTCCAAATGGCTATTCTTTAAAAAGATTCCTATGTTATTAAAAAAGGAAAAAAGAAAAAACAAAGAAAAGAGAAGATAGGCCAATCACAAGTAGCTACATAAACCAGAAAAATCCCTTGTATGCATATATGTTGGTTGATTCAAGTTAATCAGGTGGATTTTTGTTTCACTTTCACCTTACACTCAGTTAACAACCATTTTTTAGGAAAAACTTAGACCCAGTGTTTGTTTGACCATAGAGATTGAAACTGTCTACGGCCCTTAATGTGTGTTTGTTTGGAGAGATTTCAGGGAGGATGGAAAATTTAGGAGAGAGAGAAGTTTTAATGGGTGTTTGGTTGGGAGGGGAGTGGAAAAAAATGTGGTGAGTTCAGGTGTTTTCTTCTTGGGAGAAAACAATGGAGAAAAGCTTACTAATATGAGCTGTCCAAAATGCCCCTGTACATTCTTTTTTGCTAACTTACATATTTTTTTCTTTCTCTGTAAACGTTCATATTGTCTCGGGAATTTTTTTTCTTCTTTCTGTTGTTTTTATCACTTTCTTCCGTAGTTCATTTTTCCTTTTTTCCCCGTTACTAACATGCACGTTCACCTTGTTTTGGGTTTTTTTTTTCCTAAATTTTTTTATCTCACTTTTTTATTTTTCTTTCTTTTGTATTTATCACTTTCCTTTTTTTATTTTTTTATTTATTTTTTATTTTTAAAACCAGTTTTCTGATCTGGCTTGTGCCTTTAAAATAATAATTAAAAAAAAAAGAGTGAAATGTCCATGCATAATATTTTGTAATAAATAAATGTGCATAAAAAATTGTATTGCCTTTTGTTTTATTTAACAGGGACATAATTATAAATTTATACTAACATGATTTTTCATAGTTTTCTATTTCTTAACTTTCCTATCATTTCAATTAAACACATACGAGAGAAAACTAAATTTTTTATATCTTCTCACTTTTTTATTCCTTCCTCATTTTCTATCCTCTCACTTTTCCATTCCTTTAATCAAACACTCTTAGAGTGAGGTTGGAATGGTGTGTTGGGTTAGATTATGCAGGTATCTAAGCAATACTGCTTCAAGCTAAAAATAGAGCAATGATATGAACTGGGACTTTGATACAGAGTTGAACTTTGATATAGAGTTGAACTTCTAATTGTGACAAATGGATTAACTATGTATAGAATCTTGGAACATAGATTGATTTCATATCACCCTTTCAATTTTAATTAGTAAAAGAAATGGCTTCAATTTCATGTGGATCTCAATCATTCGTGACGTAGATGTGAACTGGTCCAATTCCGTTCTCCCTTGTCTATCAGCTAGTGAACAATCACATAAGTAATATTGTAAAAAAAAGGGTCCAATATAAATATTCTTCTTTACCAAACTCTCTTTCTCCTCATATAAATTGCTATTGAAATCTTAATAACCCTAATAATTTTTTTTTAAATAACAAGCAATGATAGCTTAGCTTTCTCCATAAAGTATTAAATATTTTTGCGTACGTACCGTATTATGCGTAGCACTACTACTATATATATAAATAATATAAGTGGTCTGTTTATGTATTGTTTAGTAGTCTTTTGAAGTTCTAAGATTTTTATTAGTTAAAAGAAAACACTTAATTAGAGGGACCTTTGGATTCTTGAAGGGAAAGAGAAGAATGATGTACATTGTTTTTTATTTTTATTTTTTATTAATATTTAAATTTCCATCGAAAGTCTTTTTTCTTGTCAAGGCAATTTCTATATCTATAGAGATAGGAGTGGGAAGCATTTAAACCAAAATTATAAAAGAAAATTGATGAAATGTCAAAAAGTTAGGCTTTATAAGTTATATATAAGCTAAACAAGCCTGATTTTAAACCTAACCCAAGACACATCTTTTCAAAATGGGAAAAACAAAATATAGTCATTTTTCTTGATTATAATTTTCTAATATAGTCATTTTCCAAAATGGGTCATCAAGGCAATAACCCTGCCCACTTATACACCACTACCACTCTTAGTTTTTGGAAGAAAAAGAAACGAAATGTACCTCTCTAAAAGATAATCTATGATGGGATTAGTGCTTGTCAACTTTAAGTGATTGTCTATCCAAACTAGATTAAGACCCTCTTTTTTTTCTTTGTGAAATATTGAAGAGGTCATTCCATGTAAAAGTTTAATTTTATACATTTGAAGATATACATCATATCACATAATTTTTGTAATTATTTTCCATTAAATTTCGTATCTTGATTTGTGGAGCGAGACTTTTAAATAGTATACACCACTACCACTCTTAAAAATTATGTGAATTAAATAAACACATACTTTGATAGGAAATTCCCTCGCAAATCCATCAACTTTTTGAAACACAAGCCTTTGACAACTAGCACATACCAGGGATGGAGCCAAAAATTTGGCTTTAGGGGAGCCACATAAAAAAAAAAAAAAGATCCAAATTCATTTCAACTCATTTAGCCAAAAAAAAAAAAAAAAAAAAAAAAATTCATTTCAACTCAAATAATTTAGGATATATCAAAATGGAGCTTGATGTTAAACATCTAGACTTCATACAATTGTTAAATATGTTTGAAATGTGCCAATGACCAGTAAGGACTAGAAAATTAATAGTTTACTAATTTGTTTATATAGTGGTCATACTTACTATTACAACGATGAAATGAACATTTTCAATCATGAATATTATTGATACTAGATTTCACACTGAAATATAATAAAAATATTTGTTTTGTGTATTTTGTTAATAAAAAAAGGATTTGTTGTGCTGATGCGCTTGCAAGATGGGGATGTTCAATGGATGATGTTTTTGTTGTATTTAATTATCCGCCAAGTACTGGTGTTTTGTGTTTAGTTAATTCAGACTTGGCTGACATGTATATTAATAAAATTGTTAGTACTGGTCTCACATCTAGTGTGGGATAACTCTTGTCTGCTTTATGTACTTCCTTTTAACCAAAAAAAGAAAAAAAAGAAAAGAAAAAAAGAAGGGGTCACCCGCCAGCCACACATATGGGTTAGATGGCCACTTTAATTTGATTTTTTTTTTCCTTTGCTTTTTTTCAAGTAATTTTTGGATTTCTTATGAGTTGATTTTCAATTTAAGGGGAACCAAGTATGGTTTTCTTTAGCTAAAATTGCCAAATAATGCATAATTATATATACTTATATGACAATACATCCAAGGAAGAAACATGAGGATCATGAATAAGGGAATCTTCCCATTTTTTTTGTGCAGAATTACTAAAATTTAAAGACAATTTGAGGAGAGAAGGAAAAGAAAAGAAAAAGAAAAAGAAAAAAAACTAGCAGTCTCTCTTGCAATAGTATAAGCGGATCAGCAGAAATAAAGTATAATCTATAGAGATGCATATATAAAGATTTCTTTCTTTTTGCATAAAATTTAACAAAACCTAATCAAGTAATCAGCTCCCTCACAAGTAAAAAGGCTTGTCTGATCATCATAGGCATAAGTATAAGCAGCAGGACAAGCAGCCTTGAACACATTCGAATAGCTTGTAGGCTTGCAAGTCTGAGCATTGCTGTATTGTCCAGTGCAACAATACTGAGGCCTATTGAATGCCAAGCACGCACTATTGCATGCAACAACACGTCCATTTCTCCTCACTTCCAAGCCATTAGGGCATCGTTGGTTCAAGTCAGAAACACACGTAGCACGCTTACATGAGCTTGAAACACCCAAAGGGATTATAGAGACAGGCATGTTATAGCTTACTTCATGGTAATCCAAATCAGGCTTTCATTGCTAGTTAATTTACTCTGACAACTAGCGTGGTAGCACTCCTGGAACATGTAATTTGCCACCACAGTCTCCGGTGATGCATGTTCCCCTGCCTGACTGATCAAATGAACACAAACTGCGGCCCCAGAACCGGCCCGACCACCCTTCTGGGCACTGATATTCACAGTTTCTCCACTTCTTAGCCGCAGACCACCATTCATTAGTGGAGCTTTTCCTTCTCCGCCTTGGATCCCCGGCCACACGGTGTTTCTACAATTGTTTTGTAACGTAAAAACGGCAGCATCAACACCTGAAAGATTTCCCAAGAATTTAAAAGTGTTAGAATAATTAATATCCTGATGCAAAAAGAACTAAAAGATTTGTTGTACCTATGAAAGAGAGGACCAAGAGAAGGTGAAGTAGCTTTAATGCCATTGGAGATAATTTGAAGTATGGTAGAAGAGATGGCCTTTTGGTTGTGAAATTTGGAGTCTTTCTAATTCAAAGGAAGCAATAGAGGTATATATATATGTATATCATGTGAAGGAGGCTCAAGAACACAGCCTTTACATGTGTTTGAGCGTTGGATTGTGTTGCGACAAGTGTGTTCAGTATTTTAACAGAAAGCACAGTAACAGAATCAAAGCCGATACATATTAGAACGACAAGACTCTTGGCGAGTCATATTAGAACTTCAATCATATATTGTGTACTATTTATTTAATTATAAAATCAGTAGTCTCCCCCAATTTTTGAATAGCCACAGAAACATTTAAAAAATATATATATATTTTAGCTCATTCCAAATTCATGCACTACCATACGCGGAAGTATCCTATCAATCTTGAAAGCTACAACATCAGCCATTAATTTAAAAATATTTTGGTTAAGGATGATTGCCGAACAATCAATTAAGATAGATTAAAAAATAAAAAAAATGGTGTAAAATTATATTAAAAAAAGGAAAGAATCGTTTACATTTTTTTTTTTTTTTTATCATTTCAACGTTAGTGCTTTTCTTAGGTTGTGACAAATTGTATCAAAGCAAAACTGGTTGTGGGTTGTGGAATTGATGAGGATGTCATAATTAAATTGGGGGAGATTATGAATGCCGAATTCGATTGGATTGGAAACTATGTGTTGTGTAGGCGATTTGGGTTTCATAAGCAATTATAAGAAGTTCAAATTATAACTTGACTACTCATTCTTGGGTATAAGCACAAATGTAACTGCCGTTTATACATACATACACACACACACACACATATATATATATATATATATAATTATCATATAAAATGTTTATTCTTTTCGTTTTTCATATAACCTTGTCTCAAGGGCCTCTTGATCGTAACATTCAATCTTCTTTGACATGCTATTTTATTTTTATATTTTCTGTAAAAGAACTTTTATTTAATGTGGCTACATGTATGAAATGATGTCGTTTAATTATCATATAAAAGAAATTCTTATTAAATTAATATTATTACATATGATGAACCCTTAAAGCATCTTTAGTAGATTCTTTAAACTTTTGTATTGTTTGGAGAATGAATAATGACTTTTACCTTTTAGCTACATACTTTTTCAAATACACTTTCCAATAGATTCTTTATCTATTCTCTATCTCATTTAAATATTATTTCTTCATTCTTTTTTTTTTTATTCTTTTTTAATATTTCTTTATTCTTCCTTTATTTAGTATATTTTTCAAATTCCCAACTGCAATTTTTTTTTTTAAAATTTCATAACATTTTCAAATTTTGCAGCAGAAAGAGAACAAGAGGAGATAATTTTTTTTTTCTTTCAGTTGTTTTATTTTGGTGGTTGACTTTAATGATCTCACGGTGTTGGAATTTGAGAAGACAACAAGAAGAATCCAAGAAAAAAAAATATAAAGGTAGAGCCTCCTTTCACTTATTCTGTGAGAAGCAATGAAGACAGAGTATGAGAGAAAAAAGAAATTCAGAAGAAAGAGAAAGAATTTTTTTTTTTTTTTTGAGAAGTAAGAAAGAGAAAGAATTGATATAATAGTAGTTGGTATAATTTTTTAATTAAAAAAATCTAATTGCTAATGTATAGTAGCTCATCAAACTTGATGAGTTACTGTTCATGAGCAAAAAATAAATTGTGATTTAGAGAATTTATTGGAGACTATTTTTTTTTTTTTTTTGTTTCATTCTCTATTATAGAGATTATTTTTCTTTTACCTAAGCTATTGGAGATGCTTTTAGACATTGGTAATTTGAGTGGTACGTTTTCATTTTGGAGTATTAGATTAACAGCTCATAATCAATATGAAATTCCTTGAGGATGGTAAACTGGGTTTGGGCTTGAGGTGGATGTTCACAATTTATATGAGGGAGACTGAATTTGTGATAGCTTGGGTCATGACTCATGGTAGCATGCATGATGAATGATTACAAGGAGTTTCAATTATAACTTGAGTACTCCTTTTGGAGTATAAGCACAAATGTTCGAATAAAAATCTTTGTGCAATGCTTCACCATGCTCCTTGTTGCATGCGTCCTTTAAGGCAGTGGCCGTTTAGTCCATGGTCCATGAGATGGTTGGTGCAAGGCCAAAAATTGGAACACATTGATTCTACTGTTCTCGTCCTTTGCTTCAGGGCCTGTCCCTCAGTGTGGTTAGTACTTCATATTGTCGGGCAGCGAATGCTTACACTTTTTTACTAATTATGACAGTTTACCAGGCCTCTTTCCTCCTCCCTTTTCTACTCACTCGTAAG
>NW_027069615.1:835804-1011647 GCF_002906115.3 Quercus suber
CATCAACTAGGCTAACATCATATAATCCAAGAGATATCAGGGTAAACTCTGCAAGGTTAAGGTGGTGCACGCCTGCTTCCGAACATTGTAATTCCACCACAGTTCCGTGATGCATGTTCCCTCTGACTGATCAAATGAACACAAACGGCCCCAAAGGCCGACCACCTTTGGGGCACTGATATTCAAGTTTCTCATTTAGCCGCAACCACCATTCATTAGTGGAGTTTTCCTTTCCCCTTGGATCCCCCCACACTGTTCTACAATTGTTTTGTAACGTAAAAACGGCAGCATCAACACCTGAAAGATTTCCCAAGAATTTAAAAGTGTTAGAATAATTAATATCCTGATGCAAAAAGAACTAAAAGATTTGTTGTACCTATGAAAGAGAGGACCAAGAGAAGGTGAAGTAGCTTTAATGCCATTGGAGATAATTTGAAGTATGGTAGAAGAGATGGCCTTTTGGTTGTGAAATTTGGAGTCTTTCTAATTCAAAGGAAGCAATAGAGGTATATATATATGTATATCATGTGAAGGAGGCTCAAGAACACAGCCTTTACATGTGTTTGAGCGTTGGATTGTGTTGCGACAAGTGTGTTCAGTATTTTAACAGAAAGCACAGTAACAGAATCAAAGCCGATACATATTAGAACGACAAGACTCTTGGCGAGTCATATTAGAACTTCAATCATATATTGTGTACTATTTATTTAATTATAAAATCAGTAGTCTCCCCCAATTTTTGAATAGCCACAGAAACATTTAAAAAATATATATATATTTTAGCTCATTCCAAATTCATGCACTACCATACGCGGAAGTATCCTATCAATCTTGAAAGCTACAACATCAGCCATTAATTTAAAAATATTTTGGTTAAGGATGATTGCCGAACAATCAATTAAGATAGATTAAAAAATAAAAAAAATGGTGTAAAATTATATTAAAAAAAGGGAAAGAATCGTTTACATTTTTTTTTTTTTTTTATCATTTCAACGTTAGTGCTTTTCTTAGGTTGTGACAAATTGTATCAAAGCAAAACTGGTTGTGGGTTGTGGAATTGATGAGGATGTCATAATTAAATTGGGGGAGATTATGAATGCCGAATTCGATTGGATTGGAAACTATGTGTTGTGTAGGCGATTTGGGTTTCATAAGCAATTATAAGAAGTTCAAATTATAACTTGACTACTCATTCTTGGGTATAAGCACAAATGTAACTGCCGTTTATACATACATACACACACACCACACATATATATATATATATATATAATTATCATATAAAATGTTTATTCTTTTCGTTTTTCATATAACCTTGTCTCAAGGGCCTCTTGATCGTAACATTCAATCTTCTTTGACATGCTATTTCTGCTCACTCGTAGGGGTTCAGACCCCCAAAAAGGGGGAGGGAGTGTTTTTCTTGGATTGTGATAGTACTTATAATAATTTTATTTTCTATTATTTTTATGAAGCAACTCTAATTTAATGTGGCTACATGTACCCGGTGAAACGACATAGAAATTCTTATCTAATATTAATACACATGATGCACTCATAGGCATCTTTGATATGCTGGTTATATTTTTATTATGTACTATTAGATTAAGAAATTTATGTGAGACGATTGTGATACCTTGGGATTTAATTTGATTTGAAAAAGTCTGTTGTAATGTGTGAGTAATTTGGGCTTTTTAGAAGACTAGTTGCAAGCCCACACAATGTGTGGGATAGTTATAAATTTTTGTTTAGTAAAAAAGTTTGGTGTTTCTTCCAACTACACAATAGATTCATCAACATAAAGAGTTCGTTTTGTGCGATGTTTTTTTTTTTATCATATTAACTATTTTGAGTGCTTGTATGAAAATATATATGATTATTTTTATTAGAGAATGGATAGGACAATAAATTTAGTTATAAATGAATTTCTGCCATGGTATGTTGAACAACTTATACATTGCAAGATGAGCTTCACATGTCAATAAAAATGGACTAAATGAACCAAAGTAGCTCGAATGAACTGAAGCGGACCAAATGGATTGAAGTGGATCGAAATGGACCAAAATGGACCGAACGGACTGAAGTGGACCAAATAGACTAAAGTGGACCAAACCAGATTGAATTGGACTAAATGGGCCAAGGTAGACCTAATGGACTGAAATCGACCAAATATATGGAAATGAATCAAAGTGGATTGTAGTGGACCAAAGTGGACCTAATGGAACTAAGTGAACCAAATAAATTGAAATGGACGGAATAGACCGAAATGGACTGAATTAGATTGAATGGACCGTAGCAGACTGAATAGACCGAAGATAACCAAATGGACTGAAATAGACCAAATGGACTGAGGTGGACCGAAGTAGACTAAATGGATTGAATGGATCAAACTGGACCAAATGGACTGAAGAAAGGACCAGGCCTATCTCTTTCCACAAGTGTTGCTTCACCCTTAGACCTCTCTGATGTAAGGCAGCAAGGTGTACAATTTCATTATGTATGGTATTAGAATGATTAGAAAATAAAAGAGGCATTTCATTAAGTTTAGGAAGGTAAATCATATATATAGATAAAGTGAAGTTGGTCAACGAGTTGGAAAAAACAATGAGTATATTAATCAAATCATAATTGAGGTCATACAAAGGAGGGTTATCAAATAGTGGCTATATTTATAGCTGGAAAAAACAATGAATATTCTAAAGTTTAAAGACAATTTGAGGAGAGTAAATAAAAGATAGAAAAGATCTTCAATTTATTTAGCTAATTATATATATCCTCATACATCCTGTATCCACAAAGATTTTACATCATAATTAAGGCTTGTCAGAGTATCAAGGACATAAGTAATAGCAGTAGGACAAGCAGCCTTGAACCCATTCGAATAGTTTGAATGCAAAACAAGCACTCTTTCATGCAATGCAATAACAATACGATCTTTCCACACAGCGAATTCGTTAGGGCAGTATAATAGGTTTATGTCTACATTACACTTAGTAGGCGTACATGAGCCTATGCAGCACAAAGCCGGGCTGTTATTGCATAGTTCCAGACTAAGCTCCCTTCCTTTCTCAGAGGATTGGGTCCTACCCACCATGGAGCCCACTCCTCTCTGAGAGGGAGGGAGTATAGTTCGGGATTATACAATAATTTTCCTACAAAACCTCTATTGAAATTGGAATATTAAAGCCTTTAACTAGGCTAACATCTAGGGGTATGCACGGATTGGATTGGGTGGATGAAGCCAATATTTTTATCCAATATGCCATTGGTGAGTTAGGAAAATTCTAATATGTCGCTGACCTATCAAAATCTAAATCCCGCGGACTGGTTGAAAATCTTGATGCATGGTTTCAACTCGGTGGGTTAAGCGGGGTTGGGCGGGTTAGCAAGAGCATTGTTCTTTTTTATTTTTTTTAATTTTTTTTATTTTCTATATATATATATATAAAATTAAAAAATCACATACTACAATTTTTTATTAGCAACACTCAAGCTACCATAAAATAATAAATTACATTCAAATATATAACTCATGCACACAAAATTAATGACAGATTTCATTGAATAACAAATCTCAATTACAACAGTGATATATCATTTGTAAGCTATAACAGACATTGTCTCCACAAAACTCAAAAAAAAAAAAAAAAAAAAAAATAATACAAACTAACAGTAGGCTGCTGCCTACTGCCCTACAAGTTACAATTGAGGAAAATTAAACCAACGAAGCCAAAGTCTCATACTCACTGAAAAGAAACACAAATCTAACCGAGTGAAACCACGAAATGCATAACAAAAGTTCTTTACTAACTGTGAGCTTACACGAAAGATGCATAAGAAAGTCTCATACCCACTATTTAGAGTATCGATTAGCTAGGTGGAGACAAGTCTATTTCTAATCATGAGATTATATATACATACACACATATATATATATATATATATATATATATATATTTTTTTTTTTAATAAAAAATTTATAAATAATATGGGCAGGTTGGATAGGTTTGTGGTGAGTTGGCAATTTTTTAATCCATTACCCAACCCACTCTACTAATTTGGGGCTCTAAACCATTCAACCCAAACTGCTCACCTAATGAACCTGTGTGGGTCGAGCGCGTCGGGCGGGTATTTTGCACAGCCCTACTAACATCATAATAATCCAAAGAATTATCAAGGGTAACAAATTCTGCAAGTGTTATAGGTGGTGCACTGCCTGCTTCGAGACATTGTGAATTACCGCCACAGTATCCGATGATGCATGTTCCCTTATTTGACTAATCAAATGAACACCCATTACGACCCCAAAATAGGCCTGACCACCTGTTTGGGGCACTGATATTCATAGTTTCTCTAGATGTTAGATCTACGCCACCATTCATTAGTAGGGGTTTTCCTTTTCCTCCTTGGATCCCCACCCACACAATGCTATCACATTTGTTTTGCTATGTAAAGACCAAAGCATTAGGATATGAGTTTGTAATGTTGGCAAACCATGACAGAAAGTAAGTCTTGTTGGGTAGGAATATGTACTTTTAAGTCCAAGACAAAATCTTAAGTTTAGGATAAAAAACAGATGCAATTTGGTTTTCTCGATTGCTCTTGATTGATGTTCAACTTCTCTTGATCAATCAAAGATCGCGAATTAGCAAAAATTAGCAAACGTGAAAAGCTTATAACTTGTCTGTTTAAAATCCAAATTGTGATTTGTTTTTGTGGTATTTAAAGCACATTATAGGCTAACCCTAGAGGGCTTTAAGAGAGAAAGAAGAGTGCTTCTTATGCCTCCTCTTGTAGATCTAGGGTTTTCGTACCCATAGCTCTCTCAAATCTTCTATTGGTAATATTCTTTAAAGGAACTCAAGATCCTGTATTATAGAAGTTGCTGCCTCATTCTAGTAATTAAGGTTGCTAGAGATCTAAACCTTTAAGGGTGGTCTTGGAGTTGTAGGCTAGAGGTCTACGTTGGAGAACAAAAGCGTGAACTAGAGGTTCATATATGAGCAGATCCACATCAAAGAAGTCTGAGGGTTTCAGAGTTAGGTTTCATAATCACAGTTAAGTTTACTATGAATTAAATATTCTTGACTGTAAAATTTTATTTGATAGTAGATTGTTCTTCTTGGGATTGGTCCTCCCAGGTTTTTTACCTTGAAATTCGTTTGTTTCATTAGTTTCCTGGGTTATCATATCTTGTGTTACCTATTTTTTCACTGTGCATGATATGTTTGATTATTTGTTTAACCTCTAAGGCTTGCATAATTAATTTAATTAACAACTTGGCCTTAAAATTGGTTAAACATTATTTGTCTAGGGGTCCAAAAATTAATACAAAACATCATGAGCACTTGAAAATTTCTGGGAATTCAACATTACTGACCATATTAAACCTAACAATTAAAAGAATGACAATATATATTTTGCAGAAGAAAAAGAAAAGTAAAAATACGTTTTTTTTTTCCTTAGAATTTGATAACTATGGAAGGGAATTTAAAATTTTGAATTATGAACAGTTCTGATGAAAACACCATTAGATGCCGCTAGCCGGCTTGAAGTTGTTTATTTTGACCTCCACAATTTCTTTTCCATTGTCCACTTCATGGCACCTCGTGTACACATCAAAGTAGTTAATTAGGTCGTAAAAGAACGTGTCTTTTTAATCATTAATAAAAGTTATTTAAGAATCTTATCATAAAAAAGTGTCTTTCCACTTAATATATCGATTTTGAGGAAACTCTGTCCAATAAAAAGTACCCATCACCCTACCGTTTATCAAAACACACAGACAATTAAACAATAATTATTTTATATTATTGCACATATTTCATAACAACATTTATTAAACATGACATGCATTGGAAATACTATACAGTTTACACAACATACAGATCGTAATTTGCAGATATTGAAAATAGATCTGTAATTATGTGTTATTATACAATAATTTTCAAGCACCAAAGGATATGACGTAAAGGATTTGCACAATTTAAGTAGCCCATGTGATGAAATTAAAATGAAGAAGTAAATGGATTGAAGTGAACAACGGGAAGGCAGATAAGTGGTTGAGCCATGGGCTTCGTAATGCCTGGTCCAACTTGCATATTAACCTTAGCATGGTCTTCCTCTCCACCAACTTTCCAATCAAAACATTGAACCATGGCTGCAATTGTAGTGTGTACCAAACTAATGGCTTGTTTGGAAGTTTAGAGAGGGAGGAGAGTAGAGGGGAGTAGAGGGAAGGGGAGTAGTGGGGAGTAGAGTAGAGGAGAATGATTCACCTCCACCTTATTTGGATGTTTTTAAAATTAGTAAGGGGGAATGGAGTAATTAGCCCTTCCCCTTGTATAATTTTGTTAATATAATAAGGGTAAATTAGGTAATTTACTTAGTTAATAGTTTATGTACTCTACTACCCCTTCAAATCTCTTCAATTTGGGGGAATTAAAATTGGGGGGCTAGAGGGAGTCCAAACCCCTCCAAACTCCTCCAAACCCCTCCCCCTCATTCTTTAAAAAACTTCCAAACAAGGTAATTGCATTACTCTCCCTCCCTCTACTCTACTCCCCCTTCTTTTTTAAACATCCAAACATGCCATAAGTGCTAACTTTGAGCCTGGGCGTACTCGCCTTCTGCCCCAAAAGGAATATATTTCATAACATCTTCTTTTTCAAAGGAAACTAAGAATCTCTCTTGACAAAAGTCATTTGGGCAATTCCATACGTTTGCGTCTCTCATTATTTTATACACATTGATTGCCACAATAGTTTTCTCAAGTATATCAAAGTCTTTGATTTTACAGTCTTGGCGACATTCTCTTATAATAATAGGCCCTGGTGGGTGTAGCCTTAATACTTCCTTCACAACTGCTTGCAAGTAAGGGAGACTTGGGATATCTGAATCCTCCACTAGTCTACTACTATCAACCACAACTTTTATCTCTTCCCTAACCTTATTGAATACATCTGGATGGTTGATTAGTTCAGCTATTGTCCATTGCAATGTCTCTGCTGATGTAGCAGTACCTCATCATTATTTTATACACATTGATTGCCACAATAGTTTTCTCAAGTATATCAAAGTCTTTGATTTTACAGTCTTGGCGACATTCTCTTATAATAATAGGCCCTGGTGGGTGTAGCCTTAATACTTCCTTCACAACTGCTTGCAAGTAAGGGAGACTTGGGATATCTGAATCCTCCACTAGTCTACTACTATCAACCACAACTTTTATCTCTTCCCTAACCTTATTGAATACATCTGGATGGTTGATTAGTTCAGCTATTGTCCATTGCAATGTCTCTGCTGATGTAGCAGTACCTCCGATGAAGAGATTCTAGACAATGGGAAACATTTGAATAGATGAACTAGACATATAGAGTTTTGTAGATTGATATTAGTTATAACATCAAACATGTAATTGATATAAGTAAATATAAAGTGAGGGATGAAACTAAGATTTTAGTTTCGACTGGGCCAAACTATGAACTAATTGATCCATAACACATGCTTACGAACAAGATGATAAAGCATCTACTAAATTATCACACAAATGATACAAATCATAAAAAGTCCTCAAAAAGCCAAAAGAAAATGCATATATAAGACTGACTGAGCAATACTGCAATCATTAATCATAACCTACGAACACTTCAGGCCCCATAATATGGGTATAGAAAAGGTCTCTAGCGATGGGCTTCGTTAAGGATTAGTCGACATGCTATCCATAGTAATGTGCTCTAAAGAGAGCTATTTTCCATGCAACCATGGATAGCATGTCGACTAATCCTTAACGAAGCCCATCGCTAGAGACTTTAGACAAATTAGCTCTAGAGCACATTACTATGGATAGCTCTAGCGATGAGATTTTAGACAAATTAGTGTGACCGTAAGAAAAAGCTTTATTTATTTTATTTTTATTCTTCTTTAATATCTCAAAATAACAAGGGAAAGGCACGGAAAACACCATTTACGTTTTTTGTTTTTTGATTTTTTTTTTAAAGATAATTAAAAAGAAGGAATACTGAATTAAGGAGAACAAGGAACGCGTGACTTACGAGCAAGAAAGCCTTCTGTTAATCTTAAACTCAGCTATGTCATCTCGATACACTTTCAATAATATATCCACGAAATCTTCATTCTCAACATTAGGGTTTTCTTCATGCTGCTTCAACACCCTTTCTAAAATCTCATCGTACCTTAAAATCACATCTATAGCCTGCTTTCCATAAAACCAAAAAGCCAAAAATTTCGGTGGCCCCAACACATCCCCAAAAGATACCTTTGCACTAACGTCTGTGGTCTCCTTCTCCAACTGCCTGATCTTCTCAGCTTCATCATTGTCATCTGAACACCTTATGCTCATGACCACCCTGCAAGTAGTGTTGTTTGTTAACTTCATCAACTCAGAGCTCATATCAAGGACCTGTTTTTTCTTACCACTCTCTAACACTTTATGCAAAAACCGAATCATTTCTTCACGTCGGATATCACGTGATTTTTCAACCTGATGGGCAGAGAGTAAATCATTCTTGCAAATCTTTGTGAAGAACCTCCAGCAATCACCATATGGAGCTACGAAAATTCCATAGTTTTTATATGGTAATTTATCAACAAATGCGAAACTTGGCCGGTTTGCAAATACAAGGTCATTGGTTTTAAATATTTCGGTGGCCATGGAGGCTGTTGAAATTGAAAGGCACCCGGAAGCGCCAAGCCGGAGATAGAGAAGTGGGCCATATTTGTTGGAGAGGTTGTGGAAGGATTGGAATAAGGAAGGACCAAGAAGGTGGAGATGACCATTGATTGGGAGGGCTGGTGGCCTTGGAGGGAGGTTTAGAGGGGTCTTTGTCTTGAAGAAGGACATGAGTAAGAGGGTTGAGAGGAAATAAAGGAGGAAACACAGGAAGTAGTATTTGATATCAATAATCGTGACAATATTGAGTAGTCTATGCACGGCCATGTTTATGTAAGTAAAACTAAACTCCCAACCATAGAAAAAAGGTTGCATGCTATAATCTCAAGTTTTGAGGGAGCTTTATAATTGATCGATGGAAGCTTTGTTGACTTTGTTTTATGATAGTTTAATTAAAATTGATTGGGAGTGAATGTCAGATAATGGATAGCACTACCTTTCACATCGATCTACTAGCTCATGACAATGAAAAATTAAGAATGCTAAAAATTTGTATAATGAATGGTTAATTGGTAAATTTGCCAACTTGAATCTTAGAAATAGTATTGATTAAAGAGTCATGCTAACGAGTGCACTTAAGACATTGGTTAACAATCTATTTTAAGAAAGTTTTGACACCAATTTTATGGGAAATGAAAAAAACTGTTAAAATATTAATTGCTTTTATTTCTTTTTCCATAAAAAATTTCTTTAAATGAATTATTAATTAATTCTCTAAGGGCATTCGTTAGCGATTAAATTTAGCCATTGACTATTACAACGTCTAAGTAATTAATTATAAGTTACAATAGTATATTCATTAATTACTTGGAAGTTGCTATGCAACTTCCAACTTCCAAGTAATTAATTGGAATTTGCAATTGTATATTCATTAATTACTTGGAAGTTGGAAGTTGCAATAGTATAGTCATTAATTACTTGGATGCAACTTCCAACTTCCAAGTAATTAATGGGGATGAGGCACCCAGCTCTACTTGACCCTTGGGTTGGGTTCCAGTCATTATGTTTTACGTCTTAATTTCATTAAAGACTCATTCAATATTGTAATTTATACTCGCACACACTAGCATATATCTAGCAATCAACATGGCATCAATCATCCTAGAAACCCTAACATACATCTATCATGGCAACTCACATCAAGCCTAGCATATCATATCATCTCATCCAAGACAGCAAACAACAAGATATCACAAGGGCAGAAACATAGACATGGCAACATCAAAGAAACATGTGATTGCAATCTAGACATCAAGAACACATCATCCAACCAAGCATGTTCAACTCATTAATTATTGAATATATATCCAATGCATGTTCACGTGGATGCATGACTTATATTACTGTATCTTAGCACCTATGCATCAATGAATGGACATGTGAATGCATGTAAATGGTATTAAAGCAAGAAAAGAAAGGAAAACCCTAGTCTAACATGTTAAAGGCAAACAAACAATTAAACAGAGGAATAAAGACTCAAAAACATAAAAAAGGAGCCAAAATAGAGGCATATGACACATGGAAATAAAGAAAAAGAAGCAGAAAAACTCGAATTAGGGTTTTTGGGCTGAAGTATGCGTGCGCATACATAAGCATGCGTATGCGGGCTAGTTGTATGTGTATGCATACTTCAAGCTTGTGTGTGCATAAAGAATTATGCGTGCGTAGACACGCCCCCATAAACCCTAACCTAGAAACTTAGAAACACAAACAAAGCAGAAACGAAAACTAAGGAAACTAACAATCTAACATGCTTCTAATATAAAAATAAACAACCTAAAATAACAACAAAAATATCCAAAATAAATAAAACAAAATCTATTCCTTATCATGCATTGGATCTAACAACAAACAAGAACACACTTAACACATCAAAACATGTTCATCAAAATATCCAAATATTCAACTTTCTAATCAAAATATGGTTAGACACAACAAATCAAAACCAAATAGAATCAAATCATATTTCTATAGAATATACAACATATAAATCAATTAAGAACAAGAAAAAGAAGTTATAAAAGATCTAATTCAATGAAAAGCCATGAAGGGAGACCCACCTTACTTATGGAAACAAATGTGATTGATATTTAATTGGCCCCTAGTGCCTACAATACAAAGATTAAGTTGAGGGAACAAGAGAATTAAAGAATACAATAGTTTTTGATAATCACATCAAGAACAAGATTAGTTTTGAAAAAGGTTTTGAGAAATCAAATTGGGAAAATAGTTTTTGCCTTAGAACTAACTAAAGAGAGGTTTTTAATTAAAAAAAAAAAGGTGCAAAGGTGCTGTAGGTACGCAATTTAGATCCTAAGCCCAAAAGGTAAAAGGAACTAGGCCCAAAGAGCCCAATACAATGAATTTGTAGAGAGTGAGTTGAAAAATTAGGTTCTAACGAGTTGAGTAACAATTATAGGGGATTCAAATGATAATAAAGTAAAGATAGACTAGTTTTATCTAAAGAAAATCGTCCTCGGCACAATCCGAGGAGATCAATTCTTGTATGTATCTCTTGAATTTGATTACAAGTACAGTTCTTAGTGCTACAGTATTTGTCTTTCAATTCTCTGATCCCCTTTTCTTAGGGCCTTCCTTTTATTTTATACTATCTCATCTCTACCCTCCACGTGTAGATTAGATTGTTGGTGTTAATCTTTATCCTATCAGCATATACCTGAAGTCTTTAGGGAGTAGCTGTAAGACTGAAAATTACTGTTCAAGTATCATTTCCTCATTAATGTGGCCAGAGAGTTAGCTATAGAGTATTCAATGCGGTAATAGCAGCTTTTGCTTAGATATTATATGACTTCCCTCTATCTTGTGCTTCTAGGATGCTTGTCCTTACCAATAGAACTTCCTGAAACATTGCCCTGAATGGTAGACAACACCATCGAACCTTGGCTTTAATTGGCCGAAGAGGCATTCATCCTTGGACCACCTTCTTGGAATTTTATGACCAAACTTCATATTTTCATTCACTAACACGGACTCTCATAACAGTGTTTTGCCCATCCTCGGACTACTTAATGTCCTTGGATTGGGCCCCCGGCCCAATATATTCATAGATGCATATTATTGGGCCTATCATCCCTAAAATAGCCCCTTGAAATTCTCCTTTCTAGCTCCTCAGGAAGAAAGGAGGATTTCGATGTCACTACAAATGCCCCGCTCTTATCATACATCATCTTTGGCTGTGCAGGTACCTTTTAGCTACTCAACGCATGCTCCTGACATTTCGGCATTTGAGATGCACCTTCATTAAATTTCTGCGGCTCCATGATCCCCACGTTCTACAGTGGGATGCGGATCCAACAACTAAGGATTCCATTGGAACTTGGGTGGGAATTTTTCCACTTGTCTCTCTCTCATATAAATATCACTTGAACGCTCCATTCATTCCACTTTTACACTCATTCACTTCACTTGCACACTTATTCGATTTACTCATGCCCTTACAAATACCAAGAGCTAGTCCGAGGAGAGTTTTCTTCTTTATGTAAGTCATTATAAACCTTTCCCTTTACTTTCTCTTCTATTTTTCTTTTCTCCGTGTCCTTTTCTCCTTGGCCCTTCTACTTTCTCTTTATCTTCTTAGTACCTTTAATCCTCTCTTAGGATTGGATAGATTTGCTTACTTGGTAGACTCCACAGAGAGTATAGAGAGTTTTAGAGCTCAGTATAGGATCTCGCCAAGAGTCTCCATTAGGTATTGTAAGGAAGGAGATTGGCTTACTGATAGGTAAGAGGGAGAGGTGGTAATCCCAATGATTGCCTTTATAGAAGGAGGGATGAGAATCTCCATGAGCACAGTTACTTGGGATTACTTTAGGGCTCACAGATTAGCTTTCACTCAATTTGCCCCAAATATGTATAGGATTTTGGGTAGTGTAGACGTTCTTAATTAGAAAATAGGCCTAAACCTTACCCACCATGATGTCAATTGGGTCTACAAACTTCACCACCTGAAAGGGTAGGGATACTACCTCAAAACTAAGTACCCCAAGGTTAGGCTTATTTCATGCCTCCCTGACTCCAACAAAGGCATGAATAAAGACTTCCTAATCATTTCAGGGGAGTGGCATGATGCCCTCCCCTGCCCGATGAGAGATGGGCAACCAGGTAGGGTTTTAGGTCTAGGTTGATTACTTGAAAATCACGTCCTTTTCCTTTGACATATTCTGTTCCCATTAGTCTATGTTTATGCTTGCAACTGAATTTTTCCTTGTGCCCTTTTTTGCTAACAATGTTTTTCTTGTTTTTTTGATGGTTTTGCAGAAAAGCACATCATCGTTCCCAACTTCATTCTTGTCAACTAGGCGAGCTTGGATAAGATACTGAAGGCTGAGATGTTTGGTCACAAGGACGGCCAACTAAGAACGACCCACCTAATCCTAAACTACACCCCGATCTCATCCAGCTTTCAAGTGCTGAAGTGTCAGATAAAGGCAAAAGATCCCTGCCTGCATCTAATCAACGTCGCTGTGCCTGGCTTTCTCAACCCAGGTTCGGGACCACAAGGCGTATTGATAATAGAACCCATCATTCAGTGCAAGACCAAGGACGTAGCCACCCCTTCACAACCAACCATTGAAAGGGAAGAAGAAGACAAAGAAGAAGAAGAAGAAAAAGTAGTTGAAATTTTTGATTCCGAGGACGATTTTAAGGTGTTCAATCAACCTCAATCTCCAAAAGTCTTCACTGGTGATTTCAATCACTTGCCTCCTGCCAAAGTAAGACAAACGCAAGGAGATCTCTCCATTCCAGAAGCCATGGGGATACAACATAAGCCCAAAGCTAGTTTGCTGGACATCATGGAGTCTTAGTCTGGGAGCAAGGCGCCCAAGAAGACTACTCAGGTCAAGCTCCCCTCTCCTCCATCCTTTTTGCCTCCCCGACCTGATCCTACGGACCACAAGAGGAAAAAGGATCAAAGAGGTCCTGAAGTAGTGGAAGGAGTGAGGGGTCCCTTCCCTATGGAGGCCGAGCTCTAGAGGGGAGCTAAACAAGCCAAGGTAGCACAAACCTTGGCGGATAAGATTGGGGTTAAGTTTTTTTTATTTAAGTTCTTGATATTGCTACTGTAGGAGCACATTCGAGGCATGATATATGTTTTAATACATCTTTTTTCACATAATTTAAATTTGTAATATAATTAATAAAATACATAACAATAGTCACTTGCACTTTTAAAATTTTGTAATTTTAGGTGCACTATTAAAATATTGCAACTTCACGTGAACTATTAAAATTTTATAACTTCGATTGAGTAGTTAATATAACATCTATGGACACTATGAGTTTAGGCCTAACTATGTTATATTATCCATTTAGTTTTATAATTATTATTCAATGTGGAACTTCACTCATACGTGAATACCTAACATAAATTATGCCATAAGTTTAGGAGATATTTTATTGTGAGATACTTAATTTTTAATTCTTCGTGAAAATGATAGAAAAAGGAAACATTGTTGCTTTTAAGCAAGGATGCTTGGTTGCCATATTTATAATGATATCTCCAAGATTCGTTACATTGGATACAACTTGTGTCCAGTGCATTTTTGCACTAGACACGATACAATACGAACATATGCTCATGTCTAGTCTGCTGCATCAAATTGGATCTCATCAAGGATCCATGATTTATATTAAATATGTAAATAATAATTAAATAAATGGTAAAATGCAAAACTGACCCTCTAAGTTTCTTCAAATTTCATTTCAGTCCTCTAACTTTGCCTTTGTTTATTTCAGTCATCTAACTTTCAAGTTTATTCAATTAAGACTTTTCCATCAAATTTTATTATATGTTATGGTTAATTTTTCAATTTTATAAAATTTTCTTCAAATTTTTTAAATTAAAAAAATTCAATTAAAGATTAAAAAATATTTTCCATTTTTTTTTTTCAAAATATTTTAACAAAAGTTAACGGAAATGCCTTAATTGAATAAATCTAAAACTTAGAGGACTGAAATGAATGAAAGCAAAGTTAGAAGAATGAAATGAAATCTGAAGAAAGTTAGAGGGTTAGTTTTGCATTTTAGCCTTAAATAAATAAGCATCTATATAATGTCAAATTTGACTAAGTAATGCTATATCCAATTTTATCTATTTACAGTTTCTTCCAAAAAAAAAAAAAATATATATATATATATATCTATTGACACGTAACCTTATTATGAGAATAAAATAATCTAAAAAAAATTATCTATTAACCAATTTTATCTATTTACAGTTTCTTCCAAAAAAAAAAAAAATATATATATATATATATCTATTGACACGTAACCTTATTATGAGAATAAAATAATCTAAAAAAAATTATCTATTAACACATAAACTTATTATGAGAATAAAATAATCTATCAAAGCATGAAAAGAAGCACACGTATAATCTTAATATCCTTAAAATAAAAAGTAACATGTGTAGTGGCATTGCTTAATTTATCACTAACCATATTTAATAATATTACAAGATACGCTATGTTTAGAATGAAATCCATTATATTTTTTAACCAAAAAAAGAAATCCATAATATTTTAAATCTATTAAAATAAGCGCAAAATTTTTAAGCATGAATTAGTGTGTTTAAAAATAAAAGTTAGGTAATAAAATTATCAATTTTTACAGAAAACTTACTGTAGGTTGCAGGATCAAAAGTCCACACACACACACACACACACAAAACTTTAATTTTGGAAGACAAAATGAGGATACCTATCATCTTAGAATTGACTAGAATTTCGTATTGATGACGTGGTGTAAAATAAAAGAAATATAAGAGTAATATATATATATATATATATTTATAGAGTTTCAACATATAACATCTGTTTTTTATTAGAATTCATGTTGTAAAAAAACAAAAAGAGAATAAATTTTTTTTATTATAGAGTTTCAACTTATGACATTTGTTTCTAACTAAAGTTTTGTGTTGACAAGATGTTGTAAAATAAAAGAAATATAGAATAAGATTAAAAAAAAAAAAGAGTTTAAACTTATAGTACACATCAATTCATTTTTAGTGTAGTTAGAGATTAAACTCCAAATTTTTTATTCAATCATCAAAGACTTTATAAGTTGATCTAACTAAAACCCATAAGATTATATCTAAATTTATTTCTTTCTAATGCCCATCAACCACGTTATATTATTTTTGATACTGAATAAAATATATATGCCTTTCTCTCTCAATTTGTGTCATTTACAACACAACAGGGTATTGCACATATTGTGTGGAACAAACTTTTCCATTTGAGGGAATGTGATTGAGGTGAGACTTACAATGTGTTTGGAAAGAGGGGAAGGGAAGAGAAAAGAAGGGAAATGCAAGGAGGTAGATCATTTCTACTCTTTTGTTGTCCAAGGGAAAAGAAAAGTTGACGAGGTGGAGTAGTGATGCTTTTTTCATGAACCCCACTGTTTTTGTAGGGATAGAAATAATTATTTGAGATCCACCACTTTATACTCTAAATGACTAATTATATGCCCTTAACAATTTTAAGAAATGGCAAGTGTTTTAATATATAAAAGCATGCACTTTTCCTTTTTCTTCTCTATGCAAACCAAATAAATGGGAGATAGAATTTTCACATTTTCTTCTATCCTTTCTTTCTTATATCCAAACACATCAAAGGAAAATATTTTCTTCTCTTTTTCCTTTCCCTTCAACTTTTTCTTTCTCTTCCATTTCCCTAACTAAAACCAAACGCAGTGTTAAAGTTACAAGGGCAAAGTCCCTATTTGGGCTCCTAATTGTCTCCTATAGAAATGTACCGTGGGTTGTTGGCAACCAACCACGTGAAAATGGAGATTCTTTTTTATTATATGATATATTTTAATGAACACGTGTAAACAATCGAACTGCATGATGAGAATTTTCCAAATTTCCATATAAAGAAAGTCAAACAATGAAACAATGGAGACTAATGGATCTCTAGGTTTGATAAGAATAAATATCCTATTATATAATTGATGTATAGGACGCGTGTCCAAAACTAGACACGTAAAGTGCATTATCAAACTGTATTCTATAATTAAATAAATAACAGTCACATGGTTGTTAATATTGTCAGATTAGGGTAAAAAAAGTAAATAAGGTTCCTTAATTAATGTACTAAATTTGCCCTAGTTTTACACGTAGCTACAATTTTCCTTTGGCTATTGGCTGGCTCATTAAATTTCCAGCTAATGAGGAGAAAATAAATGTGTACTTGTTTGGAAAAAAAAAACCAAAGAAAAAATTGACATGGTTAGAGACTAAAATCATTGATCTACTAGAAGTCTAGAATATATACATAATATTACTTTCCTATGCATTAGCATGATGAAAATACATAACGGTCTGTTGGGAGGAAAAAGAAAGAGAAGTGAAGAAAAGGAAATGGTGATGTTGAGATATATCACTAGCGATAAGGACGATGATCGATTGATCCATACTATTCAAATGGCGTTGTTTCTCTTGACTAGTTGGAATGTGCCATCCTATGGTGCATTTCATAGCTTTATAGTGAGATCCATCATTCACAAGAGGGAGAATATCACGTCATCCTATTTTATATAAGAGTGTTTAATAATATTTTATTTTGAGTAATTATTTAATACACTAAGATTATAGTAACGTGGTACTCTCTCGTTACACAAATAATCAAATACTACATATGATCTAAAGTTTTGACCAATAGTGGGATTCCACCAATAGTCACAATTTCTCACAAAAGTGAAATGTAAAAGAAACAATGAACTATTCCGTCTTAGTCTCCTAAGCTCAGTGTAAAAGCAACGTGTCAATTTGTTTTGCTTTTTGATTGTGATGAGATAATAATTAGGCTACTTTAGTCATTGTCTTATTTTATATTAATAGTTTAATTGAATATAAAGTTATGAGTCCAAAGAAGATTATGAGCCATGGACCATTATTGAAGAAGTTATAAATAGATAATTTGGAGATTATTTCCAACTGCTAAAAAGAATATGTTCAGACTTACGTTACTCAAATCTTTCATGTGGTAATAGACAATGCATATATACTCTTTATTCCAATTTGTTTGTCATATTTCAAAAATTCTATTTTTTAAGAGAATATCATTTATTGTTTTGTTTGCTGTATAAAAAAGTATAAATTTTTAGAACTACCTTCTTTAATTTAAACTATAGAAAAGAATGAGATTGGCTTTTTAAATAAAGTAAAGGGTAAGATATAAATTCTATTTATTAAATTTAGAAAGATGACTTTATTTTGGGACATTTCAAAATAAAATAGAAGACTAACAAATTAGGACGGAGGAAGGATGTATGAATAGTCTTATACTTTGCCATGTAATAAGTTGGAAAAATATGTTCAGAGTTATTTTACTCATATCTCTAAGAGAGAGTTTTACATATATATATATTTAAATTATTTCAGAGTATAATTCTATTTCAAATAAAAAAAGAAAAAGAAAAAGAAAAAAAGTAAGTATGAAAAGAATTATGAGAAATTTTTGTTACACCCACTCTATTTCACAGTGGCCCATAGGCATCGCTAGCTTACATATGTTGGCTTCTAAGTTTCGGTTAGATTCAAAAAAGCCTTTGAAAAGTGTCAATTGTAGTACTCATGGTTATGGCCACCATGACTGATACCCAATACTACTTTCTGTGCCTTTGAAAAGTGCCAATTGTACTACTCATGGTTATGGCCACTATGACTGATACCCAATACTACTTTCTGTGCTTCATCCTTTCCTTCATTTCAATCTTCCAACTCAAGCCCTTATTCAAGAAACCCTCCAAGACAAAGACCTCTCTTCACCTCCCTCCAAGCCCACCAGCCCTCCCAATCATTGGTCATCTCCACTATCTTGGTCCATCCTTATACAAATCACTAACCAAACTCTCCACCAAATATGGCCCTCTCCTCTATCTAAAGCTAGGCGTTTCAAGGTTTCTGGTTGTTTCATCAGCCTCCATGGCCAATGAAATATTTAAAACTCATGACTTAGCTTTTGCAGAACGTCCAAGCTTCCCTTTCAGCGATAAACTGCCATATGGAAGCAGTGGATTTTTCGTTGCTCCGTATGGTGATCAATGGCGGTTCATCAAAAATCTCTGCATGACAGAACTTCTATCTGCCAAGCAGGTTGAAAAGTCACGTGTTGCCAGACACGAAGAACTTGTCCCTTTTTTGCTTTAGGTATTGGAGAGTGCTAAGAAAAAACAGACCCTTGACATGAGTGTTGAGATAATGAAGCTTACAAACAATTCTACCTTCAGATTGGCAATGAGCATGAGGAGCTTAGATGAGCCTCATGAAGCTGAAAGGATTAGGAAGCTGGTGAAGGAGTCCAATGAAGTTGGTGCAAAGGCATGTCTTGGGGATATGTTTGGGCCACTGAGCAAGTTGGCCTTTTGCTTGTATGGACAGCGGGCCATAGATGTCACCTTGAAGTATGATGAGATTTTAGAAAGGTTTTTGAAACAACATGAAGAGACTAGTAACGAGAGAGAGAATGAGGACTTGATGGATCTGCTATTGAAGGCCTATCGAGATGACAAGTCTGAGTTTAAAATTAACAGAATACATCTCAAGGCTTTCTTGCTAGTAAGTCTCTCTCTTAACGTGTTTTTCTCTTTTCCCACCTCATCTTGCATGTGTTTGTATTTTTATTTTGGGAAAAACGATTACACATCTTATTATAGTATTATACACCACCCAAACTATTATTTTGGCTTTCCCTATTCTGATGAGTCTTTCACATTCATGAATTATTTATCCAAAGAACATGAATAATAATTCTTCCATTTATTTCAAAGACCTATAAGATTATAGACCATTTCTTTATAAACCAATTTCGACTGCTACATCATATTGATAGCAAACAAACTTTGTAATACTACTAAAAAAACATTTCAAGGTTTATATAGGGTCAAACTAATCTGTATGAAGCAAAGAGCTTAGTGGTTTAAGTGGTTGGTGTTTCCAATAGAAGTATCCAGGATTTAAATTCCCCAACTCCCAATTAAAATAATCACACTACAATATTTTCACCACTTTCGTCAAACATATCAAAGATAATTTAAAACAAGTTTATTTTCTATGTCTATGTCTGTTTCATCTATTTAAAAGTTTCCCTTTTCCTCAGGATCTATTCCTTGCGGGTGTAGGTACATCAGCAGAGGTAACACTATGGACATTAGCCGAACTCATCGACAATCCTGATGTTTTCAATAAGGTCAGAGAAGAGATTAAATATGTAGTTAGTAATACTAGACTTGTGGAGGAATCAGATGTCCCAAGTCTCCCCTACTTGCAAGCAGTTATTAAGGAAGCATTAAGGTTGCACCCAGCATTGCCTGTGGTAGTAAGAGAATGCCGCGAAGCTTGTAAAATCAAAGACTTTGATGTACCTATGAAAACTATGGTCGCAGTCAATCTGTATGCAATAATGAGAGATGAAAAAATATGGGACTATCCAAATGATTTTCGGCCAGTGAGGTTCTTGGTTTCCTCTTAAGGAAAAGATGGTATGGAACATATACCTTTTGGGGCTGGAAGGCGAGGATGCCCAGGTGAAAAGTTAGCATTCAGTATGATACAAATTGTAGTTGCAGCAGTGGTTCAATGTTTTGATTGGAAGGTTGGTAGAGAGGGAGACAATGTCAAGGTTAATATGCAAGTTGGACCAGGCATCACTAAACCCATGGCCCAACCACTTATATGCCTTCCCATTGTTCACTTCAATCCATTTACTTCTTCCAAGTGATTTTGTAAACTTAGGCCACTTAAATTTTGCATGCCCTTCCTTCCGAATAAGAATCCTTTATCTCTTTTTTGTATTTCACTTTATGTGTCACCAATCATAATTTGTCACAAAAAATAGGAAAGAAGATTTCATGTAAAAGTTATTGAATAAAGTTGCATAATTATATATGCATTTTTGTTCTCAATATAAGATTACCATCCATATGTAGTGTGTGGTGTTTTAATGCACGCCACATATATTTAATAAAATGTTGTCATAAAATATGTGGAATAGTATGAAATAGCTATTTCTAATTGTGTTTCTTTGAAATAAGACAATTTAATGAGTTGTTGTTGGTTTTTTTTTTTTTTTTTAACATACCCTAGTTCATTAAATTTTAGTTATTTTATAGGTTTTAATTTCATTTATGATTGTAATATTTCTTTAAAAAAAATTATTTTGATGTTCAAATTTATTGTTTAATTCATGATCTATCAATCATCTTTCGTTTTTACACTCTGTTTGTTTCAGCATTAACATGAGCATTTTCTAGAAAACTATCACATTTTCCGATACTTGGTAATGATCTTAAAATTGAGCTTGAAACAGAACGTTTTTTGGTGTTTGTTATGCACAAAATTTTTATAAAATTTCTTGTATAATTTAAAACATGTATAACATGTGTATTGTCAATCGTGTAAACCCAACTAATGTAGTCAATATATATAAAAAATAAAGAAAGAATTTGGGTTTCAAACTAAAATTTTGATAGCAAATACAATCAAATTTAGTTGTCCAATTTTCATGATCTTTACCACTCATCTTGTTTATATTTATATGAACAGTAACGCACGCGCGCGCACGTGCACATACACATATATAAATCAATCATACTTCTAATAATTTAAAATACCCGTTAGCTCCATTTTAAATAATTCAAAATGCCACATAGGCCAAATAGTTTAACTTGTAAAAAAATCTAGTACAAATAATTTGATAAATGTCAAATAATTATGCGCCGTGTAAAAGAGAGATTGTTTTCCAATTATTATTTATTTTTTTGGAAAACAACATTTAAAAAATAAGCCTTATATTTATTTGAGTTTTTCATTGGCTAAAGATAGTTTTTTGTTGACTATTTTTTTTTACGCTATTAAATATTAGAAAATGTGAAAAATTACTTTTATAGAAGGGTTTTCAACGAAATAAACATAGCGCTATTATTTTGTTAGATTTCTCAATATCTACGGCTAATCTAAAAATTCACATTTGTCTAACTTACTCGGTTTTGGAGTTTAATGATTACAAAACATGGTAGAATGTTAAAACTTAAATTGCATTTCTAAGAAGTTGTTATGTACAAATATGACAGAGGGTACATGAATTCATAAATAATAGTGATTTTTGTCTCAATGATAATCTATCTGATAATTGATATGAACTCTTCTTCTTCTTTGTTAATTATTACTAGTCGCTAATTCATGCAATGCACGAGATAGTTAAATAAAAAGATAATTAATTTACCTCACAATAAAAAAAATAAATATAAAAAAAATAAAAAAAATAAAAAACCTAAAAGAATCGATAAGAGGTTGATTTTCCCCCATTAAGAAAAAAAAAATCATAGAAAATAGAAAGAGTGAAACCCACTGGTAAACAAAGAAGGCGGCAAAGGTGGAAGTTTTGGAGACAGAGACTGGATGGAGAGAGAAGAGAGCAATTGAAGCGTTAATTTTCTAGCTATGGTAGGGTTTTTCAGTTAGGGTTTTTATGCGCATGAGTGTTGTAGTCGGGTTTTTTCAAGAGTATTGTGGGTTTTAGCCTTTTTTTTTTTTTGTTAGAAATAGTTTTTTTTTTTTTAATAATGCTGAATAAAAAATTGTGAAAGTTTCAAAAGTTTCGATTTTATATACTATATATATATATATATATTGATTATTTTTTCCCTCCCTCTCTTGCATGTTACACACGTTAACACACCAGTAACAAATTTAGTTTACATCCAAAACATCACCCATCTAATTGTTATGAGACAAGAACTGACATTCAATGTGATCACTCTGAGTGTTCACTTATCTTGTCTTTATTATCTTCTTCCAAACTTTTCCAATGCACACCCACTTAAATTCTACATGTGGTCTTTATTAGCCTCTTTTTCCTTTTTCTTTTTTCTTTTTCGGCCATCCATTATGATTATGTTAGACAATTATTGCACCATTATCTTGGATTTCCTTATCCTGATCTGAGTGTTCGCGTTCCAGAATTATTTATCTAAAGAACACGAATGCTAATTCTTCCATTTCTTTCTTTAAAAACCCATAAATTTATATATACATTATTCACTTAATTCCATATAAAAAAATCCACAAAATATATAAGAAAACATAGTTATAGACTCTTTTTCCTTATCAACATAATTTCAACTGCTAAATTAACAACATTCGCAGCAAACAAACTGTATTACTATCAATAAATAAAACATTTCAAGGCTTCCTTAGGTCAAAATAATCTACTGTATAACAAAACAAGAGGAGATAATTATGGCTATTCTGAGATCATGTACAAAAATATTGCATCAGTTTGATGTATATTAATTACGTTTGGCATCAGTTTGATGTATATTAATTACGTTTGTAGTAAACTCGATTCTAAATATTGGTTAAATAATAAAAATGCAATACTTTTCACTACAATTATCACTCATATCTAATATCATTGACAATAAATCTATCGTGGGTCAATTTGAAATAATGGTTGTTTGGTTTTTGAGATTCGTTTGTGGGATGCGATTTGATCGGAGTCACGACCATGGATGATGTGGGAGGTGATTTGACATGGAGCCATGGTGGTTGTTTGGATTTTGGGTTCGTATGATGTGAGGGAGACGATTTGATGTGAAGCGCTGTTTCAATTTTGAATTTGTTTATGAGAGACAATTTGATTGGAGTTACAACCATAAATGACGGCAACGGCGACCAGCTATTGATAAAAACTATGGTAGCAATGCAATAATGAGAGATGGAAAAACATGGGATTATCCAGGTGATTTTCGGGCATCCCAAATGATTTTTGGGCAGTGAGGTTGATGATTTCTTCTAAAGAAAATTAAAATGGTATAAAATATATTCCTTTTGGGGTTGAAAGGCGAGAATGCTCAGGTTCAAAGTTAGCACTCAGTTTGATACACACTACAATTGAAGTAATGGTGTTAATATGCAAGTTGGACAAGGCATAACTATGCACATGGCTTATCCATTTAAATGGCTTCATGTTTTTCACTTTAACCCATTTACTTCTTCAATATAATTTCATAAACTTAATTAGACCATTTAAATTGCGTAGATCCTTTCATACCACTTGCTTTGAAAATTAGTAGCCGGGTTTCTATAAAATATGTGGTACATTTTGCTAGTTTCCTCTAATATTTCAATAATTTTATTAGTAAAAAATTGGTAATCTTTAGCATTTAATTTTATAGATAAAATAGAAAGACAATAAAAGTGGTGTAATGATTTGATCATATTATACATATTTGTCTACAAATTTGAAATAGCATAATATTGTGATTGATATAGATAGACATGTTTCATGCCTACTAAAAAAAAATGCATATGTCGTTTTAATTCAATAATTTTTTTTAAATTTTTTTTTACATTTTTGATTGTGTATTATTAAATTAAATTAAAATTTTCTTTTGTTGGACTGTGTTTCCACTGTTTCAAAATTAACTAAATTTGAGTAATGATACCATATTTCTAATGAATTGTTTTTCATATAAATTTTAGAAAAATGATATCAAAATTTTACTATACATACTTAAACAATTAATGCACCACTTAAAATAATTAATAAAAAAATGTATTTATCATATTCGTAATCTTTTTAATTATATAAAACAAATACTACAATGTTGGTTATATGTGTGTTTGTGTAATGTCACTAAAAACAGTTAGGATATCTTAATGGTTATGACGAATTTTAGTGAATTCACAAAACTTTAATTTTTGATTATTTTTTATCAATTTTTATCAAAACAACTAAACATGAAGAATAATATCATATTTTAAATAATAATAATAATAATAATAATAATAATAATAATAATAATAATAATTTCTTATATAAAATTTATAAAAATAATCCTTTAAATTTCGCTGATATAAATAATTGATACATTTAATCCATTTGCTAATTTAATAAATTAATACTTGTTAAGAACCCATGGGTAGAACTTACCCTTGAAAAGAAGCTTGCAAGGAGCTTATAAACATATAGTTAGCTTAGACTTAATGTATATGAGACACTAGGATCATAACAATACTATGATATAAATGCAAATTTTGTTAAGGTGAAAGTTTAAATAAAGAAAATATTAAGAATGTGTCACATAGTAAAACCTCATGTTTTCTCACATAAGGTCTCAAATTTTTTGTTTATCTTTTTCACTTGGTTGTGAGGTTTGGGTTTGTGCTATAAGATAGCAGACTTGTTTAATTGGGTATTATTCTACGTGGCATAATAGAAGATAATTTTAAGACTTAACTTTCTCTCGGCTTCTAACTTCTGCTCTTATATTTAGTATTAGATTCTAATTGGTTGATATATAAATATGCAGAAGTATATGTGTAGTTTTGCTCTCTAGAATTGTTTTCATAAAAAAAAAAAACAATTGTTCTCAAGAAGTGCATGTTAATATCCGTACGTAACGTGTAGTATTTCGAGGCATGCCATGTATAAAATGTTCTTATAAATATGTCCAATGGTATAAAAGGACTATTGTCGAATTGTGTGAATTCTATGTATAAGACAATTGTAATGAGGGTTTTTTTTTTTTTTTTTTTTTGAACACTGCATGGTTCATTCTTCGACTATGAGTGTATGATGCATATCTCTCATTTGTATATCCCCNGTGATTTTCGGGCATCCCAAATGATTTTTGGGCAGTGAGGTTGATGATTTCTTCTAAAGAAAATTAAAATGGTATAAAATATATTCCTTTTGGGGTTGAAAGGCGAGAATGCTCAGGTTCAAAGTTAGCACTCAGTTTGATACACACTACAATTGAAGTAATGGTGTTAATATGCAAGTTGGACAAGGCATAACTATGCACATGGCTTATCCATTTAAATGGCTTCATGTTTTTCACTTTAACCCATTTACTTCTTCAATATAATTTCATAAACTTAATTAGACCATTTAAATTGTGTAGATCCTTTCATACCACTTGCTTTGAAAATTAGTAGCCGGGTTTCTATAAAATATGTGGTACATTTTGCTAGTTTCCTCTAGTATTTCAATAATTTTATTAGTAAAAAATTGGTAATCTTTAGCATTTAATTTTATAGATAAAATAGAAAGACAATAAAAGTGGTGTAATGATTTGATCATATTATACATATTTGTCTACCAATTTGAAATAGCATAATATTGTGATTGATATAGATAGGCATGTTTCATACCTACTAAAAAAAATGCATATGTCGTTTTAATAAATAAAAATACAAATATCCTTCAATAATTTTTAAAAATTTTTTTTTTTACATTTTTGATTGTGTATTATTAAATTAAATTAAAATTTTCTTTTGTTGGACTGTGTTTCCACTGTTTCAAAATTAACTAAATTTGAGTAATGATACCATATTTCTAATGAATTGTTTTTCATATAAATTTTAGAAAAATGATATCAAAATTTTACTATACATACTTAAACAATTAATGCACCACTTAAAATAATTAATAAAAAAAATGTATTTATCATATTCGTAATCTTTTTAATTATATAAAACAAATACTACAATGTTGGTTATATGTGTGTTTGTGTAATGTCACTAAAAACAGTTAGGATATCTTAATGGTTATGACGAATTTTAGTGAATTCACAAAACTTTAATTTTTGATTATTTTTGTATCAATTTTTATCAAAACGACTAAACATGAAGAATAATATCATATTTTAAATAATAATAATAATAATAATAATAATAATAATAATAATAATAATAATAATAATTTCTTATATAAAATTTATAAAAATAATCCTTTAAATTTCGCTGATATAAATAATTGATACATTTAATCCATTTGCTAATTTAATAAATTAATACTTGTTAAGAACCCATGGGTAGAACTTACCCTTGAAAAGAAGCTTGCAAGGAGCTTATAAACATATAGTTAGCTTAGACTTAATGTATATGAGACACTAGGATCATAACAATACTATGATATAAATGCAAATTTTGTTAAGGTGAAAGTTTAAATAAAGAAAATATTAAGAATGTGTCACATAGTAAAACCTCATGTTTTCTCACATAAGGTCTCAAATTTTTTGTTTATCTTTTTCACTTGGTTGTGAGGTTTGGGTTTGTGCTATAAGATAGCAGACTTGTTTAATTGGGTATTATTCTACGTGGCATAATAGAAGATAATTTTAAGACTTAACTTTCTCTCGGCTTCTAACTTCTGCTCTTATATTTAGTATTAGATTCTAATTGATTGATATATAAATATGCAGAAGTATATGTGTAGTTTTGCTCTCTAGAATTGTTTTCATAAAAAAAAAACAATTGTTCTCAAGAAGTGCATGTTACAATCTGTACGTAACGTGTAGTATTTCGAGGCATGCCATGTATAAAATGTTCTTATAAATATGTCCAATGGTGTAAAAGGAGTATTGTCTAATTGTGTGAATTCTATGTATAAGACAATTGTAATGAGGGTTTTTTTTTTTTTTTTTTTTGAACACTGCATGGTTCATTCTTCGACTATGAGTGTATGATGCATATCTCTCATTTGTATATCCCCACATGACTCACAAATTAAACTAGAACCCTTACAAACTCTCTAAAATTCCAAACTTGAGTACTATAGCAAAATCAGACCTCAAACAGTTCACACATGGCCATAAAAACACAGAAAACAGTTTCGTATTTTATTACATGTAGAGGACAAGATACTACTTTCCTCTCACCAACTACGGTATATTCAATACACTTTCGTTAAGTGTTTCGGCTGACATTTCTTTAAAATTTAACATTTCTAATTTTACGTACATGACAATTTTGGCTGAATAAATATAACATTATTGAGTAACAAAGAACAAACGAACCTGGGGCCAATTTTGGCTGAATAAATATAACATTACTGAGTAACAAAGAACAAAAGACCTTGGACCAGACCATCTCACTCAGAGGAAAATGGAAAAGATGGAAGGGACACCCCATCCCCACTCTCATATTGAAGATGGAAGTACGCAAGAGTTAAATTATAATGTCTAGCAAATTATAGAAAGTGGTACAATTATGAGACAAGCTCAGACCAATCATCCAAGGACTAATTTAAAGGAACCGTACATTTTTTGTTAGGGTGTTTGAACAACAGTTTTCAGTATTTAAACATGTAAAATTGTGGGTTAAAAAAAAAAACGCATTTGGTAATGGTGTTTTTTATTGAAGTGTTTAAGTTACGTTGCTCATTTTAAAGTGTTTAAACATTGAATTCAGAAAACTCTTCTTGTCAGTTTTTAGTTTTTAGACAACGTTGTTTAATGATACTTTTGTAAATATGTTGAAAACTATAGGGCCCACTTCATTAGACAAAACATAAACTAACTTCTCTCTCCTCAAAAAAAAAAAAAAAAAAAAAAAAAAAAAACTGAACTGTGGCAGCTTTTTAAAAATAAAACATACACATACTAAACACACAATTATGTTTTTTCACATATTAAAACATGTTATTTGAAATGTGATCCAAAGACATTTTTTGCTTTATGAATACTGGACATACATTATATACGTGTTTCCACAACACTTTTTAAATCATAGCTTTCACATCATTTTAAACAATAATACTAAAAATCTCCAACCAAATGGCCTTTAAACTTTGTGATGATTTTTTCTTTTATATAGGATTGTGATGATTATTAATTCTTTAAAAAAAAAAAAAGTTATTGAAGAATAGAGCATTAAATAATATAATAGATAATAAAGTCTGAATTTGATAAAGATGTGGTGTAAAACCTATAGTTTACACCTTCCAATCATAGTGTTCCACATTAGTATTTTGCAAAATAATGAATAGGTAGTATCACACACAATCACTGCTCAACAAAATTCCAAAAACCATCTGCTCTCTCACCAAATAGCCACCATAGACCAATGTTCTTCAGTGGTACTCCCAACTACATATTTGAGGGTAGAAAAAAAAACATGAAACAATAGAAAATGGAATAAAAATTAATCTTGTACTATTTTATGTTTTATCAATTACAACTTGTTTTTCCCTTATCAAATGTCTAAAGTTCAAAAAGAAATGGATCATGTTCCATTTTTATTCATGCAAGAATGAGGTTGAAAAAGAGAAACATACAGTGACTTACTAGCAAGAAAGCTTTAGATGTGTTCTGCTAATCTTAAACTCAGCTTTGTAATCTTGATATACTTTCAATAGAATATCCACGAAATCATCATTCTGACTCTCTTCATGCTGCTTCACACCCTTTCTAAAATCTCATCGTACCTTAATTAAGGTCACATTTATGCCTTCCTTCCATATAGCCAAAGACAAAATACTCAGTGGCCCCAACACATCCCAAAAGATACCTGTACACCATCTTCTAGGTTCTCCTTCACGAACTGCCTAATCTTTTCATCTTCGTCATTGTCATCATGAACACTAATAATCACCCTACATGAAGAATTGTTTGTAAGCTTCATCAACTCAGCACCCATGGACCTGTTTTTTCTTAGCACTCTCTAACACTTTACGCAAAAAGTAAGTCAGTTCTTTGAACAACACATGATTGTTCAACTTAACTGACAGAGAGCAATTTAGTATTGCAAAGTTTTTTTCTTTTTTTAATGAACCTTGTTATACGGCGCAACGAAAAATCCACTGCTTCCATGTGGTAGTTTATCGCTGAAAGGGAAGCTTGGACGTTCTGCAAAAGCTAAGTCATGAATTTTAAATATTTCATTGGCCATGGTGGCTGATGAAACCAGTGCTGGCTTAAGGTATTTTGGGCCTAAAACTAAGAATGGCAACGGGTTGAGTTTAGGCTGGGTTTTTGCATACTAGGACTTGACCTGTGGGTCTAGATCCGTGACCCAGACCCGACCCGATTATTTAACGGATTTTTTTTGGGCCCAGACCCGCTTCGCAGGGTCCCGTGGGCCCCGTTTTTTGAAACAAGCCCCAAATGCAACATCAAACCCGCGGCCAAACAACCAATCCCAAAAATCCATTCTTTTCAAATCTCCACAGCCACACCCAAATAAAAAATAAAAATAATAAAATAATAAAAAAATCTCATTTTTCAATCCTCAAACCCAAAAATAACCAAACCAACGGAGGAGATTTCGGATCAATCAAAAAATAAATATAAAGAAGAAGATAAAAATAGAAATGGAGAGAGAAGAGAGTCTTGGCCCTAGTTGGAGATCAGAGAGAGAGAGAGAGCTTGAGGTCTTCAGCCTTGGGTTTTAGATCTAGAGATAGAGGGAAGAGTGCTTAGGTTCAGCCATGGAGGCTCAACCTGGGACTGGCTATTGAGCGAGAGAAAGAGACGGAGTGCCTCAGATGGTGGCTCACGGTGGCGGCTTGTGGTGGCATCAAGTGGGGATGGGACATTTCAAGAGAGAAAAACTGACCGAGGCATATGAAACTTCGAGAAATTTCGACTTCCAGAGAGTAAATTTGATTTGTTTCTATGAGCTTGGCTGAGGCATGGCTGTGTGCTGAGGCACTGAGGTGTGAGGGTGTGATGAGGCAGTGAGGCACTGACAAGGCGTGAATTGAAATGGGAATGAGAGGCGGCTGGGCTGGGTATTGGGTTAGTGAGTAGTGACTTAGGGTTTACAAATTATAATATATATATATATATATATATATATATGAGGGGGGTTTTAGTAATCTCACATTATTGGGTAATATCCGGGTTGGGTTTTGGGTCGGGTTTCAGATTTTTTTCATAAAATCGGGACCCAACCTTGGACCCGCTTCGGGTTTTTATAAAAATCCATACCTGACCCTATTCTTTATTGGACCGAGTAAAATCTGGCCTATTAGGGTCGGGCCGGACCGGGTATAAGCGGGTCGGATCTAAATTGCCATCCTTACCTAAAACAACAATTTTGATTGGCCTTTTAAAAAAAAAAAAAAAAACTTAAATATTAAAATTTTTTATCGGTTGATTTTTTTTTTTCTCACAAAAATGGTTTTATTTTTAACCAAAANTACCCGACCCTATTCTTTATTGGGCCGTGTAAAATCCGGCCTATTAGGGTCGGGCCGGACCGGGTATAAGTGGGTCGGATCTAAATTGCCATCCTTACCTAAAACAACAATTTTGATTGGGCCTTTAAAAAAAAAAAAAAAAACTTAAATATTAAAATTTTTTATCGGTTGATTTTTTTTTTTGCTCACAAAAATGGTTTTATTTGTTAACAAAATAACAACTAGTAGTGTTAATGTGGACCCATACAAGAGTATACAAGTAAATTTTTTTTTATAACGAATCAACAAAATTCTCAACAAAAAATCGAAGGTGAAATTTATTGAAAAATTAAAACCCTAAGAGATAAGTATAGACGTAGTTCCATGATTACTAAAATATAAAAAATAAAATAAATTTATGGTCCTATGCTACTCCACATCCCAACCAATATGTTAAATGAATGATGGAATGAAAATTTAGGAAGGAAGCAAAGATTCTAGAGAAGTAACAAACCTGAGGATCAGACTCAAATGAGGAGAAGAAGGTTTGAAGCACAGCAGCTACAGCTTCAAAACAATTTCTTTTTTATCCCCACTCTCATGCAAGAGTTAAATTATAATGTCTAGCAAATTATAGAAAGTGGTACAATTATAAGACAACTCAAACCAATCATCCAAGGACTAATTTAAAGAAACCGTACATTTTTTGTTAAGGTATTTGAACAATAGTTTTCAGTGTTTAAACATGAAAAATTGTGGGCTAAAAAAAAAAAAAAAAAAAAAACTCGTTTGGTTATGGTGTTTTTTTTATTGAAGTGTTTAAGTTACGTTGCTCATTTTAAGGTGTTTAAACATTGAATTCAGAAAACCCTTCTTGCTAGTTTTCAGTTTTCAAACAACATTGTTTAATGACACTTTTGTAAAAATGTTAAAAATTATAAGGCCCACTTCATTAGACAAAACATAAACTAACTTCTCTCTCCTAAAAAAAATTAAATTGTATTGTGTCAGCTTTTTAAAAATAAAACATATACATACTAAACATACAATTATGTTTTTTCATACATTGAAACATGTTATTTGAAACGTGATGCCAAACACATTTTTTGCTTTATGAATATTGGACATACTTTAAATACGCGTTTCCACAACACTTTTTAAGCTATAGTTTTCACATCATTTTAAATAACGATACTAAAAATCTCCAACCAAACCGGCCCTTAAACTTTGTGATGATTTTTTCTTTTATAAAGGATTGGGATGATTATTAATTCTTATTAAAAAAAAAAAAAAGGTTATTGAAGAATAGACACTGCTCATCAAAATTCCAAAATCCATCTGCTCTCTCACCAAATAGCCGCCATGGACCAATATTCTTTAGTAGTACTACCAACTACATATTTGAGGGTAGAAAAAAAAAAACATGAAACTTATACAAAATGAAATAAAAATTAATCTCGTACTATTTTATATTTTATCAATTACAACTTGTTTTTCCCTTATCAAATGTCTAAAGTTCAAAAAGAAATGGATCATGTTCCATTTTTATTCATGGAAGAATGGGGTTGAAAAAGAGAAACATACAGTGACTTACTAGCAAGAAAGCTTTGAGATGTACATGTTCTGCTAATCTTAAACTCAGCTTTGTAATCTTGATATACTTTCAATAGTATATCCACGAAATCATCATTCTGACTCTCTTCATGCTGCTTCAACACCCTTTCTAAAATCTCATCGTCACATATATGGCCTTCCTTCCATGTAGCCAAAGACAAAATACTCAGTGGCCCCAACACATCCCAAAAGATACCTGTACACCATCTTCTAGGTTCTCCTTCACCAACTGCCTAATCTTTTCATCTTCGTCATTGTCATCTTGTACACCTAATAATCACCCTACATACCATGGACCAATATTCTTTAGTAGTACTACCAACTACATATTTGAGGGTAGAAAAAAAAAAACATGAAACTTATACAAAATGAAATAAAAATTAATCTCGTACTATTTTATATTTTATCAATTACAACTTGTTTTTCCCTTATCAAATGTCTAAAGTTCAAAAAGAAATGGATCATGTTCCATTTTTATTCATGCAAGAATGGGGTTGAAAAAGAGAAACATACAGTGACTTACTAGCAAGAAAGCTTTGAGATGTACATGTTCTGCTAATCTTAAACTTAGCTTTGTAATCTTGATATACTTTCAATAGTATATCCACGAAATCATCATTCTGACTCTCTTCATGCTGCTTCAACACCCTTTCTAAAATCTCATCGTCACATATATGGCCTTCCTTCCATGTAGCCAAAGACAAAATACTCAGTGGCCCCAACACATCCCAAAAGATACCTGTACACCATCTTCTAGGTTCTCCTTCACCAACTGCCTAATCTTTTCATCTTCGTCATTGTCATCTTGTACACCTAATAATCACCCTACATAGAATTGTTTGTAAGCTTCATAAACTCTATTAAGGACATATTTTATGTAGTTGGCTAATCCTTTGATAAAACGCATTTTACTTGTAATTGGGTAGATCTAGGATGTGTTTAATACTTCAAAAAACATGTTGTTCAAGTTTAGTATTAAAGCCATGAAGATTGGACCAAGAAACAAGTGAAGAAAAGGTGTTCAATAAAGCTAGACAGATAGCTCGACACCTGCGGACAGATAACTCGATAGCTTCACGACACCTCCTCAACACCTGGCCATCTATCGAGCCCTTCAATTGATTTTTATCACAATCTTGACACCTTCTCGATACCTGGTAGATCGATCGAGAAAGTTTTTGTCCCCTCGACACCTTCTAGACACCTCCTCGATAGTTGTATCTATCAAGCCTCATTAAACCTCGACACCTGCTTGACACCTGCTATCTGTCAAGGTTACGAAAATTCAGATTTTTTATTTTTGGGCCAGGCTTATGTATTTGTGTAGGGTTTCTTTTCTCACAACCTTAAACCTATATAAAGCTTATTTTAGAGGCTATCACATAAGAGAATACAAGGAGAACATAAGAAAAAGTGACCAATGCCTTATTCTCTCTTTGAAAGAAGCTACTGCGTCTTTTGCGCCTTAGGATTTTATAACCAAGTGCTTCTTGATCTTCATTGTTGATGAAGTGAAGAACTTTGCTGCCAACATCTTCTTCTAGTTGGTGATTTAAGTCGCGTATTGGAACCCGCGCAATTGGTTAGTCACGTACTGGGATTCGTGCATCATCAAAGGGTGGTGTTCATATATTGAAGAGTTCAGAGGTTCTGAAGTGGTAGAAGATTTCTGCTGTGAGTTCATCTACGGGGATTGTAGAGTCTAGGGACAAAGGTTTCGTACTAGATCTGAAACTTCTCTTTACTATAGCGGATTGCTTTTCGGGAAAGTTTCCCCCTAGGTTTTTTACTGTAAAACTGGTTGGTTTCATTAGTTTTCCTGGGTCATCATATCTTGTCTTATTTATTTTTTCCGCTGCATGATTTTGACATAATATTGATATTTGGTGGTTTTAACATGTTTTATTCATAATAAATCTAATTAACAACTTGAATTTAAAACTTGTTAATTCTATCAACCGGAATCTAAATTTCCCAACAAACGCAGCACCCATGGACCTATTTTTTCTTAGCACTCTCTAACACTTCACGCAAAAAGTAAGTCAGTTCTTTGAACAACACATGATTGTTCAACTTAACTGACAGAGAGCAATTTAGTATTGCAAAGTTTTTTTTCTCTTTTTAATGAACCTTGCTAGGGTTAGACCTCTTGTTTGATTTTACAGCGGAATTAATCAACTTAAAATAATTAACTAGTTATATATGAATTTAGATTGATTTCTAAGTTAATTGTCACAAATTAAATATATCACAAAAAAACATTAATAAAAGAGTAAATCCAGCAGAAATACCTGGAAGATTTAACCTTACAATCCTTATAATATACACATCGCTATTGCAGCTTGCAAGTATTTTGTCAACCATGAAATTACCACACACTAAGGCACACTATGAGTATATAGTATGCATGTGAAGCTCGCTTGAAATTATTTAATGGTTGTGCACATTTCAAGAGCTATTTTTAGACATCGTGGATCTTACTTTAATTAATAGTTGCTTTTTCTTAGTTGGAGATCAACCCAGGGAAGTTAATACCATACCGTACCCGCCGGTATTTATCGTACCAGCCAGTGCACCGGTACAGGTAGACCCCTTGTTTCATACCGGAAAAAGTACAGGTCGTACCGGAGAAATCCGGTTGTTTTGGCCGGTAAATGGATACCGGGCCGAAACATGAAAAGTCTCATTTGTAAGGAAAGAAGACAGAGAAGAAGGAGAAAAGGAAGAAGAAGACGACGAAGCAAGGGAGGCGCCATGAAGCAAAATTAGATCCACACCAATCCAGCAATATTACTGAAATCAAAACCAAACAAATCTCACAAATGAACAACAAAACCCAGCAAAATCAGATCCACACCAATCCAACAATATAACTGAAATTGGCACCAAACAAAACCCACAAATGACTAACAAAACCCAACAAAAGAAGGACCCACCCCTATCCAGCAACATCACCGAAATCGGAACCAAATCGGAACTACTGAAATCAGAACCAAATTGGAACCAAATCGGAACCACCCAAATCAGAACCAAAATCAGACCCACGCCACCGCGCCCCCATCACAGGACACACCAAATCGCGCCCTTAGAGAAACGCAACAACCTCACC
Organism: Quercus suber; assembly: GCF_002906115.3. Classification (NCBI taxonomy): domain Eukaryota; kingdom Viridiplantae; phylum Streptophyta; class Magnoliopsida; order Fagales; family Fagaceae; genus Quercus; species Quercus suber. The sequence continues at coordinate 871,153 of NW_027069615.1, forward strand.
ATGCCATCGAATCGCCGATCTAGAAACCTGGAAACCTCCACTTCAACTGCCACGCCGATTGCCGATCTAGAAACCAAAAACCTCCATGCCACCGCCAGACCCACTTTGGACCCATGACCAACGTAAATGACTTAATACCTCTCTTTATTTTGTTGAACACTCTTCTTCTCTGTCCGTCTCTAGTCTCCACTTCTCTGTAAATAACTTAACTTTCTCTGCTTTGTATTTCTTTTTGAAGTTTCCTAAGGCTTTCCACATGACTATTGATACTAGCATTGGAAATATTGAAAACTTTTAATTTTTGAATAAAAGATGAGCTGAATCCATTACTTTTTTTCAGCTTTGGCCTTTGTATTAAAAAAAAAAAAACCTTTGTCCTTTGAGCCCAATGTGATGTGACATAATGAATGTGTATTGCTGATTGCCTTTTTATTGCAACAAATTTATATTTAGAACAATGCTCATATTACAATATTTTAAACAATTTTTGTCATAATTTATTGTGTGAGGAGTTGTGAGTGATGAAAATGTGAACCACATACACCCACAATTTTTTTCACCTCTCACAACTTATCATATAACAAGTTATGATAAAAGTTATGTGAAATATTATAATACTAATATTGCTATAATATTTAAAGTTTTTTTTTTAAATAGATATACTTATAATTAAAAATGATTAAATAATTATTTTAAATTTTAAATTATTAGATGATTTAAATATTTTATTTTATTTGAGGTAAGTGTACTTCTCATTATTATATATTTATATGTTGATAACTCTATCAAAAAATATAAAAAGTTGCCAAAGTGATATATTGAGTTATTAGAAATATACAAAGATATTAGAAATATAACTTTGTATGTTGTATAAAATAGTAAAAAATAGCGGTAAATTCGAAATGGTACACCGGTATTGACCGGTATCCGAAATATATCATACCGCTGGCCAAACCGGTAGTGTTTCCGGTACGGTATTGACTTCATCAACCTTGTATAAGATTGATTCTCCCAATAAATAAGTAAATTACCAAAAAAAAAAAAAGCCTCGTATAAGATTTGTCTATCTTTTGTATTATATATAATCATGACATTTTGTTATCTTTGAATTTTAGGGGTATGAAAGGAAGAATGAGATTTAATTATGTTGCAACTCGGCGTGAGAAAGGTATGGAGTGGTGAGATGAGTTTTGAGAACTGCTTGTATTTTTGATCAAGTCAGTAATCTACATTTTTTTTTTGGGTGAAAATTTAATTATGTTGAAATTATTCAACTGATTAACGTAATTATATGTTTTAACTGATTATCGTATATAATTAAGTATTTCAATTATTAATTAAAATTTTTTTTCTTTCTGTTAATAATTTGAAAGGCTCACCTAATAGAATAATCAGTAACATATTTATGATTTGGAGGAGATTTCTTTGTTTGGTGGGAAATTTTGTCTATGTTGGGATCATTCTTCTAAAAAAAAAAAAAAAAAATTTTTTTTTTGGGAGTGGGGTTATCCGATGTGATGTACCAAAGGTCCAAAAGGCTCAATGCTTATCAAAGGACCAGAAAACAATTAAAGAGAAAAACTAATTATATACATGCAATACCTAAAGCCGACGAAACAATAATTTTCCAAGAAGAAGATTTCAAAGAAAAAGAACAAATCTAAAAGATGAACACAGTAGAGCAGAGAAAACAATAATTTTCTAAGAAAATTTAGAACTCGCTTTCCATAAAAACACAGCAAAAGCAAAATTTTAAGGAAAGACAGAAATAGTGAAAGTTTACAAATTCTAGTTTAACCAGTGGAAGATATACCAAGATGAGTTAATTAGAAGATATAAATGAAATGGTAAAAACATTGGCTAAATTAGATAACTATAACACCTATCCTTCTAAACGTTGACAACATTTTTTCCTTTCACCTGAAAGCTTATTGTCTAACCTCTCTTTTAATAGGTAAATCCAAGAGTAACACCTTTCGGCAACTAAAAGAGAGGTTAGACAATAAGCTATCAGAAAATTTTGTCTATGTTGGGATCATTCTTCTAAAAAAAAAAAAAAAAAAATTTTTTTTTTTTGGGAGTGGGGTTATCCGATGTGATGTACCAAAGGTCCAAAAGGCTCAATGCTTATCAAAGGACCAGAAAACAATTAAAGAGAAAAACTAATTATATATATGCAATACCTAAAGCCGACGAAACAATAATTTTCCAAGAAGAAGATTTCAAAGAAAAAGAACAAATCTAAAAGATGAACACAGTAGAGCAGAGAAAACAATAATTTTCTAAGAAAATGTAGAACTCGCTTTCCATAAAAACACAGCAAAAGCAAAATTTTAAGGAAAGACAGAAATAGTGAAAGTTTACAAATTCTAGTTTAACCAGTGGAAGATATACCAAGATGAGTTAATTAGAAGATATAAATGAAATGGTAAAAACATTGGCTAAATTAGATAACTATAACACCTATCCTTCTAAACGTTGACAACATTTTTTATGGTAAAAACATTGGCTAAATTAGATAACTATAACACCTATCCTTCTAAACGTTGACAACATTTTTTCCTTTCACCTGAAAGCTTATTGTCTAACCTCTCTTTTAATAGGTAAATCCAAGAGTAACACCTTTCGGCAACTAAAAGAGAGGTTAGACAATAAGCTATCGGGGTGGAAGGAAAAAATATTGTCACAGGCTGGAAAGGAGATTCTAATTAAAGCAATAGCTCAGGCAATTCCTATGTACGCTATGAGTGTTTTTAAACTTCCAAATACTCTATGCGATGAAATGATTGACATGGTTCGAAAATTTCAGTGGAGACAAACAAATGAAAAAACTAAGATGGCTTGGGTTAGTTGAGATAAAGTTTGTACCCCAAAGAAGGAGAGTGGCTTAGGCTTTTGTGATATTAAAGCTTTTAATCTTGCACTTTTAGCGAAACAAGGATGGAGGATTCAAACCAATAAGCCATCTTTGGTTTATAGGGTGTTAAAAGCTAAATACTTTTCAGATAGCGATTTTCTTGGGGGTAGAATTGGGATCTCATCCATCTTATGCATGGAGAAGTATTTTGGTGGCACAAAATATTGTTAAGAAGGGGTGTAAATGGCAAGTGGGTATTGGCGTATCAATTGATATTTGGATGGATAAATGGCTGAATGGATCGTCTACTTTCAAGGTGCTTACTAGATCGAATACTTTACCAGATCAATCATTGGTTAGCTTACTTATGGACTCGGAGACTAGTGGATGGCATGATCAGTTAGTGAGACAAGTATTCATCCCGACCGATGTTAAATCCATCCTAAGCATCTCTTTGAGTGTTCGCATGCCACAAGACAGGTTAGTGTGGACCTTCACTCCAAAGGGAAACTTCATTGTTTGTAGTGCATACAAGATTGCTGTGGCTGAATCTATGGAGACACGCATGGAAGGAACTTCGAATGGTGAGAATCACAAATCGTTTTGGAGGGGGCTCTGGGGCTTAAATTTATCGAATAAGATGAAATCTTTTGCATGGCAAGTATGCCAAAATATCATTCCCACAAAGGTGAACTTGTGTAATCAGTAGGTTATTGATGATGATATATGTGAAGCATGTGGGTCGCGTAAAGAAACTAGTGGTCATCTTTTTTGGGAGTGTGAGGCTGCTCGTGAAGTTTAGGTCCAGTTTGGCATTTGTTTCAAAACTCATGTAGTCAAGTATAATGAATTGACGGATCTGGTGTGGTATCCTATATTTTTCCAACATGTGAGGAATGATGTTTTGGAGATGCTCTTCATGATTGCATGGAGTATGTGGCATAATAGAAATGCAATTAGGCATGGGAGTCCAAGGCAATCTGCAACTTTGGTAGTGCAAAAAGCTAGGATGTTGCTGGATGAATTTCAAATTGTGAATCACTCTATCTCCCAGCTGAAGGACAACATGCAGGAATCCTAGGTAGCTCCAATTGCTCCTTACTATAAGGTGAATGTGGATGGAGCAGTTTTTAGTCAATCTGGCCAGGATGGTGTGGGTGTGGTAATTCAAGGCCATGAAGGTAGGGTGATAAGCTGAAGGACAACATGCAGGAATCCTAGGTAGCTCCAATTGCTCCTTACTATAAGGTGAATGTGGATGGAGCAGTTTTTAGTCAATCTGGCCAGGATGGTGTGGGTGTGGTAATTCAAGGCCATGAAGGTAGGGTGATAGCATTTTTAAGCAAACAAGTTCAACAGCCACTAGGACCTTTGGAAATTGAGGCCAAAACTACAGAGGTTGAGGTTTCATTTGCTTGGGATGTTGGTACAAGGGAAGTGATCCTTGAATGTGACTCCAGGATCGTGTTTGTTGCTCTTTTGGGTTTATGCACATCACCTACGATTATCTCAAATATCTTAGCTACTGTATATCATCAACTCTAGGATTTTAGAGTAGCTCAAGTATCCCATGTGAGGCGTTAAGGTAATAAGCTAGCACATATTTTGGCATTTTGTAAAAAGCCAACACATATTTTGGCTAAACATGCCAAAGATATAGTCAATAGTGATAATTTTGTAACCTGAATAGAAGAAAATCCATCGCTAATTGACCAACTATTACTAATGATGCACGGAATTTATCTTTGTTGTAATAAAGCTACAAGTTTCTAATAAAAAAAAAAAAAAAGAAAAGAAATCTAATATCCTAGTCACACGCAACTGAAGGAGTCCTTTATTGAAATAAACTCTTGGAGGCAATCTTCTTAGGAGATCCACTTGAACTACTAGGTTCGTAACAATAATCTAGATACAAGGCTCTGGGACAAAACACAATACATGCGCTATGTTACCTTTTAGTAGCGAAAGGAGTGAAATGGTAAAAAAAAAAAAATCATAAGAAAGAGTTCTATTTATTTTTTATTTTTTTTAGTTCATATTTTCTTGCTGTTTGTTATGAATTAGGAGATATTCATTTAAGTTTGAATTGTAGTTAAACTATTCCGATTTATTTATCTTTTTTGGAGCATGAAATCCTCTGTTTTATCATCACAAGAAGTAAGTGGGTGGATATATACATCTAGTTTTGAAAAGTTTCAGGATTTTTTTAGTTTTTTTTTTTTTCTTTTGTTCTTAGTTTGGTAGATTACATAATCGCTTCTCCCAATATTGTTTTGGGTTTTTGATAGTTAATGACATAGAAATGGATTGGAGAAAAATAAAACATAGAGGGTAGAACCAAAGGAGAAACTTGATGGACAAATCCACCGTGAGTTGGACAGAATTGAACCAAATGCCGATTTGTAATTAATATTGACAAATCCACCGTGAGTTGGGTTGAATTGAGCCAAACGGACCGACGTGGACCGAATAAACTGAATTGGACTTATGTAGACCAAATTGGATCAAAATAGATCGAAATGAACCAAATGCCGAACTGTAATTAGCGGCCAAAATTGTGTTTTGATATAAATTCAAATTCTTACTTCCAAAAAACCTAAGTATTAACTCAAATAAAAATCAAACCAAAAAAATAACAGAGATAGAGTACTACTTATGATGGAGTACTAATAAATACAACATCCAAAACGTTTGAACTCAAAATAGAATTTCATTTAGAAAATATTTACAAAAGCTATCCTAAAATGGTCTGTTACCAAATGCTCTAAGGGTATTCATTAACCACAAAGCATTCTCATGATCGTTAATATTGTCATATGAGGGTAAAATAAGTAAATCAAGGTTCCCTAATTAATATTGTCAGATCAGAATAAATATCGTATATTTACCGTAGTTTTACCCGTAGGCAGCTACCATTTTCCTTTGACTATTGGCTGGCTCATTAAATTTCCAGCTAACGACGAGAAAAAAAACAGGGTATCTGTTTGAAAAAAATGATACAAAAATTGACATGGTTAGAGACTAAAATCTTTGATCTACTAGAAAGTCTAGAAAATATTTAAGGGTCGGTAGGGGAGCAAAAAGATAGAAGAGTGAAGAAAAGGAAATGATGATGTTGAGATATATCACTAGCAATAAAGATGATCATCGACCAATTTGTCCTACTCAATTGGCGTTGTCCCTTTTGACCAGTCGGAATGAGCCATTTTGTGGTGTATTTCATAAATTCATGGGGGGATCTATTGTTTACTTGAGAAGAAAGAATACCACGTCAACCTAATTTTTATAGGAATATTTAATAAGTTTTCCATTTTTATAGGAATATTTATTGGTACTCTCTCTTCTTACATATAATGTGTTTTACAAATTAATTTTATGATGAGATATTCCATTCACGCGAGAAGAGCGAGTACCGCGTCCTTCTATTCAAGGAGTAGCGAATAATTTTCTATTTTAAGTAATTATTCAATACTCTAAAATTATAGTAATGTAGTACTTCATCCTCGTACAAATAACCAAATATTACATATGAACGAAAGTTTCCGCCATTGGTCATAAGCTTTATTGTCTGTTGTAAGAAACTGAGAATAAAACTTTACTTGCAATATAAATATGAAAACTATAAGATAATTTTTTTTATTCGATTAATTTTTTCATGATTATATCCATAAGTTAGTTTTTTTTATCCATTTTGGAATAGAATCTTTTTTAATTAGGTCTAGTTCATATTTTAGTTTATAGTGCATGAGGCTTATATTCTAGTCAAAACATTTTTTGATATAACTTTAAATAGACAACCCCAACCATACATTGTCATGTGTTTCAAGGATGAGTTTCTCTCATTGTTTAAGGGGAAAAACACCTTAAAGTAAGAGTTCTAAATCTTTCTTGATTTATTTTACTAATTCTTATTTATGTCCACATATTTTTATATATAATATTTATTTATTTCTTATACATGAAATGTTTGTAATTTTGATTTAACATATGATATATATTTTTTGTTTTTTGTTTTTCGATAAACAAGGGTATATTTTTGTTTTGTTTTTGTTTTTTTGATAAATAAAGGTGTGGGGGATAAAAGGATCAGGCCCAAGTTAACGGGCCGAACACCCACGAGAGAACTGTTTCACATCCGAAGAGAAGGATGAGTAGAATGCGAGGTCCAGATTGGAGCGGAATCCTCTAGGTAGAGGATCATCGCTTTCCGAGGAGGATATCTCCAGTCCGAGGAGGACATCTCCTGTCCGAGGAGGATGTTTTACCCTGGTACGATAGCGGAGACTAATTGAGCAGGAGAAAAGCCTGGTTGATCGTCCGAGGAGCCCACCTGATCAAGATAAGCTCAAAGCACACTCAAGGACGATAAGGATGAAGAAATGTCTGAGGGGAAAGCTGCTGCCACCGTATTCAATGCATTGCAACAGCTTTTCTGGCCGCATTTATGTGGAGAAGACATCTGAACAGTGCTTCATGACCTACCGCCACTCCCACAGAGATGAAAAGCAGCTGCCTGACGTGACAGGTACTTGAGCACGTCCATAGATGGGGAGCACGTGGACGGTAGGGATGAGAGTGAGAGTGGCTATATAATAGAGGGAGAGGGTATGAAACAGGGCATGGAATGTAGGAGAAACTGATCAATAAAATAATAAAAGAGGTGATAATCTTTGGCTGTGAATCCCTTGTCAACTCTAGTTCTTCAACCCATACTCTACAAATTAATTGTCTTTGGGTTTACGTAGAGAAATTAGACCCTACAAAAGGTATTCAAACCTCTTCGAGTATCTGATTATTTCCTTGGACATGTGCAGCCCCCCTTCCCACACACACTAGATTATTACAGGGAGGAATCCTTTGAAGGTGGCGCTAAGATGCGGTAAGAGGTTTCGAACCCAGGATCTTATGAATATCTTGAGACCTTAGGAATCACTAAGCCAACTTCTTGAGGTTACATATGATATTTTCTTATGTAAACAAAAATATTTACATCAAATAAGTTTTTACATCTTTGGAAAAAAAAAAAAAGGCTTGACATGTCTAAAAATATACAAATCAATTTAATAAAAATAAAATATAATTAAATTACGTATAGTTTACATTAAATACACTTTAATTTAATGAGTTATGTACAACATAAGAGTAATTAGAGTGAATAAAAAGTGCATTAATTAACTATATAAATACATTACATGTTTTTAGAAGAAAATCTAGAGGGGCCATTATTGAAATTTATGTCTAAATTATGCTTTCAATCCCACATCAAAGTTCTTATTTAAACACAAAATTAAACAGTCAATCACACTTACTGAGTCAAGCCATTCTTCAGAACTTATCTCGAAGAAACAAATGGGTTGAAGTGAATAACAGGAAGACACATAAGTGGATTAGCCATGGGTAAAGAAAAGCCCCCTCCAAGTTGCATATTGATCTTAGCATTGTCTCCTTCTCCAGCAAACTCCCAGTCAAAACATTGAACCATGGTTGCAATTGTAGTATGCATCATGTTGAGTGCCAACGTTGACCCTGGGCACGATTTCCTTCCGCCCCCAAAAGGAATAAAACTAAAATTTTGTTCCTCAGTTTTGTTTTGATTAAAATCATTACATCTTTGGAAAAAAAAAAAAAAGGCTTGACATGTCTAAAAATATACAAATCAATTTAATAAAAATAAAATATAATTAAATTACGTATAGTTTACATTAAATACACTTTAATTTAATGAGTTATGTACAACGTAAGAGTAATTAGAGTGAATAAAAAGTGCATTAATTAACTATATAAATACATTACATGTTTTTAGAAGAAAATCTAGAGGGGCCATTATTGAAATTTATGTCTAAATTATGCTTTCAATCCCACATCAAAGTTCTTATTTAAACACAAAATTAAACAGTCAATCACACTTACTGAGTCAAGCCATTCTTCAGAACTTATCTCGAAGAAACAAATGGGTTGAAGTGAATAACAGGAAGACACATAAGTGGATTAGCCATGGGTAAAGAAAAGCCCCCTCCAAGTTGCATATTGATCTTAGCATTGTCTCCTTCTCCAGCAAACTCCCAGTCAAAACATTGAACCATGGTTGCAATTGTAGTATGCATCATGTTGAGTGCCAACGTTGACCCTGGGCACGATTTCCTTCCGCCCCCAAAAGGAATAAAACTAAAATTTTGTTCCTCAGTTTTGTTTTGATTAAAATCCAAATTATCTTGTTCCTTAGAGGAAACTAAAAACCTTTCTGGCCGAAACTCATTTGGATTATCCCATAAAGCAGGGTCTCTCATTATGGCATACAAGTTGACAATCACCATAGTTTTTTGGGACACATCAAATCCTTTTATTTTACAACTTTGACAACATTCTCTTGGTGCAATAGGGGCTGGTGGGTACAATCTTAGTGTTTCCTTCACAACAGCTCGCAAGTAAGGGAGGCTTGGGATATCTGACTCCTCAACAAGTCTAGCACCAGCTACAGATTTTATCTCCTCTCTGACTTTATTGAATACCTTGGGATGGTTGATGAGCTCGGCTATTGTCCATTGCATGGCCTCTGCTGACGTAGCAGTGCCCCCAGCAACAAGGTCCTGAAAAAAGGGCAATTTATTTCAATCTAGTTTTGTCATGCTTTCCTTCCATTCTTACTATACTTCTCTAAGCCTCACGTTTCCTATTTGGATAATTATAATCTTAACATATAGAGATGTACAAATCTCAACGATTTAAGAAATTATTTCTTACTTTCGAATATAAAAATCTTATATCTTGATTTCAAGTATTAATCAGATGCCATATGACATTTCTAAGATTTCTATTGTCCAGTTAAATCAATACGCCATCTAAATTAAATCAATGGCTAAATCATCCTCTTTCTATATGATGTCATATTCTCAAAGTGACTAATGTGAAAACGATCTGTTTGTACACAAAAATTTCTCTCAATTTTGATCACAAATGTTGATGTGTTCTGTTGTATTAGTGCGAAATAAAAGTGATATTAATGAGGGTTAATATAAAAATAGTATTACAGCAATTTCAACTGTATCACCTTAAGAGCTTGTGAAAAAAGTTTGATCCATTTAGTTCTTAAGCATTTTAGTTTTAATTAGCTTTTGCTAATATTTCCAATAACCAAATAAAATGTTAGAGAATTCAAGAAAAGGAAAACTGAGGTTGGGAGGGAAAAACCTAACTTACAAGCAACAAAGCCTTGATATGGTTCCTGGTGATCTTGATCTCCGCCTTGTCATCTTGATACACCTTTAATAGTACATCCATCATATCCTTATTCTCATCCCTCTTCCCACCCTCTTCACGTTGCTTCAACATCCTTTCCAAAATCTCATCATATCTCATGTTTAAATCCATGGCCTGCTTCCCATACAGCCAGAAAGCTAACCTCTTTAGAGGTCCCAAGGCATCCCCAAAACACATCTTTGAGCAAACCTTAAAGGACTCCTTCACCAACTCCGTAATCCTATCAGCTTCATCACCCTTCTCTGAACACCTAGTGCTCATTAACATCCTGCTTACAATGTTGTTTGTCAGTCTCATAAGCTCATCACCCACATCAAACACCTCTTTTTTATTAGCATTCTCCAGCACCACATGCACAAATTGGACTATTTCTTCACGTCGAATGGAATGTGACCGCTCAAGCTGCTTAAGTGAGAGCATTTCTATCATGCAAAGCTTCTTCATGAACTTCCAATAATCCCCATAAGGGGAAGTGAAAAGTCCAAGGTTTGCAAGTGGCAATTCTTTCGAAAAAGCAAAACTTGTGCGACTTGCAAAAGCAAAGTCGTGGGTTTTGAATATCTCGGCGGCCATGGAAGCTGAAGAAACAACCAGGCATCGTACCGCGGCCAGCTGGAGATATAGAAGAGGGCCATATTGGTTGGAGAGGCTTTGCAAGGATTTGCACAAGGGTGCACCATAGAGGTGATGAAGGTGGCCAATGACAGGAAGGCTTGGTGGACTTGGAGGGAGACGTAGATGGGTTGTTACTGGCTTGGAAGTTTTGTTGACAAAGGATATAATTAGAAAGGTTAAAGAAATAAAGGAGAGGAAGCCAAGGAAGTAGAATTGGGTATCAATCATGGTGGCTATGGCTGGTAGTAGTTTGTTTCCTACCAAGTTATATAACATTGGTTGTGGATCCGAGTAGGTCCTGTCAAGTTGTGCCGTATATAAAATTTTCACATCTTCTTTTATCCTTTCTTTCTTATATCCAAACACATCAAAAGAAAATATTTTCTTCTCTTTTCCTTTCCCTTTCACTTTTTCTCTCTCTTCCCTTACCCATGCTACAACCAAACGTAGTGTAAAAGTTAAAAGGACAATATATTCTTTGGGCTTTGGGTTTTGGGCTGGAAGCAAAGGATTCAATGGGATGTCATTTTCTTAATTAAATTAATTTGACTGTAATTTTTTACTTGCCTAATCAACTCGTGTTAAGCAAAACATAAGATTTTCTTTATAACTTACAAGGTATCGTTTATGAATAAAATATTTGTTGTTTTGTTTAGTATTGACTTTGTGAAATGTTAGGTGAGCTTATCATTGAAATGTTTTCTAAGCAATTGTTGTTGTTTTGTTTAGTAATAGCTTTGTGAGATAAGGTTACTTTACAATTAAAATATTTGCACTAATTTATGGTGCATAGAAAGATGGAGGATAACTTATTTGACGGGTGATTTAGTGGTAGAAAGTTTTTGTGTCTTGTTATCTTGTGAGTTTGAGGTTGTGAATTTGAGTAGTGATAAGTTTCACTATTTTTTGGGTGATCCTATATCATGTCAAATTTGGATTTAAGTGGGCCAGGGTTATGACAATTCCTATGGATTGCTTTTACTGAGTTATTATTATTATTTTTTATTATAGAGTTTTAATCTATTATGTCCGCTTCTGTGATTTTTGCTATTTATCATTAGACTAAGATACTAATTAGTTTTTGGTGTATGAATAAAATATTTGTTGTTTTGTTTAGTATTGACTTTGTGAAGTGTTAGGTGAGCTTTTCATTGAAATGTTTTCTAAGCAATTGTTGTTGTTTTGTTTAGTAATAGCTTTGTGAGGTAAGGTTACTTTACAATTAAAATATTTGCACCAAGTTATTGTGCATAGAAAGATGGAGGATAACTTGTCCGAGGGGTGGTTTAGTGGTAGGAAGTTTTTGTGTCTTGTTATCTGTGAGTTTGAGGTTATGGGTTTGAGTAGTGACAAGTTTCACTATTTTTCGGGTGATCTACACCATGTCAAATTCGGATTTAAGTGGGCCAGGGTTATGACCACACCTATGGACTGTTTATACTGAGTTATTATTATTATTATTTTTTATTATGGAGTTTTAATCTATGATATCCGTTTCTGTGATTTTTTCTTTTTATTATTAGACCAAGATACTAATTGGTTTTTGGTGTAAGAGGATATTGAACATCATATCTCTTATTTAACCATCAAAAACTTCACTAGTTGAATTAACTGGAACTACCATTTTTACGAGTTTTATTTCTTTTTAATGGAAGATAACTTCATACGTGTCTAGATTCTAGAGTACTGAATCTACGTGGCTGGCTTCGTGGGTTTGTTGAGAATGTATAGGATTAGGATTAGGAGGAAGTTGTTTTGTTCTGAATAATGTGTCAAAGTTCCATCGTGTCTATATTTTCTAAAAATAAATAATATATATAATGAATAACTTGTTAAAGTTGTTTTCTTTAAACTTGCATGCTAGAGAACCTAAAATGACATTTTAGTCTATATATAATAGGAGGGGACAAAACTTAGGTACAGTACCTTAGGTGCTATTTTTTAGATTTCCCTTTTAAGATTTAACCATATGGTTATTTAACTAAAAATACACTTTCATCCCATAAGAAAAATCCACATGGTAGAATTTTAAAAAGAGAACTTTAAGAATAGTATCTAAATACTGTACTTAAGTCTTAGTCAATAGGAAGATAATTCATTGTTGAGTGAAAAGTTGAAATTAATTCAATTACGTGCATTAACATAGAAAGAATAACTCTTCTAAAAAAAAAAAAAGATAGAAAGAATAACTTTAGTTAAAGTTGTTTTAATGCTTGTTTTAGTAACAAGTATAACACTTGAAAGTTGAAACTCAATTCTGAATTAAATTAAAGTGGATTGAAAAACGATATTTAAAAAAAAAAAGGAAAACAGATTTAAATTGGTTTAAAGTAATTTCAAATTAAATGGATATTCTCGTTTTCACCCATTCTTCTCTGGAAAGTTATGGTTTTGACACCTTTGCTGCTGAGGTGTCAAGAAAGAAACAGGTCGAATCTCAGACAAAATATAGTACTACCTTTCGGATCTAATTGGATTTTTCTAACTCTCGCATTGAAGTCAACATTTTCACTACTGCATTTATTCAGCCAAAATTTCTTGAATTTGAGAATGTGCGTAAAATTAGAAATGTTAAATTTTAAAGAACATGTTAACCGGAATACCTAACGAAGGTGTTTTGATTATACCGTAGCTGTGAGTGAGGAAATCAAGTGGTATCTTGTCTTCTGCATGTAATGAAATACGAAACTGTAACCAATTTTACAAGCTTCGCGGCACTCTCTTATTACAACAGGCACTGTTGGGTGTAGTCTTAATGCTTCCTTCACAACTGCTTGCAAGTATGGGAGACTTTGTACATCTGATTCCTCCACAAGTCTAGTGCTACCAACTACAAATTTGATCTCTTCTCTGACCTTATTGAAAACGTAAGGATGATTGATGAGTTCAGCTATTGTCCATTGCATGGCCTCTGATGAGGTACCTGTGCCCGCAACGAATAGATCCTAGGGGAAGGGCATCATTTGAATCAATGAAATGGATAAAGAGTTTGTTGTAAATGGTATTTGATATCTGTAATGATTGTAGCAGAGATTATTGCATTGTGATTAATTAACTAATATTTAGTTTCAGTTTACAACACAGGTAATTACTGTATTCCAAAATGATGCCAAATAATTTTGCAGAGGATTTTAGCATAGCAATAATTGAAGTTCTCCTATTTTGTTTTGTTTTACAGATAGATTAGTTTGACTCTCAAATCCAAGGAAATCTTTAATTGTTTTATTTTTATTTGCAAATAATTTTATTGTCAACAGAAAAGGCTTTTGAGTTTGACCAAATTTTCCAATAAAACAAAAATAATAAAATGTTGAAAATATTTTCAGTATAACATTTTTATAATGAAACAAACAGATGTAAACAGTGGCGGCTCCAGGATTTTCTTTTAGGGGGGTCAATAGTGTCTTAAGCTAGGATTTTGTTGTGGGGGAGTAAAAAATAAAATGATTATTAATTTTTTTTTTTTTTTGTATATACAATTGTCATTTTACATACAATAATCTAACACAGTATTCTAAATAGTATACAATACAACTATATTGTAAAATAGTCTAAAGAAATTATTAATAGTTTAAAGATTGGTAAGAAATCAACGATAGAATGCATATAAATAAATAACTAATCATAATATTTGTCAAATTAATAATAATATATTATAATCATATGTAATATCAATTAAATAAAAATATATGATAAAAAAGAAATAGTAATACACTTAAGAGTAGGTCTGAGAGTAAACGTTAACTTTGGAAGAAACCATGAACCTCTCTGGCCGAAAATCATTTGGATAATCCCATGTTTTTCCATCTCTCATTATTGTATACACATCTATTGCCACCATAGTTTTCTCTGGTATATCAAATTCTTTGATTTTACAAGCTTCGCGGCACTCTCTTATTACAACAGGCACTGTTGGGTGTAGTCTTAATGCTTCCTTCACAACTGCTTGCAAGTATGGGAGACTTTGTACATCTGATTCCTCCACAAGTCTAGTGCTACCAACTACAAATTTGATCTCTTCTCTGTCCTTATCGAAAACGGAAGGATGATTGATGAGTTCAGCTATTGTCCATTGCATGGCCTCTGATGAGGTACCTGTGCCCGCAACGAATAGATCCTAGGGGAAGGGCATCATTTGAATCAATGAAATGGATAAAGAGTTTGTTGTAAGTGGTATTTGATATCTGTAATGATTGTAGCAGAGATTATTGCATTGTGATTAATTAACTAATATTTAGTTTCAGTTCACCACACAGGTAATTACTGTATACCAAAATGATGCCAAATAATTTTGCAGAGGATTTTAGCATGGCAATAATTGAAGTTCTCCTATTTTGTTTTGTTTTACAGATAGATTAGTTTGACTCTCAAATCCAAGGAAATCTTTAATTGTTTTATTTTTATTTGCAAATAATTTTATTGTCAACGGAAAAGACTTTTGAGTTTGACCAAATTTTCCAATAAAACAAAAATAATAAAATGTTGAAAATATTTTCAGAATAACATTTTTATAATGAAACAAACAAATGTAAACTAACGAAACAAACAAAGCGTTAAATATCACTTTCGCCTTAGTAGTTAGATAATAGAAATGAGGTTTTGGACGTAAAATAGCCATGTGTGTAAGTTATCAATAAAAAATAGTTCAAATAAAATAAGCTATCATTGAGATAAAAATATCTCTACTATTTATTAATTTTACATCTCCTTTGTCATTTTTCCACGTTACAACTTTTGATTCCTTAAAAATGCAACTTTAAGTATTGATTTTCTACAATATATATGCTCCTTTGAAATTGAATATATATATATATAGACAAAATTTATGTAGAGTATTTTAAATGCTGTTTTTTTATGGATAGAAGTGTATTTTTTAAATTAAATAGCTACATAGCAGAATTTTAAGAAGGGCATTTAAAAAACAACACTTAAGTATTGTACCTAAATCTTGTTCTATATATATATATATATATATATATATGTGCGTGTGTGTATTTGGGGTATTATTATTTTTTTTTTAATCCAAAAAATACTCGTAAGTTCCAGAGAGCATTGTGTAATTTTCAGAAAAGAATTGAGGGAAGAAAAAAAAAAAAAACAAAAAATATATGCAGAATGGAATAAAAATTAATCCTTTCTAAGTGAACTACTTTATGTTTTATCAATTGTAACCTGTCATATATCCTTTTTCTTTTCCCATATAAAATATCCAAAGTCTAAAAAGAAATGGATCGTGCTCCCATTTTAGCCATGCAACAATGAAGTTGAAAAAGAGAAACACAGACAAAAACAAAGGTGACTTACTAGCAAGAAAGCCTTGAGATGTGTTCTGTTAATCTTGAACTCAGCTTTGTCATCTTGATACACTTTCAATAGGATGTCCACTAAATCCTCATTCTCTATTTGAGGACTCTCTTCATGCTGCTTCAACACCCTTTCTAAAATCTCATCGTACCTTAAGGTCACATCTATGGCCTTCCTACCATATAGCCAAAAAGCCAAAAACCTCAATGGCCCCAACACATCCCCTAAGGATACCTTTGCACCAACCTCAAAGGCCTCCTTCACCAACTGCCTAATCCTCTCAGCTTCATCATTGTCATCTGAACACCTCATGCTCATAATCACCCTACATGAAGAATTGTTTGTAAGCTTCATCAACTCAGCACCAACGTCAAGGACCTGTTTTCTATCAGCACTCTCTAACACTTTACGCAAAAACCAAGTTAGTTCTTCGTGTCGAACAGCACGGGATTGTTCAACTTGACGGGCACTGAGCAATTCAGAACTGCAAAGTTTTTTTATGAACTTCCAGTAATTACCGTATGGAGCTATGAAAAATCCATATCTTCCATATGGTAATTTATCGCTGAAAGCGAGTGGTGGTCGATCTGAAAAGGTAACGTCATTGGTTTTAAATATTTCAGTGGCAATGGAAGCCGTTGACACAGCAAGGCACCGCGTAGCACCAAACCGGAGATAGAGGAGAGGGCCATATTTGCTGGAGAGGTTGTGGAGGGATTTGAATAAAGATGGACCAAGAAGGTGAAGATGACCAATGATTGGGAGGGCTGGTGGGCTTGGAGGGAGGTTTAGAGGGTTCTTTGTCTTGAACAAGGACTTGAGTAAGAGGGTTGAGAGGAAATATAGGAGGAACCACAGGAAGTGGTATTGGTAATCAGGCATTGTGGCCATGACTACTCTGATATTCACTCCAAGGACAAGTTTTTATCAACTTATTAAACTCTAAAGTATTTATAACCTCTCAATTTTTTATAATTGATCCTGAAGTAGTCTTTCTTGACATTGTTGCTTAATTATTGTTCTACTTTCAAAATCGTTTTATGATTGATATTGACTTCCTAATAATTTAACTGCCACATGTGAAGCTCGATTGAAATTATTTAATGTTTGTGCACCTTTCAAAGAAAAAGTATATCATGTTTCAGTAATACTAATTCAGCATTTGTTTTGGTATTTTCTACCTAATAAATGAGTAACACTTATTTCAAAAAATCACATTAGACTACTCTAATAAATTAATCACAATTTTCTAAACTATTGGAAAGATAAATTAATCATTTATTGGAGTAGTCTGATGTGGCTTTTTGAAATAGGTTTCACTCATTTATTGAATAGGAAATACCAAAATAGATGTTGAATTGGTATTATCGAAACAAGATATACTTTCTTCATTTCAAAAGCGTTTTTTAAGGCATTGTGGATCTTAATTTAATTGATAGTTGCTTTCTTAGTATAAGACTGATTCTCCTAAATAAAAAATAAAAAAATAAAAAAATAATCTTTGGATAAGATTTGTCTATCTTTTATATTATATATAATCATGACATTTTGTGTTATCTTTGAATTTTGCGGGTGTGAAAGGAAGAATGAGATTTAATTGTATTGCAACTTGGCGTACAAGAAAAGGTATGGGATGGTGAGATGAGTTTTCAATCATGTGATATGTTCTTTAAAAAAATCAAATATTGTAGTTGACTTTCTCATTATCTACGAATCATATAGAAGTTATATAAATTATAAGGATATATTTTACATTTATGTAACATTCAAATAATTTCTTGACTTGTAAATAATGAGAAAATCAGTGTTTATTTGGTTTGGTTTGGGTCTAATTTTTGGAACAATAAATTTATAAGATAGGAATATAATAATGAAGTATCTCAAAATTAATTAAATAAGTAGTGAAATGAGTACTCGATCCTTTTATCATTTCTTACTTATCTTTTAAACCAAAATTTGACACATATATTGATATATACTCCATATAGCACTATAGCACACATGTGCCACAACCCCCTCTACCCATTTAGACAATCAGAAGTTTTGCATTCACACAACCCAACACAACTATTTTATTTTATTTTATTTATGAAAAGGATAGCCACAAGTTCACACACTATCAGTTACTAGCATTCAATAGAGAGGGGAGAGTATATCAGAGTAGTGACTTGCGAAAAAAAAAAATCTAGAGTGATTTCATCCTCATAAAAATTAAAAATTGGCAAAGGATCTACCTCACAAGCTCACACAACAAATCTTAGATAGAGCACAGAGAGAGGAGAGATGAAAGATTTCAAAGAAGAGAGGTCAGATTATAGAAGGAAGAGTTTGATATGCTATATTGCCTAAAGGGTATTCTTGTTATCTAAATTTGTGATTTTTTTGATTGGTTTTTTTGGTTTGTCTGATTTTTTTTTATATATTTTTTTTATTTTGGACAACTGGGCAAAGAGTAGGTTATATATATATATATATATATATATTTTTTTTTTTTTCTATTTGGCTTTCATGGATCAATTTGTAAATATTTTAGGGGAGGGGGCCAAGTATATAAATTTTGGGATCATATGTTAAAAATTTTGTTTATATGCATACAAAAGTCAAAATTTTAAAAAATTTTGGGGGGGAGGGGTTGTGGGGCCATAACCCCCCTTCTGTCCAAACATAGTTCTGTCTCTGAGTGTTGCTAGATCCTGTTTAAGTGGAGTTCCCTTCCTTGTTCTTGGATAAAGCTTAATGTAAATTTAGCTTTGATCAAGCTTGGATAAGGAAGTCCTTGTCATGCCCTACTATCATTTTTGCATATTAAATTCTAGATTCTATCATACACATCAAGCCAACTATCGTCCCGATCATCATTGGCAACCCCACACAACAGTTTGAACAGCTCATGTGAAGGACCAAAGGGAGAATCAATCCTAGAATCTTATATCACCTAGGGTAGCACATGGAAAGTTGCTTATAAGAAATGATTTCTTTTCAATATGTAGAGGTATTTTCCCCCACTGTCATGCCCTAATGATATACCAAAATGTCGAAAGGAGTCATAGCTTATCAAAGAATAGGGGAAAAAAAAAAATTGAATATAAATATATGTTACAACATTGGCAATTGAGACTTGAGAGACTTTTGATTGTTACAAAAATTACTAACTAAAACAATTACTTTAAGTATATCTTAATTACATATGTTTTTAATTATATGAATAGTTATACATCCCAGCATCCGTGGAGAGTTTACTTCTCATCATAATTTTGCAATACACACACATACATTTCTTTCTTTTTTACATTGTATTCAGCAAAACCTAATCAAATAATTACCATCTTGGCAAGTGAAAGTGCTTGTGGGATCATCATAGGCATAACTATAAGACTTGGGGCAAACAGCCTTGAACACCTTGGAATAATTGGTAGGCTTGCATGAATCAGGGGTGGCATATGCACCAGTACAACAATATTCAGGTGTGTTATAGGCCAAGCAAGCACTCTTGCATGCCACAACATGACCATTCCTCTTCACTTGCAATCCCACAGGGCAGAGCCTATTCAACTCCGCAAGACAACTAATTGGTTTACATGTAGGCCCTGTACCGCTCAAAGATTCTATTGAAACACGAACGTTATAGCCATCAACGAGACTAACGTCATAGTAATCCACAGGACTATCTAAGGTAAACTCAGCAAGTGTTGCTGGTGGTGCACCACCAGCTCCAGTACATTGTAGCTTGCCACCACAGTCTCCTGTCAAGCATTGTCCATTACCAGCGGAATCGAACTTGCAAAAACGACGAGGCCAGAACCGGCCTGACCATTTCTTAGGTGTAGTAACATTTACAACTTCATCAGGGTTAAGCTGAAACCCTCCATTCATTAGCTGAATTTGTCCACTCCCAGGTAGAATCCCTGGCCATATTGTGTTCCTACATTTGTTTTGCAATGTAAACACAGCCGCTTCAGCTCCTGAAAATTCATACATATTTATCAACATTAGCTACATTAAGAGGTAATACCCAATGTACAATGTTTCAAAAAATATTTACTTATTTTTAACGCATGTCCAAAGCTTTTGGAAAGTAACTATTTCTATTTTTATGTATAGTTTTCCGTTCCATACACACCAAGTAATTATTGAAATGAATCCCGCGAATAGTTCAAAAATACTAGTTAGAAGTTTTGAATTTAAAATCTCATGGATCTCTTTCTCTTGGATCTCTTGTGGTTTAGCTTTTGAACATAATTAGTTACATCAAACCACCCACACACCCCAAAATATTTTTTGATATCAAATAATGTTTAAGAAAAGATGTGACATGGGTTTGAATTATGATACCTGATAGAGATAGAACCAGGAGAATGGGAAGTATGTACAATGCCATAAAAGATGGTTGAAAGTATGGAAGAAAGAATAGCCTTTGTTTGTGGAATTTGGAGGAAAAAGGGTGTGTTTGTGTGTGTGTTGTGAAATGGGTCATCATTATAAATTGAAAGAATAAACAAACAATTACCAACCTTTTGTTTTAAGATAGTCACAACCGGGAATTGTCTATGCCAGAATAAACAAAAACGACCAAGTCTTTTTCTGTTGAAACTGTGATACGGAAAGTATTGGTACAAATTCATTCAACCAAGGAAAGAAAAGTATAAAATCGGATTGGAGTTGTTGCTTGTGAGTGAGGTGATTTATTGCCACTTGGCGTGTCTTCTGGTTTTTTTAGCCTCAAATATTGATGTTCAGCTTGACCAGCCCATATGCTCGAATTCAGGAAGGTTTAACCCATGTCATTGGGTCTGAACCCAATAATTTAACCTACAAGTCTAATGGGCTTTCTTAAGTTTAGGCTGATGTGGCAATTCAGGGCATAAGAATAATATTTTATTTGAGTCCGAAAGTTCAAAATGCATGTAAAACACATTTGAACGTTTAGACCCCAAACTACAAAATATCAATTCAAGCTTATTATCAAACAATTAATGTGCGGAACATGAACATAAGCCAGACACAGAATTGATAAACAATCTAAACCAAATATAATAACATCCACAACAGAAAATAAAAGACAAAGATAAAGGAAGAGATATGCAAACACAAAATAATCACATCCACAACAGAAAATAAAAGGCAAAGATAAAGGAAGAGATATGCAAACACAAAGACAACACACGATGTGTTATCGAAGAGGAAACCGAAACCCTCGGCGTAAAGAATGTAATTGGGATATATGAACAGCAGATGATCCTCCAAGCCTAATTTACCCAATGTACCTAAGCCCTCCAACCTTCTTGCTTCAATGAGGTTGCGCCGAATTTATTTCTTCTTTAGCTTATCGGATTCCGCTATACACCATAGTATCAACCAATAGTCATTAGTCCCTTCCAAACTCCTTCCCTTAGCACCAAATGTACCTTCTCACAGACGTGAGTGTAGTGAGATAAAGATTTGGTCAATAGCCTCCCAAGGATGTATCAATGGAGAGGAAGAGAGTAGAGGAATTTGTAGAGTCTCTTAGTGAAGATTGAGAATGAGGCAATCTTGTTTTTCTCTAGAGTTTCTTTCACAAAATTCTCTCTGGAAGCACTCTTGATTTCGTGGGTATAAGGGTCTATATAAAGTGGTGTGTGTTTGGAATACGAATAGTCAGTTTTTGCCAAACAGGGTAAGTTGGCGGCTTGACCTCGTGGCTTGTCCAAGTCGCGAGGTAACGGCCTGGCCAGCTTGAGACTTTTGTCCTGTAGTGCGACAGTTGGCATGACCCTTCACATTCCCGCATGCTTCTCACGTGCACAGCATTTGACGACTTGCAAGCCGCGAGTCAGTCGTGAGTCCTAGTCGTGAGTCAGTCGCGAGTCCTAATCGCGAGTCTCTGCTTCTTTGCACAAGGATGAGCAATTCTTCATACTCTCTTCACACACTACCTTTACATGAATCCCACCTAAATACATGGTTACTAAGTGCTAAATTACAAGCAAATTGGCACCGAATAAAGCTAACAGGATGGTTGATAAATTTCAACCTTACAATCTTCCCTTTTGGCTATTCCATGACAAAACCCTAAAACAAATTCTATACTTAACGCGTGAGTTAAGAACAGTGGGAAAACTCACTCACACCTAACTCTAGAATTTGTAAAGTTTTTGAACCATAAGAACAAGAACTCCTAAAACACAACAATAAAATAAGTTCATTGTATGCAGAAAACTTATAATGCATATGGAGCAAACACAATGCGATCAAGCACAATGGAATAAAGCAATAAACCATGACAAGACCAAAACAAGCAATCACTATAACCAAGTGATCATAATGTTCATTCACACTTGGAATGAACATTCGGACATTCAAGCTGACAAACATAAGGCACATCATTTGAATGACCAACACTCAACCAATGCACAGTACAAGAAGTATATGCATTTAGGAAAAATCCTACAAGGGCAAAAGAGTGATAGTACTTAGAAGGAAATGCATAATAATTAGTTATAAGTACTGATTTAGCAAAGCACACAGGCTGCATGAAGCATGGTACAAACCACAAAGGCCTACAAGGTGCATAGAAACAACCCTAAAAGCTTACAAAAGTAACATGGGTATAAAACAAAAACAGAAACCTTAAAAACCTATAAAGGTACCAGGTACAAACGCAAAAACTCATAAAGACAATGCTGAATAAACAACATATTAGATACTGAATAACTTCTGAAATAAAACTATGCAAGAGTTAAGAGTTTTAGCCAATTAAACAACTAACACCACAGTGTTTTAAATTAGTAATAACAGTAGAAACCAAAAAAATATCAAAGCTATACACAAAACATCAAGTGATAAAAAAATCTCTCCATTTCACTATTCTTTCTATCTCTCTGTCTATCTCCTCCTTTCTATATGCATCTCCCCCTTTTTGTCAGGAATAGCTAAAGGCTATCTTCAAGCTTTTGTTGTATAGCATCTAGCTGAGTCTCGATAATTGTGAGTTGCATCTAAGTTTGATTGTGAAAGGAGTTGAGAATCCATTCTAACTTAGAAATTCGATGAAACACATTTTCGACGAAGTAACTTTGCTTGGGAATTTGAAAATCAGGAGGAACAGACGGGGTGCCAGTTGATTGTGTAGGAGTAACTGTAGCATGAGCAGATGGAGATGCATGTGTGGATGGCTCAGTCTTAGGTTTCTTGGAGGAGTGACTCTTGCTTGCTTGAAGAGTGTGCATGGATATTGGTCGAGGACGGGGCAGGATTTTCTCATCTGATGAAGGACTAACACCTTCATGAAGAACAATCTTCATGACTTGGCTATAGAATGGAAGAATTGTCTGTGTTGCTGAACGAGCCACTGTTTTCCCAATGAGTTGGAATATATGAGCACAGATGTCAATCGGGGCACCGTTAATGAGGTCACACAGAAATTTAGCCATTCCAAGACTGATGTAGGTAGTGTTTGACAATGGGTAGAGATTGGAAAACATGATTAGTTTTATAGTTGTCAGTTCGGGCGAAAACAGTGCAGTGCTTTTAGATGCTCCTGTGCTTCCCACTTCATATTCATTCCTAAGAACCTGAAGGATGTCTTGTGCCTGAAGTACTTTTTCATCATAGGGAGTTTGATCCACATTTTTTGGTTTGGTGATGCGAAGTACCTTAGCAATGTAGTCTGCATTCATGGAAAATTCTGTTCCTCGTACCCAGCATTTCAACTCTACCCCTGTGTATCTGGCATTAGAGTAGAATTCCTTAACTAGTTCTTCACTTGGGTCCTCAAAATTTCCAAAAGATCAACCTAATCTTTCTTAGCAAAGATTTTAGGGATAAACGTTGTCCCTGGGGTATTAAACTTGACAATTCGTTCCACAATGAGAGAAGACTCTTTGAAGATGTCTGTGTAGGTCTTGGCGTCAGTAGGAGTCTTGAATCTCTCAATGGTAGAGTCCCTGGAAGACTTAGATGACCGTCGAGTTCGTTTAGCAACCGGGGTTGACGGGTCATCAGTTACAACGTCTTTGCCTTTGGAGGAACAACGAGTCAACTAAAAAGTATCAAATACACATCAGAGAACCAAATGCAATGCCACAGGATATACACATTAGTATGATTAGATTCAAATATAAGAGTGTGAAAACAAATTTCACAGAATCACAGAAACATGAACAAGGTTAACACCAAGAAGACATATGCAAACAGATATGATGAATATCAGAGACAACTCAGTACCAAATGGGCAATGTGCACCATAAAGTCACAAATGACAAAGTACCAAGAACATGATATGAATGGAGCAACACATTCAAGACCCTCAACATATATCACATTCTTTCAATACACAGAAACATGAAAACACATGAAGAGTAAGAAACAAAGCAAAGGCAAGACAAGAACAGCAAAACTCAAAACACACAAACCCCCAAACTAAGTTCGAAATCCTTAAATCTCAACATAACAGAAACACTTCTCAAAACAGAAAAAAGATACACGAACCAAGTATAATGAAGTGGGATAGAAATAACCCATATGTTTTTCTTGGTGTTTGATGAAGACATGATGCAAAAATGGAATCTTTTTCAGTGAGAACCGGAGTGTTTAAGAGAGAGAAATGAGGAAGAAAATGAATAGTCACTGATATTAAAGGGAAAAACTAAAAAAAAAAATTTAAAAACTGTCCATAAAATGCAAAACACGCATTTTTCGTGACTTAATTAAGTCGCCAAGGTAAGCCACGAAACACTATAAGACCAAGATTTTCAAAAAATCTTCTAAGTGTTTTTTCGCGACTGGAAGGTCTATCCGCAAGATATAGTCGTTAGGGGAGCCGCAAAAATCTCTGTGTACCCCTCACGACTGGACCTTCCACCCGTGAACAAGTCGCCACATTGAGCCGCGAAAATCATAAAAACTCAAATTTTTGAAAAATTTTCTAAGTCTTTTTCGTGACTGCAACCTTGACTCGCCAGTTATCCGCGAAAAATCTCGGAGTAAGCTCGCGGCTTGGGCATGCGACTGGACCTACCCGCAATTGAGTCGCCAAAACAGGGCAATACTGTTTTTGACAATTTTGTGAAAACAAAATAATTTCCAAAAACAAACTAAAACACTCAAAAATCTTTTTGTGTCTGATCAACAATGATTGAGTTTGTGAAAAAATTTTTAAATAAATATAATCACACAAATGAATATGGCAATCATTGAACATAGATTTGTGTGTTGTGTGTGAATATCAAAAGTGAGATAGTCCTTAGTCTAATGTGAAGTTTCAATGATCAATTCAATCAAGGCATACACAACTCGCACTAGATAATGTGACCCATCTCAATTATAGAAATGTGCATATATGACCTCCCACAGAAACTTGAGTACAATTCTTTAAAACTTTTCATTTGACTCCATTTTCACATATCATTTGATCTTTTTGAAGAAACATATCATTTGATCTTTTTGCAGCTCAATATCTCTTTTCATTTGGAGATTTACATTTGGTGAGCTCTTTAATTAAAAGTAATAAAAATAAAAGTGGGAAGATATATAGGCACAAGTCTATGCATATCTCAAGATCAACAAAACCATTCACTAATCATACATGACAAGGTTGAAGATCTATTTACAACAGTCACAAAGATTTCAGAAGTTCCTCCATAATGATATGAGTGCATAAAACACAAGCTAAGCTTTTTAAATGCACAAAGCCATTAGTACAAAAGTACAAGGCAAAATATGCTTTGAGACAGCATTCATCAAATTTGATCATACTTTTGGATTTTCTACTTTTTATGTATTTTTGGATTTTTGACATAAAAGTAACAAGAGATTCATCAAAGACAATGTAAAAACATTTTAAAAATGAAACAAATAAACAAGCAGCCAAAACAGAAACAAAACAGAGGTATAAAGCATGCAACAAAACATATTAACAAAGCATAGGAAGAATTGATGCATGGACATGTTATGATGCTTATGTATGAGTACCTTTCGTCACCCACATGTCACATGCGTTTGGAGTGATATCCTTTACGGATTGGGTACGAGAGTTTGGACTATCAAACCTTTGTGTGAAGCTTTCCAAGCAATTTGTAAAGGCACCAATCATCTTCATTATGTCCATCATTCAGAGATCACGGTTTTAACTTCTTGGTATCTCACCACCCCAAGACCTATTGTCATTTCTTCTTCCTCGTGACCGAGGAGCACTTGCACTTCAATGCTCTTAGTTTGTGACAGTTGGATCTTGTGTGTCCTTGCACTCTACAAAAGTGGCAAACATGGTTCGATCTAGGACCCTATTGTGATCTTGTAAGAGATCTTCCTCTAGCTTCAAATCTGGCTTCTAATTGATTACGAGACTTATTATACACCCGTTGATCAGCCACATTTTTCATCTTCTCAGCCTTAATTTTCTCAGGAATAGACTTATCCACAATAATCTCTTTAGCCTTCACATACTTCACTTCTTTGATGACCTTGGCTGACGAGCCACTTCCTCCGGTGTATCCTAACTCGGACTTTTTTGAGGAAGGTTTTTGAGATGAAATAACATCTTCTAACTTCTGGGAGGAGACGCTTTCTATCTTGGCATGAGCTTGCACTACCTCTTGCTCAAGAAATCTCACTTTTGTGTAAGTTTCGGATAACTCACCATTAATTGTTTCAATCTCACACTTTGCCTCCTCATATCGTGCCAGAAGACTTTTGTAATCTTCCTCAGCCCTTTTCATCTTCTTAATGGCTGCATAGCCACCTTAGCATATTTACCGGTCTTCTCAAGGAGTGAGTTGTAAATCTTTTGCAATCCCACTGCATCTCCAACTTCCTCATCTTCACACTCCTCAACTATTCCAATAGTCTCTAAATCAAAATTCTCCCTAAGCTCCTTCACAAGTGTACCAAAATCATCTTAGGACTCCACATATGCAATGGTCATGAATGCGGAGTAGTTTCCTTCTCCGTCACAACTCTCTTCAGAATCAGAACTCGAAGAGTCTGTATCACTCAGCGTTGTGGCATACGCCTTGCCTGTCCCTCTCAAGAAATTGGGTCACTCCTTCTTGAGATATCCATGGCCATTGCATTCATAACACACAATGTTCGAAGGAGATTGAAAATCCTTCCCTTCTTTCCTCGTAAACTCTTTCCTATCACCTCTTAAAGATGAAAATTTTCCTTTGTTGAATGGTTTTCCACTGTTCTTCATCTTCAGAAATTTGCGAAAGTTTTTTAAAAGATATGCTACTTCCTTCTCCACTCCATCTTCTTCAGAAGGATCATCCATTCTTTCGGTGATAGTTTTGAGAGCAAGTGATTTACTTGTCTTATTGGAAGGCAGTCCCAGTTCATATGTTTGGAGAGACCCAATTAACTCTTGAATTTTGATCTCATCCAAGTCTTTACTCTCTTCTATGACTGTGACTTTTGCTCTAAAGTTTTCGGGTAAGGACCTCAAGATTTTTCTCACCACCTTAGCATCTTCAATCTTCTCACCAAGATTGAGCTTAGCAATGACAATTTTGTTAAGCTTCCCATAGAACAAATCAACAGATTCATCTTCACCCATCTTGAGCTCTTTAAATTTGGTGGTAAGCATTTAGAGCTTTATGTCCTTCACCTTTTTAGTCCCCTCATAAGTTGTCTCCAAAATCTCCCAAGCTTCCTTGGCAACTATCATATGAGATATCCTGTGGAATTCATCTAGAGACACACCATAGAAAATAGCATTTAAAGTTTTACTGTTAGCATTGTCTGTCGTAAGAGCTGCCTTATCCTAAGTAGATTTAGCATCCTTCGGCCTAGTCCAACCTATTTCAACCGCATCCCATACGGTGTCATCAATAGAGTATAGAAATGCCCTCATACTAACTTTCCAAAAGGCATAATTGTTACCATCAAAAAATGGTGAAACATTTAAGGATTAAGACCTATCTATCTCAAAAGGTTCAAGGATCACACTCAGGTATTTAAACCACAGCGAGTGTACCCGCTCTGATACCAATTGAAAGTTCAAAATGCCTGTAAAACACCTTTGAACGTTTAGACTCCAAATTACAAAATATCAATTCAAGCTTATTATCAAACAATTAATGTGCGGAACATGAACATAAGCCAAACACAGAATTGATAAACAATCTAAGCCAAATATAATTACATCTATAACAGAAAATAAAAGGCAAAGATAAAGGAAGAGAGATGCAAACACAAGGACAACACGCGATGTGTTATCAAAGTGGAAATCGAAACCTTTGGCATAAAATCTCTTCGCCGCCCTCCAAGCGGTAAATAATCCACTAAAAAAATGTAGTTGGGATACATAAACAGCAGAAGACCCTCCAAGCCTAATCTACCTAGTGTACCTAAGCCCTCCAAGCTTCTTGCTCCAACGAAGTTGTGCCGAACCTATTTCTTCTTTAACTTACCGGATTTCGCTATACACCATAGCATCAACCAATAGTCATTGGTCCCTTCCAAACTGTTTCACTTAACACCAAATGTACCTTCTCACAGATGTGGGTGTGGTGAGATAAGGATTTGGTCAATAACCTTTCAAGGATGTACCAATGAAGAGGAAGAGAGTAGAGGAATTTGTAGAGTCTCTTAGTGAAGATTGGGGATGAGAAAATCTTGTTTTTCTCTAGGGTTTCTCTCACAAAATTCTCTTTGGAAGCATTCTTGATTTCGTGGGTATAAGGGTCTATATATAGTGGTGTGTGTTTGGAATATGAAGAGTCAGTTTTTGCCAAACAGGGTAAGTTCGCGGCTTGTCTAAGTCGCGAGTTCAAGTTACGAGGTAACGGCCTAGCCAGCTTGGGACTTTTGTCCTGTAGTGCGACAGCTGGTGTGACCCTTCACCTTCCCGCATGCTTCTCACATGCACACCATTTGGCAGCTTGCAAGTTGCGAGTCAGTAGCGAGTCCTAACCGTAAGTCTCTGCTTCTTTACACAAGGATGAGCAATTCTTCACACTCTCTTCACACATTACCCTTACATGAATCCCACTTAAATACAGGGTTACTAAGTGCTAAATTATAAACAAATTGGCACGGAATAAAGCCAACAAGATGGTTGATAAATTTCAACCTCACATAGCCATTAATTATGTTAGCATTTTTTTATAACACATTTGAAATGTTAGGAATTAAATTGCCACACAATATAAAAATCAAGGATCAATATGATAATTTATGTATAAAAGAAATATTGGGTTTATGTGTTCTAGGTAAATTACAACAATTTGAAATTTTGATGATTAAAAAGTTAGCAACTAATATATTTTTCTCAATATTGCAAGGCAGTTGATTGAAAATTTTTGGTATCGTTTTTAAATTAGTGAGAAGGTGATTTTTTATATATTTATTTATTTTTTGGTAATTTGGAATGTTTTCAACACTTCTAGCCAGGCCAATAGTTTGGGCCATGGGCTTGTCTGGGCTGGTTTGAATGTTGCTCCTGGGCCCAAATCCATCTCTTCAATCACAACATGAGTTTTCTTCCTAATACAAGTAGATTAACTTGACCCAGGAAGCCTTTTGTAGCTCTTCTCTCTCCTTTGTATCTTATTCAACTAAAAATATTAATAAAAAAAGAAGAAGATTATATTCTTAGGGCTTTGGGCTGGAAGCAAAGGAATCAATGGGATATCAATTTTCTTAATTAAATTAATTTGAGTGTAATTTTTTAATTGCCTAATCAACTCGTGTTAAGCAAAACATAAGATTTTCTTTATAATCTATAAGGTATCGTTTATGAATAAAATATTTGTTGTTTTTGTTTAGTATTGACTTTGTGAAATGTTAGGTGAGCTTATAATTGAAATATTTTCTAAGCAATTGTTGTCATTTTGTTTAGTAACAGTCTTGTGAGGCAAGGTTACTTTACCATTAAAATATTTGCAACAAGTTATTGTGCTTAGAAAGATGGAGGATAACTTATATGAAGGGTGGTTTAGTAGTTGAAAGTTTTTGTGTCTTGTTATCTTGTGAGTTTGAGGTTGTGGGTTTGAATAGTGACAAATTTCACTATTTTTCGAGTGATCCTATACCATGTCAAACTCAGATTTAAGTGGGTCAGGGTTATGACCATACAGCTATGGACCGTTTTTACTGAGTTTTTATTATTATTATTTTTTCATATATAGAGTTTTAACCTATAACATCCACTTTTGTGATTTTTGTATTTTATAATCAAACTAAGATACTTGCAATACTAATTGGTTTTTGGTATAGGAGGAGATTGAATCTCATATCTTTTATTCAATCATCAAAGACTTTACTAGTTGAGTTAAATAAAATCACATTTTTTACAAGCTTTATTTCTTTTTACTGAGGATAAATTCATAAAATATTTATATATATATATATATATATATTAAAAAAAAAAAAAAAAGGCTGAGGATAACGTGTCTAGATTCTAGAGTACAGAAAATCTTCCAAGATCAGATGACTGGTGGGCTTAGAGGAAGGCGAAGACTTGTGGTTGGCTTCGTGGGTTTGTTGAGAACGTATAGGATTAGGATTAGGAGGAAGTTACGCAGCCATGCGGTGAGCACAGAGCAAATATTCTTCCGCCTTTACTAAAGGATTAGGAGGAAGTTGTTTTGTTCTGAATAATGTGTCAAAGTTCCATATATCGTGTCTATATTTTCTAAAAATGAATACTCATATATAACTGTTAAAGTTGTTTTCTTTAAACTTGTCAAAGAACCTAAAATGACTTTTTAGTCTATATATAATAGGAGGATAATTCAGCGCTTAGTGAAAAGTTGAAATTAATTCAATTACGTGCATTAAAGATAGAAAGAATAACTCAATCTCAAAAAAAAAAAAAAAAAAAAAAAAAAAAAATTATAGTGGATTGAAAAAAGATATATATATATATATATATTTTCCCAAAAGGAGAATAAATTTAAATTGGTTTAAAGTAATTCCAAATTAAATGGATATTCTCGTTTTCACCCATTCTTCTCTAGAAAATACCTTTGATGCTGAGGTGTCAAGAAAGAAACAAATTGAGAGAAAATCTGAAATTATAGTGGGTAATTTTTAGCCTTTGAATCATTTATTTGCCAAGTTTCACTCATCTGGTTAAAAATAGAGGGAATGAGAGAGTTTATAATGGGAGGGAGTTAGACCCTCTGATATCAACTTTAACAAATGAGTTTTCGA
The DNA here is from genome assembly GCF_002906115.3 of Quercus suber. Classification (NCBI taxonomy): domain Eukaryota; kingdom Viridiplantae; phylum Streptophyta; class Magnoliopsida; order Fagales; family Fagaceae; genus Quercus; species Quercus suber. Next base: position 902,321 of record NW_027069615.1, read on the forward strand.
GGCTACCTAACTCAATGGGGGAAACCACCTTGTTTATGTGCATGCAACATAAAGAATTTCATCTGGCAAAATGCAAAGATTGAATGTTTTTATCACTTGAGAACACAATTCTTGTGTATGATGTAATGAAAAAAAAAAATTAATACATACAATAACATTTGAAAACTATAGTGTTCACTACATAATAATTTATCTTTACCATAAAGTCAAGACATTACTTTCTTTCTTTTTTGTGTAAGTGAAATTTGAATCCAAATACATTATTTGAAAAAAAAAAAAAAACATTTCTTTTTGTTTCACTTTAAGTAGCCCATCCAAATTAGGTATTATTGTTATTGAGAATTTAACGAGTTGACAATAATTCTTAATCATTATGTACCCTTCCATATGTCCAGAACAACATTCCACGAGAAAACATGTTTTCTAGAAGCACATCACAATAGTAGAATACCTAGTTTATTGGACATTCATGCACAACATAGGCAGTTCTTGATGCATATATGATTACATTGAAGCAGTAAAAGGATTGAAGTGAACAACAGGACAAACTATTAGTGGGTGAGACATGTGCAATGACATGCCTGGTCCAGATTGCATATCAACCTTAGTTCCATCTCCTTCTCCACTAACCTTCCAATCCAAGCATTGAACCAAAGTTGCAACAGCAGTATTCATCATACTGAACGCAATGTTGTTCCTGGACACCCTCTCCTTCCTGCCCCAAATGGTACAAAATTGAAGCTTTGTCCCTTTCCTTCAACTTGACATTGGTCTAATTTCTCTTGCTTATTGAGTGAAACCAAAAACCTTTCCGGGCGGAACTCGTTAGGATCATCCCATGAGTCTGGATCCCTCATAATGGCATAAAGATAGATTGCCACTGCAGTTTTTTCTGGTATATCATAGCCATTGATTTTGCAATTTTGGCGGCATTCTCTTGTTGTCACAGGGCCTGGTGGGTATAGTCTTAGTGTTTCCTTTACAACTGCTTGCAAGTAAGGGAGATTTGGGATATCTGACTCTTCAACTAGTCTAGTCTTTCCCACAATTGATTCTATTTCCTCTCTAACCTTGTTGAAGACACTAGGATGATTAATGAGCTCAGCCATTACCCATTGCATTCCTTCTGCTGAGGTATCAGTGCCTGCAATAAAGAGATCCTGGCATAATAGCAAAATTCAAAGTGATCAAACTGTTTATTTGTTGAAAAATAAAAGTGATGTTTTTGAAAAATTTCAAGATTTTTCAAAAGAAGTTGAAAATCAATTTGGTAGAAAAATAAAATAATAAGAAGTGATAGAGGCCGTGAGTATGAATCAAGTGGATTCAACTCATTTGCTCAATCTTGGGAATTATCCATGAAACTACTGCACCATATTCACTTGGTTCTAATGGTGTGGCTGAAAGAAAAAATAAAACTCTAATTGAGTTAACAAATGTCATGTTAATTGAATCTCGTACGCGTTTACATTTTTGGGGTGAAGCTATTTTAACTACATATCATGCTTTGAATAGAATGCCACTTAAAAAGTCACGCACCACACCTTTTGAGATATGCAAAGCAGTGGCGGAGTCAGAAATTTATATTTGGGGGGGCCATGTATATATATATATATATATTTTTTTTTTTGGTGTGTGTGAAATGTAAAATAGTAATGTACAATACTTTATAATTGAATATGTATAAACCAAAGTATATTTAATTAAAATTAAACAATCATGAGATTTAAACCAAATTATCACTTATTAAATAAAATGACTGAAATTAAAAAAAAAAAAAAAACTAGTAGTCTAAAGATTGCTAAATAAAAGAAAAACAATCATTTAAATGTCAATACATAAAAAATATATATATATATATACATATATAAAATAAACAACAACTAAATACGTGAGTATATATTTTTATAATATATTGATTTTTATAATAATAAATAATATATTATAAGAAATTTAAAAAAGAAAGCAATGAAAAAAAAAACACTAAACAAAGAAATACAAATACCTGGAGCACATAGCACAAGCACAAGCTGTCAAGCATAAGCACAAGCACAGAAGCTTCACAATATTGAGTCACAACTTGAGGGCCCACAATAATAGGTTACTAACAATGATAATGAGAAAGTGACTAAATTAGTCACTCTTTATTATCTAAATTCTTTTTTATTTTTTGATACCAGAATTGAAGGAATACAACTATACAAATGCTGGATGCACCTAGTAACAATGACCAGGAACCTTAAGAGCAAACTTGGTTGTGTACAAACTGAAACTAAGATGACCCGAGGAACAAAAAGGGTCTTATAACGCAAGCCTTATTGCTGCAGATATACCAAATCAGAGAGCAAGGTTATTTGCTACTAGTTAGGACTACACTGCATATTACATACACTAACTAAACTTTTACTTCAACACAAGATCAAAATTCTGCAGAAACCCAAGCTCTTTGCCTTAACAGTAGACACTACTAAAGCTTCTTGAGTTGCTGCAGGAATTGTAAAAGCTCCACTACTGGCACAACCTGAGAACATGATCCTTCCTTACATATTTGAAGCTTCATAAGCAAAAGAAGTCCTCTTTGGTCTAGCTTTCTTGGCTCCTGCTATTTTGATAATAAGATCCCAGCATCCTCCAATATTTTGGTGATTAGGTTGAATTCCTTTGTTGGGTTTGTCATGGTTTATCTTGGTTTCAAAAGCTTCCTTGAACCTACAAATCAAAGATTGAGCAATTAGTATAACTTCAGTGGGGTTAGGGGTTTTTCCACCATGAGTCACCATGTTCCTATGATTCCAAATTGTCCAAAGGAAAGTGAAAATGGAGCAAAGATACTCCTTCCTCTCTTGGTCCAGCTGTCTAAATCTCAGTATATTATTGTTTAACCAAGCTTGAACACTAATATGGTCGAAGTCTGAAGTGTGAATGGCAAGGGTAGAACCATGCTAGCAAGCTCTAGTGAAAGTACAGTGAAGAAACAGATGGGAAGTAGACTCTTCCTCTTCATTGCAGAAAGGGCATGTACTTTGATGACAAATACCTTTGTTTTTAAGAGCAAAAAGGGTAGGAAGGCTGTCTTGAATGAGTCTCCACACAAAGAGATTCACTTTATGAGGAGTTCTTACCTTCCAAATTAGCTGCCATACCTTTGTTTGAATCTTATGGGGTCTAACTTGGATTGGAGATTTTGAGACCTTATCCTTATGAAGCATCTTGTAGGCTGTCCTAACATCATATAGACCTGCAGCTGAGTGTTTCCAAAGAATCTTATCTGAAACAGCCCCAGTCTTTGATATAGGAATACTCAGAATTTTTGAACATTGAGGTGCTGTATAAATGGATCTAACCAGGTTAGCTTTCCACTCACTTGAATTGTGATTGATGAGGTCAGCCACTTTGCCTGTGATCAAATTGGGATTATGCAGCTATTGGCTAGGACAATTAAACTAATCTGAGTGTTGTAAAGGTATGTCTCTACCATTCCTTATCCACCATCTACCTTCCCTCAATTTAGGGTTATCATGCTTGATTAAGTTCCTCCAAAACCAAGAGTGGTGAGGTTTAGACACACATTCATGAATAGAACAATATGGAAAATACTTGGCTTTGAAAGCTTTGGCTGAAAGGAATTGAGGGTTATGACTTATCCTCCAAATTGCTTTGCAATCATTGCTTGATTCATGGGGTTGATTTTTTGAAACCTATGCCACATCTTTTCTGTTTTGGCACAATTTATCCAATGAATCATATGAAGCTGAATGTCCTACATTCTTAAGGACTAAGGGTAAAGCTATGGCTGTAACCCTTAGTGATAATGAGGTTTCTGATGATGAGTTCGGTGGTGACGAGGATGGAAACTTCATTGCTTTCACGGCTACTGCTATAGTCAATGAAAGCATATCTGCTGAAGAGAACCCTTCTGATGGAGAACTCTCTGAAGATGCAGATCTTCAAGAGGCCTACAACAACTTTGCAAAATTGCTGCAAAGGATGCTATGAAAGTTGATCTTGGCCTAAAGAAAATTGATTCTCTTGAGCTTGAAAGAGAAATTTGCTTGTTAAACTGTTTGATGCTAATGAGCATTTGAATAATGTTAAATCTGAGAACATGCTTTTGCTTAATAAAGTTAGAACTTTGGAACATGATTTATTTGTTGCTAGATCTGCTAGTTCTAAACTTGATAACATGCTGAATGTTCAAAGTATCCTTCTGATAAAACTGGGTTAGGATATGTTGAAAGCTTCTTTGATACTGGACCACATTCCACTACTTTTGTTCCTTCTTCTTCTTCTGAACCTTCTGTGAGTGAGGTTGTGAGTGAAACTGTCAACCATCTGTGAGTGAGGTAGTTAAACCTGTAGAAGTTTCACCACCTAAGAAGATTAGGGTAGACTTAAGAGAATCTAAACCTAAGAAGCCTACCAAATCTAAGGACAAGATGCATGGTAACCTACTTGGGTTTGTCATTATTGTGGTAAGTCTGGACATATTCGTCCTAACTGTTACAAGCTTCAAGCTGATAAGAGAGCAAATAAACCAAAGTGCCTGTGCCTCAAGCACAAGATCCTATGCATTAATTGGTGAATTGGTAAAGGTGTTAAACCTTTATTCCAATCATGGAGTTGGGAATCACTCAATGTGAATAAGAACTCCAATGCTCATGGTGCATCTAAAAAGTTTTGGATGCAAAAGACTCGAACTAATTGAGTCTTTCTGACATGGTCCTTGTGCTTCATGGCTCTATTCTTTTGTGACCATTGTTCTTTGTTTTTTTTTTTTTTTTTTTGTTTTTTTTGTTCTAGGACTTGCATTGCATTACATTCATGCATTTCATTCATGCATTTCATTCTAGATTTATTTGTTTTTCCTTTAAAAAAAAAAAAAAAAGGAAAAGGGGAAGCAAAATTTATGTTGAACATAATGTTCTTGATTTTTGAAAACAAGGTTGGTCAATTTATTTACATAACATGTCTTATGTAACTTGTTTAGCTTGGATGAGCTTACTTTATTGTACTTTACTAGTGTGAGCTTTGTAGTGCATGTTGTGTGGGAAAGATGTTTATGGTGTTTATTACTGTCTTAATCTTGAAGTCACATGTTTTTGACTGTCGGACTTGATTCTTTGAGAAAGGCATAAATAACCATCTCACCACTGTTCACTAGCCAATCATGAACACCTTAGTGCATATCATAAGATTTTGTGCTCGAGAGTGTAGCACATGCACAAAAAGAACATAAAGTGTAGCCTCTGTTAAATGCTTAATAATTAAAACTGGTGTGTACTATTAGGCTTGATGCCAATTCACTTAATGCAAACCGGTGTGTACTATTAGGCTTGATGCCAAATTTCACCTAAATAATGGGGCAAAAATACAAGAAACTTACATGATTGCAAGCTTTTATTCTAGGAGATGTGGGAGTTATAGGATGTAACTCTTTAGGTGATAGTCTCTTTTGAATTCTATGTGATGAATTTTGTAGACTTTGTGATTGATTGCTATTCACATATCACCTCACATGTATCTCAAGTTTTTGCTAGTATCACACACGACATAAGTTACTCTTTGTTAAACACTGTACATGTTAGTGTGTGTTTTTGGTCTGACTAACCAAGTTTAAAAATATCTTGAGATTTATGCAAAACATATTTGTTGCTTGAGAAAATTCAATGGGAGTTTGATTGAAATTTGTTTTAAGAAAATTGGGTTCAAAATTTGGGTTTTTGAAAAAGCATTCCATCTCATACTCATGCATTTTTGTTTTTTTCAATTTAATGCTTTGAGGAGTTATTTTCAAAATTAGGTTTTGTGTTTCAAAAAAAAAACTGTGATTTTTTTAAAATTCAGTGAACCTCTGCCCATTTCGATTGATCCAGCCTGTTTTTCGATCAATCGAAAAGTGCTCTCATTTGTCTTAAAATGACTGTGCTTTTCAATCGATCGAATGTAATTTTCGATCGCGAGGATCCTGAACAACACACAGCAAACTATACCCGGTTTTAACTGAATACTTTCCAGATTTTTCAAGTGGCCATATCAACACATCAGATTGGGGAGTAGAGCAAAGCGGAAGAGATTTAATCTGAGCTGCATCGGGAGGGTGAAAGCATCGATCAATCAGCTGAATGTTCCACCACCTCGAAGTCCGATTTATAAGCTCGGAAACTGTAGCCTCTGGATGAAGCTCACCCGAGGAGGGAGATAAAACTCCATCCCCACATGGCAGCCACTTGTCACTGAAAATTCTAATAAGTTTGCCATCTTGCCCCCGCTTCAATTAAATGTCTAGCTTTCAAAATGCTTTGCCAAGCATAAGACCCCAAAGAAGTGGTGGCTTCAAAAATAGACCCATGAGGAAAAAATTTAGCTTTAAACACCTTGTAAAACAGTGAATGTTTATCGTGAGCCAACCTCCACACTTGTTTTGCGAGCAAAGCCTCATTAAACTTGCATAAGTCCTTAAAACCCATGCCACCCTCTTCTTTAGGTTTGCATAACACCTCCCATTTCTTCCAATGAATTTTTCGACGATCCCCCCTTTGACCCCACCAAAACTTACGGACAAGCATCTCAATATCTTGACAAAGACCAACCGGGAGGCGAAAACAACTCATAGCAAAAGTCGGAATAGCTTGGACCACGGCTTTAAGCAAAACCTCCTTACCGGCTTGGGATAAAAGTTTTTCCTTCCAACCCTGCAATTTTCCCCAAACACGATCCTTTATATAATTAAAACTCGCCTTTTTGTGTCTTCCCACAACCGCCGGCAAACCCAAGTATTTCTCATACTCCCTTACTTCCGGAACCCCCAAGAGACTTTGTACTTGTAACTTTGCTGACTCCGTCACATTACCACCAAAGAAAATAGTGGTTTTGTTTGCATTTATTTTCTGCCCCGAAGCTCTCTCATACTTCCCTAGGATCTCTAGAATTTTTGAAACGTCAGCCACTATAGCACGACAAAAGAGGAGACTATCATCGGCAAACAAAAGGTGGGAAATTTTCGGCCCATACTTACAGAGAGAGAAACCCTCAAGGGACTTTGCAGCCACTACCTGCTCAAGCAAGCCAACAAAACCTTCCGAACAAAGAAGGAAAAGGTAGGGGGAGAGGGGATCCCCTTGGCGAATGCCTCTAGTTGGGGAAAAAGGTTCCGAAGGCTCGCCATTTATCAGAACCGAGTAGGTCACAGATGTAACGCACTCCATAATCCATCCGACCCACCTCCCATGAAAACCCATTTTCTCCAACACCTTTTTGAGAAACACCCAATCCAATCTATCGTAAGTTTTACTCATGTCCAACTTCAGAGCTAAGTGACTCACCTTACCCCCGTTCTTTCGCTTCATATGGTGGAGAGTCTCAAAAGCCACTAGGATATTATCAGAGATAGCCTTATCAGATTGAAAAACACTTTGAGATTCTAAGATGATATGAGGTAAGACTTTTTTCAACCTATTTGCCAACACTTTTGATACAAGCTTATATAAAATATTACAGAGAGCAATGGGCCGAAATTCAGAGACATATTCAGGGTTTTTAACTTTAGGAATAAGAGAAATAAAAGTATGATTCAGACCTGAAAAGAGGCTGCCAGAGTTTAGGCAAAATAACACTGCCCGAACCACATCGTCGCCAATATCACTCCAAAATTTCTGAAAAAAGATGGGAGACTCCAAGAATTTGATTAGTCGTAATTTTGCTCGAATTGTTCTGTATCCCTGTTGATTATGGAGTTAGAGAGGTCAAACCCTGATGCGATGATAATTGTCTACTGCACAAGCAATGTGTCAGTAAATTAGAGTTTGGGATCTGCCTCTTCAAAAATTGGCTGTAAAGTTGTCTACAAACCATGTAGAAGCAGGAAATTCGTGTGCACGTTTGGTTCAACCTAATTGATTATTTAGCTGATTGGTCGGGTAACTTGGTGCAGGCACACAAGTTTTAAAATTCTGGTTGACATTCATTAGTTGCTCACTTTCTAGTCCTATCTAGGTTTTCTCTTTATGTGTCTTAACTAGTAATTTAATTTGGACCTTCTTTTTTGTTGCACCTTAGTGATAAGTAAATGTAGGCTTGTTTTGGTTATAAGCAACCCTAAATAGAACAACTTGCATTTTGAGTTATCTTGTAACTGAGTCAGATTTGCTGCACAGGAAAGGGAAAACCCCTTCTACAGACAGATGCAAAAAGAGTCAAAACTACAATCTACAAAATCAAAGCTTTGTTCATATCTTCCTTGTAGGTAGATATTGGTAGATTTTGGTAGGTAGATATTCAACAGACGCCACAAATTCTTTCTAAATGCATCATTGTATTTCAGCGCCAATTTGCCATCTATATAGATGATAGGCACTCTTGACTTTGAATTGGCCACTCTTACTCCCTGCCCAAATTAGAGCATCAGTTGTCGTCGAATTCATGGGGATATAATTCGTAAGAATAATGAATTATGATTCATGTGGCAAAAAGATCTTTACATACACAAACACACTCCAAAGTTTTGATCTCTTTTTTTAAGGAGTAGAAGGATCTTCATCATTTAGATATGAAAGGCTTCATGAATATTTACAATTTTACATGATTTTAAGGATAAGCCAAAGTTTAGCTATAAAATTGGTTGTAGTATTTAGGTTGTAACCTTACTCAATAAAATAAATATTACTACATATTTTAATAATCTAACTATTGAATTACATGTTCTTTACACTCTTATACACATCAAATTTTGTATTAATTGAATATTATTTACTATATAATCTATAAGCTTATATTTTATGCATAATTTTAAACTACCTTTGATCTCTTTTTTTAAGGAATAGAAGGATCTTCATCACTTAGCCAACATCTACATTAATCCGTGACAGTACCAAGAAACCGATGGTCACCAAATACAACCCAAGCTAAAGTTCTAGAGTACCTAAATTGCTTTAGAAAAGTGGACCAGAATAATGATTGCATGGGAAATTTGTTTTGGGGAAAAAGAAAAAAAAAAAAACAATAAGTGAGGGATTTGAAGTCAAGTTTTGTCTGTGATGAAGTTTAGAAAGTGGACAAGGTTTTTAACGAGGGATTTATTTTCAAATAATGATAGAATGGAGGAAAAGAGTTCATGTAATAGACTCGATCTAATCTGTAGAGGATTCATAGTACACGTTAAATTTTGGGACTTAAAACTTTGTTGTTGTTTTTATTTATAAACTCATCTGCATCTAGAAATAACTTTGCATGTTGAAACGGTCCCAGGCTTTGGCTGAGAAGACTTCACCCCCTGCATTGGTGGCATCAATGATATATGGAATTCTTTCATCTTTACATAATACTAGTCATAGACTTATTTAATGCGAGGGAATAAATAATTATTTTGTAATTGTGGTATAATGTATAAATTATTCTTTAAATTTTGTGGAAGTTAATTTGTTCTTCCTATAAATTACACAATTTCTAAAATTATTTTCTATCTATCCATCTCGACAAATATACCATTTTAATGTTTTTGGTGTGATTGATTAATATTATTCCTTTTAGAGGTAGTTCATATTTTTCTAAATTATGTTATGGTACATTATATGTTTTTCATTTTTTTTTACAACTAAATCCTTTAAGTTTCAAATACATTATTCAAATTTCTTATTCTTTTAAAGGAGATTATTATGATAATCAAAATGAGAGAGAGAGAGAGAGAGAGAGAGAGAGAGAGAGAGGGAAAATTAAAAATTTCATTATTTAACAATCAAAATATTTTCTCTCTCTTCCTTTTAACTCTTTTTTATATTATTAATTTCTCAACTTATTGTTACACTTTCTCTAACTTTAATTTCTCCCTACATTTTACATTTTCATCTCCCCACTACTAATCTCAACCTTAATATTACCATTCCTCTATCCATTTATCTTCCTTTATTTTAGTTCTTCTTATTCTCATCCTCTTACTATGAATTTATCATTCTCTATTCCATTCTATGCATAGTTTTCTCACACACAAAAAAGAAGTTATTTTACTCTCTCTCTAAAATTACCACTTGAATTTACATGTTAGTTTGCTTTCTTGACATTAGAGCATCAGCCAACACCTTTTTGCTCTTGTGACTTTTAGACATTGGCTATTAGATATCTTTCTTGGTATTTACAGAGTTAGCTTGGCATTTACACGCCTAAATCTAAGTGGTTCCCATTAAATTTAAGTTTATAAAATTATTTATTGTTGAATAGAAATAAATAATAAAAATTAAATAAATCATTAAAATTTTAAATTTAAATGGATGTACATTCATTTAAAGCTTTGCTTATTGGAAAGTTAGAGAATCACACATGGCATATCATAATAGCAGAAATATTTCATATAAGAACCATCTTAAATTAAGATGCTAAACATAGGCTTAATGAGAGAAACTTCCAACATATGCAAGCACTTTGGTCCATTGTACTCCACCTTGAGGAAAAGGAAACCTCAAAAAGGGCACCCATGTATTCGAATTTAGTACATTTACAATACTGCCACAGTGTTTTCCAGCAAAAAAACATGGTGTATGACACTTTCAATGCCCATACAATTCTAATCTAAACATAATAAACTAATGAAGTTCCATTAACACTATCAAATTTGAGATAATATACAAAATAATTTAAATTAATGGCCCATTAATGTAAGTGAGAAAATAGAAAGATAAAAACCGAAAGATGATGAGCAAAACCCAAAATGCGAGTATAGTTACACCAAATTATCCAAATCATGCTATGTAATAAAATAAAATTATATTCTTATATACTATTTTTATAATACAATTGCGGATGACATTTAACAATATAAAATAAAATAAAAAGATAACAACTTAAAAACACAAAACTAAATTGCATCAACCTAAAGTAGAATTATTCTAAAGAACACAAAAGTTCATCAGCATAAAGTAGAGATACAAAAAATAAAAAATCCACCAAAAAAAAAAGAAAAAAAAAACATATGAGAGAGAAAGAGAGAGTAATAGCATTTTTTGTATGAGAAAATATGTATAGAATGAGGGAGAATAAGAAATTTATAGTAGGAGGATGGGTAAAATAAAAAGAAGATGAAGAGATAAAAGAAAAGTGACATTAATGTTAAGAATAGTGGAGAAACGAAAAGGTAAAATCGAGAAGAAAATGTTGGTGAAAATGTAATAGTAAGGTACAAAATTAATAAGAAGAAGAGTCAAGAAATAAGATGTTAGGTTCTAAGGTCTTAGGATTTTATGTATTTAGAACTCTAATTTGTAATGTTGGCAAACCATGATCAAAACATTGTATTTTGTCTTATTTAGACTTGCTCAAAGTTGGTTAAATATTGTAAAGTTGGAATCGAGTGGCTGCAGAAGTACTTGGGACTCTCGGCCTGGCTCGATCGATCGAAGAATAGACTCGATCGATCGAAATTCGCACAGGTTGAATTTTCTGCAGAATTTCCAACTCAGCCCTACTTCATTAAACGTTTAGGGTTTTATGTTTTTACCCTAGGTATATAAACAAAACCCTAGCCACGTTTTTGAAGGTTGTCCATATTGTATTGTTGCTCATACATTGCTGTTTTGTGTGAATCTCGTGTGAGATCTTTGAGGAGCTTTCCTTTACACAAAACTTAGGGTTTTCATGGTGGAGATTATTTCAACATCTTGAAGATCATTACTGTTGCAACCATTGGAAATTAAAAGAAAAGCAAGCGGGGAGCTTGTAGCTGATTGAGGAATTCAAGAAAGAAGTAGTCCGTGGATTCGGAGCCTGCGCGTGGTCGTGTCAGGAAGTTCTACTGGTGGGTAGCATTAGGAAGTCGAGCGGGGAGCTTGTAGTCCTTTTGTACGAACTTCAATTCTTTCATAGTGAATTCAGGTTAGCCTTGAGGATCGGTGGGTCAAATCCTCCCCAGGTTTTTACCGTGTGGTTTCCTGGGTGATCATATCTTGTGTTATTTATTATTCCGCTGCTTTATATTCTTGATATGATTGTTTGGATTGTTTTAACCTAGAATTGCTTAATTTGACTAAGTAACAACTTGGCTAATTAATCTAGGCTACGCAATCTGTGTGTTTAAGGGGTCTAAATTCCTGACAGTGCTAATGGAGTCAATTCCGTACCGTACCAGCCGGTATGGCCAGAATTTATCGTACCGGCAGGTGAACCAGTACAGAAATACCCATGATTCGTACTACTAAAAATACCCGTTCTTACTAGACTATACCGGATGTACCACCAAATATTGGACATCTCGGCCGAAAAATGGAAACCGAGCGGTACTAAAAACTTGAAGAAAATGGAAAAAATTAGTAGCAGAAAGCTCAAGATGCCGTCCGCACTTGTTGTTATCCAATGTTGTCAGTCATTCCCTAGCCTTCCTCCTTTTGTTTTATCTAGCCGCTTTTCTTTTTTCTTCTTCATCTTCTTCTTCTTCTTCGTCTTCTTCAGTTTTGACCGAACCTCTCTTCTTATGCCTTCTGCTTTAGTTGTGTATGGCTCTTGTTTAATTGTTTTGTGTGACTTTTAGTTGTTTGTGTGGCTCTTATTTAATTGTTTTGTGGGGGTTCTGACACCCCACATGAACTCTAATGAGTTCAAACTTCAAATATACTTTTTTTTTTTTTGCTAAACAACTTCAAATATACTTGACTTTTAGGCTGGCTGCCACTCACATTTGATAAGCAATTTTATGTTTTTTTTTTAATAATTAATATCATCTTTTTAACATTATATATATATATATTTTGAAAGCAACTTTTTATTATTATTACAATCTAGTATGTTAGATTATAGTAATGGGTTGATATTTGAGCAAGAAATAATCATATTAAAAATAAGCAATTAATTTAGAGAAATATGCAATTATAAATTTAAGGATTCTTATATAAATTTATAAATAATTCTAAATAAATAATAAGTATGTCTATATATATAGATATATATAAAATAATAGCGATAAATCCGAAACGATACATCGGTATTGACTGGTATCCAAAATATATCATACCGTTGGCCAACTGGTACAACCTTTGGTACGGTGTTGACTCTTTTGCTTTGTGCAGAGGTTGTTCTAGCCATATGACATTTGTTGGGCTGTTGTATCCTGAGAGAGATAAGTCAGAGAAGGTCTGTACCAGTTACAAAACTTAGCCAACCAAGAGCTTGAATCTCCTTAAAGAGGGCAATGCCGCGCTTCAGTCCAAATAGAGTTGTGTATTTTTTTCTCTTCAAATTAATATTATTCAAAAGTGTTATTTAGTTTCATTTTGTATTATTTTCATTATTATTGTGTTTGCACTGACAAATATTAAGAAAAACACACTATCACCTTGAGGTTGTGAAGCACTACTGGCATGTGTATTTTAATCTTCTTTTTTTTTTTTTTGGTAGAAATATTTAATCTTTTTGAAAACACACATTCCATACCCTAAATAAATAAAGACTCACACATTTCAACAGCAGCATTCACAGTCAAACGTGAAACAAACCCTCAAATCAGTCTCAGACTCTCAGTATTATACCAAAGAAAGGAGGACTGTAAGTTAAGTATATATAAGGTGAGTGAGCTGCCTTTTATATTACTAGCGAAGATAAGGGACAAGTAGATCATTAGAGGAGATTATGGGACATTTCTAGCTTACATGATCCTAATTTAGCGTCCACATGATCATTAAATATTGAGGCTTCCTCTGTTAGCTAAAAGATTTGTTTCCCATTCATATCCACATTTAACTATACAACGTCACTGATTTAAAGTCAGCTTCTTCATTAATTATTAAGCAATTATATTTCAGTTATTTTCTGCCGCCTCCCCTCCTCTGGACAAAAACTCACTCAAAACAAATTAAAATTAACAAAAATAATTGAAAGGTTCTTCAATTTTTTTTTTAATAATTAATATCATCTTTTTAACATTATATATATATATATTTTGAAAGCAACTTTTTATTATTATTACAATCTAGTATGTTAGATTATAGTAATGGGTTGATATTTGAGCAAGAAATAATCATATTAAAAATAAGCAATTAATTTAGAGAAATATGCAATTATAAATTTAAGGATTCTTATATAAATTTATAAATAATTCTAAATAAATAATAAGTATGTCTATATATATAGATATATATAAAATAATAGCGATAAATCCGAAACGATACATCGTTATTGACTGGTATCCAAAATATATCATACCGTTGGCCAACTGGTACAACTTTTGGTATGGTGTTGACTCTTTTGCTTCGTGCAAAGGTTGTTCTAGCCATATGACATTTGTTGGGCTGTTGTATCTTGAAAGAGATAAGTCAGAGAAGGTCTGTACCAGTTACAAAACTTAGTCAACCAAGGGCTTGAATCTCCTTAAAGAGAGCAATGTCGCGCTTCAGTCCAAATAGAGTTGTGTATTTTTTTCTCTTCAAATTAATATTATTCAAAAGTGTTATTTAGTTTCATTTTGTATTATTTTCATTATTATTGTGTTTGCACTGACAAATATTAAGAAAAACACACTATCACCTTGAGGTTGTGAAGCACTACTGGCATGTGTATTTTAATCTTCTTTTTTTTTTTTTTGGTAGAAATATTTAATCTTTTTGAAAACACACATTCCATACCCTAAATAAATAAAGACTCACACATTTCAACAGCAGCATTCACAGTCAAACGTGAAACAAACCCTCAAATCAGTCTCAGACTCTCAGTATTATACCAAAGAAAGGAGGACTGTACGTTAAGTATATATAAGGTGAGTGAGCTGCCTTTTAAATTACTAGGGAAGATAAGGGACAAGTAGATCATTAGAGGAGATTATGGGACATTTCTAGCTTACATGATCCTAATTTAGCGTCCACATGATCATTAAATATTGAGGCTTCCTCTGTTAGCTAAAAGATTTGTTTCCCATTCATATCCACATTTAACTATACAACGTCACTGATTTAAAGTCAGCTTCTTCATTAATTATTAAGCAATTATATTTCAGTTATTTTCTGCCGCCTCCCCTCCTCTGGACAAAAACTCACTCAAAACAAATTAAAATTAACAAAAATAATTGAAAGGTTCTTCAAGGTTTAGCCTTGTTAGGTTTTGGCTAACAAGGCTCCGAGAAGGGTTGAACGAGTTGATCAAGTTGAGAGAAGTATTAAAGGTTTAAGACTCGTTCCATCTAACTTAATTTATTTTGAAGATGAGCAAGCTACGCTCAAACTAATTAATTACCAAGCTATATTACATATTCAAACTTAGTTATTTTCTTGTCTAGTAGGTTTGACTTAGTTTACGAGTTAATTATTTTATTATTTTCCCATATAAAGTGAGTTCCACTAAATTAAAAAAAAAAAAAAAAATTCTCCTATACAAATATATGCTAATTAATAAATAAATTATAGTTGAAATTGTATTATAATTTGAGTTAATAGGATAAGTTGAATTTTGTTTATGAACTTAGAAAATTAAATTCAATAACCTTGTATTGTTAAAAATTAAATATATTTTATACTACAAAATAGACTATTTATATTATTAATAAATATAAATTAATAAATTAATATTTTTTGTATTATTTGTAAACTTACACAACCTAATCTCAAGTCTATACAATATTGGCTTTCTGTGGAAATATTATGTTTTGTACACAAAATGTGAGAAAGCAAGCAATAGCCACACTTGTTTGGTAATTAATGACCAACTTGGGAGATGAAAAGCACCCTCATGGTTGTGATGGTCGTGATCTACATGGTTGAGTGTTTTATGATGTGATACTAGCTAGATCCCAAATATTGTGGGGATGCTAGATCCTAGCCCTAATATCTTGAAATCTTGCAAAAGGTTACAAACTTATCTAAAAGGCTAACAAATTTTATCATGTGATCAAAGTTGATGATGCCAAAAATCGTCAGTATGTTATTCGTCTAATGGAACCAACGCCTTTTTCAAATGCTTGCAAGATAAAAGAGAGATTTTGGTAGAGAAAACACCAGCGAGATGTTTTCTTAAAACCCTCTGATGATAAAGTCAGAATTAGCCCATATACTTTGTATATAGATAGTGTTTTGTAGTAGTTTTTGACGTATCTTAGCAAGTGAGACGAATTGTCCCTTTTATAGGTGATTTGGATAGTTGTTGTGTACATAAATATTTTCGTGTACATAATTACAGGTAATTATTTCTCCATGTGTAATGGTTTTTGTCTTAATGGAAGTTTAAGGTCAATGAGTAATAAAGTTCGACATTAACTAGGCTTTATTTCTTTTGTAACATATCAGATGATTGGGTTCATCATCTTTAATGATCAGTAGTTACAGAACCTGTTGAAGGTTCTTTTGTTACATCAATATTAATGCTCATTTACTGTTGTTTGTACGATACATTTTTTGTTTCATCGAATGTCATAAGAAAAACGTGATGAAAAATCTAGAAGCATTAATTCGACGAGTATGCTACCATTGTTATTTTCCTAATGAAAATACTAAGTTGATCTAAGTGTTGCATAATGTGTTTCTCATTTGATTGGTCTATGAAAATGTCATTTGAATAGTTATACTATTTATGATCATTAGAGAACAATTATGTTGAAATACATTATATATTATATATAATAAAAAGTAATAATATCTCATAAAATAAGTTTCTCATTAAAAGGTAATTTATGAAAAATACCCAAGAATGAAAAACTTAGCAAATGGCTGTTATTAATTTATGAACATCTATATATATATATATATATATATTACCATGAGAGAAACAATTGCGTTGAAATATGGATTTATTATTTCGATTAACAGGTAATTTCTCTTGAAAGAGGTATAATATATTATATGAAATGTTTTTTTTTTCCCCATGAAAATAGAATGATCTACTTATCTTTATAAAAAATATATAAGTTGTTTTAATAGTTTCATAAAGACTATTTAATAAAGACGTAAACTCTTGTTTGCATATTCACATGCGTGAGAATTTTCTAATAATAGATCTAAACTAAAGCATATCATTGAAGGACAATGAATAGTCTCCTCTTTAGTCTTTATTTCAATTTATTCAAATTCGTTGAATAAATTGAAAGAGTAAGATAGCATAAGAAGTCAACAGGGCCAAAGGAAGAGTTAAAGAGTAGCCAATAGTACTACCTTGGGATGGTAATTTAAGTCGAATCACAGACAAAATATAGTACTAACTTTCAGATCTAATTGGATTTTTCTAACTCTTGCATTGAAGTCAATATTTTCACTTTTTTTTTTTTTTTTGAACTTTTACATATTCACATTTTCACTTTTGTCTTTGTTACCCAATAATGTTATATTTATTAAGCCAAAATTGTCTTGAATATGAGAATGTAAAATTAGAAATGTCATATATTATAGAACATGTTAACCGGGACACTTAATAAAAGTGTATTGATTATACCGTAGCTGAGTGTGAGGAAAGTAGTATATTGTCCTCTGCATGCAATGAAATACGAAACTGTAACCATATAATATATATTGTATGTCGAAGCTTGCTTGACATTGTTTTTCGTTTTTCTTTGTGGCCATGTGTGAACTGTTTGAGGTCTGATTTTAAGATATAAATATAAAAAAAAAACTATATATATATATATATATATAACCCTCATTTCATTGTCTTATACATAGAATAAGACAATTAAACAATACTTATTTTATACTACTGGACATACTTTTATAAAAACATTTTATTAAACATAGTGTGCCTCGAAAGTCGAAACGCTCCACGTAATGTACATTGTAATATGCAGTTATTGAGAGCAGAAATACATATATAATTCTACATATTTATTCAATGCAAGTGGTATGAGAGGATGAGCGCAATATAATGTTCCAAGTTTTTTTGTTGTTGATAATATTACGTAGAAGAAGCAAATGGATTGTAGTGAACAACAGGAATGCATTTAAATGGTTGAGCCATGGGCATAGATATGCCTGGTCCAACTTGCATATTAACCTTATGGTCGCCTCCCTTACCATCAACCTTCCAATCAAAACATTGAACCATTGCTGCAACTGTAGTGTGTACTACACTGAGTGCTAACTTTGAACCTGGGCATGCTCGCCTTCCAGCACCAAAAGGAATATATTCCATTCCATCTTTTTGTTTAGAGGAATCAAGGAACCTATCTGGCCGAAAATCATTTGGATAATCCCATATTTTTGTGTCTCTCATTATTGCATACACATTGACTGCCACCATAGTTTTCTTAGGTATATCAAGGTCCTTGATTTTACAAGCTTCGCGGCATTCTCTTATTATAACAGGCACTGGTGGGTGTAGTCTTAATGCTTCCTTCACAACTGCTTGTAAATAAGGGAGAATTGGGACATCTGATTCCTCCACAAGTCTAGTACTACCGACCGCATCTTTTATCTCTTTTCTGACCTTATTGAAAACATCAGGATGATTGATGAGTTCAGCTATTGTCCATTGCATGGCCTCTGATGAGGTATTTGTGCCCGCAGCGAATAGATCCTGAGGAAAGGGCAACACTTGAGTTGACGAAATGGACATAGACACACTAGATATATACATATATATATATATATATATTTGTAAATAGTCTTTGATATGGGTGAAGAAAGTTGTGGAGAATATTGCTTCATAATTATTTAACTAATATTTACTACACAAGCTGGCTTTAAAAAAAAAAAAAAAATTTAAATCACAACTGAAGTTCTCCACTTGATTTGTTTTTCAAATAGATAATTAATTAGTTTGACGTAAGGAGACCTTGAAATTTATTTTTGTTACTAACCGTTATATACAGTTCATTTGCCGTGAATGTGATCAAGTTTAGGTTGACAAGGAAAAGGTGTAGAACAAAGTTTGACTTTACCCTATATCTTTTTATTGAATGTAAATTTGTTAAATACACCATTAGATTGTATTTAATTTTCTTATTATGTATACTTTCTATGATTGTAAAATTTCATAAAGATCAAATATTAATAGTTATGTTATCAATTAAATATATAAATTTAAAATTTTTGTAGTATTAAATTATGCATAAAAAATAAATTTATATATCGAATAGTAAATAATATAAAATTTGAAAAATATTTAATATACATGTTAAGAATATAAAAAACATAAAATTCAATTGTTAGAATTTCAAAATATATAGCTATGCTAATCTTTTGGTGGGAGTTTGTAGTCATTACAGACAAACTAGTTTATAAGTAAACTTTGTCTAAAGGAATATAACAATATGTGTTCCTAATATATGAATTTTTTTATATAATAAAGTAATGAGCCTTATTTATTTATTTATTTATGAGAATCAATAAAGTAATGAGCTAATAATGTATATATAGCAATATAGGTTTTTAAATAAACGGAAGACTTTGTATCTATATTCTTTAGATAAATAATTCATGAATGTGAACACTCATTATTCTCAAAAAAGAAAGAAAACAACAAAAGAAGAAAAGATAAGCGAACACTCATTAGGATAGGGGAAGCCAAAATAATGGTGCTGTTGGTCTATTATATTTGATGTCAGATTAAGAAGGTGGAAAAAGGAGGAGGGGATGTTTTTAATAAAAGTTTGGAATTAGTCTATAATATATATAGGCAGATTAGTTTGTTGAAAAAACCTCCCGTGGAAGATAGTAATAATAACAAAAGAGTGTCACATGACAAGAGTAACATTTTTTTTATAGATAAATAATTCATGAATGTGAACACTCATTATTCTCAAAAAAGAAAGAAAACAACAAAAGAAGAAAAGATAAGCGAACACTCATTAGGATAGGGGAAGCCAAAATAATGGTGCTGTTGGTCTATTATATTTGATGTCAGATTAAGAAGGTGGAAAAAGGAGGAGGGGATGTTTTTAATAAAAGTTTGGAATTAGTCTATAATATATATAGGCAGATTAGTTTGTTGAAAAAACCTCCCGTGGAAGATAGTAATAATAACAAAAGAGTGTCACATGACAAGAGTAACATTTTTTTTTTTTGTTGATAAATGTAATAGGATATAGTGTTATTGACAAGTCACATTTTTTTGAAAATAGATACCATAGGGTTTAAATTAAATACCATTCCGCTCAATGATAATTGTATTTTTATTATCAAATGATACTAATTGGTTTCACTTCAGTGTAAACAAGATTTGAACTCAGCTACATGATAGTTGCCATTTATCATAAGGCCAAGACTCAAGACTGAAGAGTATACTAATTGGATTATTTTTTGTTTAAGCGAGAGTTGAACTAACTAGAATTTGTAGCAAGAGTCACATTGAGCTCTAACTTAAATGACACTTTCTATTTTCATAATAAATAGATGAAGGGTGATGTTTTGATTGTAAAACAGTAAAACCTATTAATGGTCTTGTGTAACTTTTTGATTAAAAAAATGTATATCAAATTAGCTATCATTGATTTAAGATAAAAATCTCTATCATTTATAAATTTCCCCTCCCCCTTGTCATTTTTTAACGTAACAACTTTTAACTCCTTAAAAATGCAAGTTAATTAGTTTTACTTTGCTACTATGTACCTATAAACCGGAATGTATAGAGGAGTGATGTTAAATCCAGGACCTAAAAGGCTCATAGCCTTTTCTTTACTTTTTTTTTTTTTTTTTTTCATGACAAAATGCAAAAGCACTCTACACTTTTCTGTTAAAATCAAACTAGCTCCATAATCTTTGATATAGAAATGTGATGTAACGACTAATTTGATCATTTCAAATCAATAAGTCATTTTTATTTCGACATAAAGTTCATTGGATGTTTTTTCGTAATTTACCTTTTCTAATCCCAAAATTCTTTGAAATTTCTAAGAACATTTGAAGGAACTAAATTCGGTTTACTTAACATGCATATGCCAATCAAGAATGACTAAATAATCAAACTTTTATATGTCAATCAATGACAAAGGAAAAGGAAAGCAATGCACCGTTAATTTTTTATACCTATTTGATCCTCTAAGCATAATTTAAGATATTTTCTTTTGGGTTGACCATTGTATGAGAAAATCAACTTTGATGTGCTTGATTTTGTATACCCATTTGAGACTCTAAGCATTATTTAAGAATTTTTCTTTTGGTTTGACTGTTGTATGAGAAAATCAACTTTGATGTGCTTGATTGTGATTGGTGGAGAACAAAGTGGCGGATATATGTGACATTAGTGATACATAGCAAGGGAGTCAATACTGTGTCGGAGGCCATTTAGGTTTAGTTAGGGAAATAAAATATATCGATACTGGTCAATACCGATGTATCGTTTCAGAATTACCGCTAATTTGATATATATATATATATATATAAATTAATAAATATAAATATTTATATGTTCAATAGTAAAAAATATATATGCTTTCTTAAATATATTTAAAATTATAAATGTATGTCTCATTTAATATGTTAACCCCTAATTGAAATATTAGTTAATTATAATAATATGCAATCTACTTAGATGATGATGATGTAGATTTGATAGATAGCACTGGCAGATAACATGTATATAAAAAAATTAATAAGTTTCCCACTATCTTTTTGAAACCTGATTTCTAAAAAAAAGAAAAAGAAAAAGTAATTCTTTGGAAGTTGTAAATTTGAAATGTTATTAATTAGTTCACGTCGGTGGGTGTCAAGGCACACCACCATCCGAAACAAATGTACTTTGCTTTTTATAGAAACAAAAGAAAGTCTCAGATTGCATTTAAAAGAAGAAAAGAACAAAGTAAAAGAGAGACTAGCTACGTATCACGCGTTTTGCGAGGGCCATGAGATTTGTTTTGGGTTTAGTGATTCTATTTTATAGCAAAAAAAAAATAAAAAACTGTGTTTTTATTTTTTATATATAATTTATATTATGAAAATCTAATTTATAAGTGAATAAAGTAATTTGAAAATCAATAAAAGAGTAACTTTATTTTTTAGGCAATGTTTTAGTGGGAGTTAAAGTTGTATTTTTATTAGATTGTTTTTTAATTTTGTCTCTACTTAAACATAGGGGTATAAGAGCATTTAAAAAAAAAAGATCCCCAACAGGAAAAGCTCCTTAAATAATAGTATAAATAAACAAAAAGAGTTAGAGAGAAGAACTATAAGATGAAGAAGAAGAAGAGCAGACAAAGACGATGGCAAAATGGACCAGTGCTAGAAAATTAGTGATGACGAGGATGTGTGAGTTATTTGTTATTTTCTTTTTCGTTTTATATATATATATATATATATATTTGTTTGAATTTTAGTTACTGGTCGAGTTTCATTTTCCGGCCGAAATCCGGTATATAATCCGGTACGGCCAAAACAAGTCTAGTACAACCGGAATTTGAACTGGCACGAAACACTAGTGTTTTTGTACCCGTGTATGTGCTAGAACTGTAAATGCTAACTATATCAGCCAATATAGTACGAAATAGACTTTTTTGATACATAGCCACTCATAGTCAACCACATCAAAGTTGAAAAAAATATTGTAACACAAAAGTTACTGTCCTAAAAGAACACCTATTGTATGTAAAAACCAAGTGAGAAATTAGGGAGAGGGATAATGATGTTTTAAAATAAAAACACATGCTAAATGACATTGGAATAAAGAAGCACACACAAAAACAGCCGGGACTTACTAGCAAGAAAGCTTTGAGATGTGTTCTGTTAATCTTGAATTCAGCTTTGTCAACTTGATAGACCTTCAGTAGTATATCCATTAAATCCTCATTGTCTCTCTTGAGCTCCCCACTATTTTCATGCTGCTTTAACACCCTTTCTAAAATCTCATCATACCTCAAGGACACATCTATGACCTTCCTTCCATATAGCCAAAAAGCCAAAATCCTCAATGGCCCCAACACATCCCCAAAGGATACCTTCGCACCAATCTCAATGGACTCCTTCACCAACTGCCTAATACTCTCAGCTTCACCATCTTCGTCTGAACACCTCATGCTCATTATCACCCTGCATGTAGAATTGTTTGTAAGCTTCATCAGCTCAGCACCCATGTCAAGGACCTGCTTTTTCTTGGCACTCTCTAATACCTTATGCAAAAACAAGGTAATTTCTTCATGTCGGACAGCATGAGACTTTTCAACCTGTCTTGTAGAGAGCAGTTCATTCATGCAAAGTTTTTAGATGAACCGCCAATAATCACCATAGGGAGCTATGAAAAATCCATAGTTTCCATATGGTAATTTGTCACATTTCTTGAACAATGACTTGAGTAGGATTGTTGAGAGGAAACAAAGGAGGAAGCACAAGAAGTAGTATTGGTAATCAGTCATGGTGGCCTGGACTAATCTATGTCTATGACCAAGTTTTTACAAGTAAAACTGAACCCTCAACCATTGAACATAACTTTGCACATTATAACCTCAGAGAAATAATTAATCCATGGATTTGTTGAGACATTATTTAATTAATTAACGTGCACCTTTCAAAAGTGTTTTATAATTGATAGACATGGTTATTTAACTTCCACTTGTAGAAATTTAATCGCAGCAAAGCTAAGTAATGACGTTTTATCAATTTCTTTCTGCATTGAAGTCAACATCTTCATTATTGCAGCAACAAGTTTTAAGGGTAAGAATGAAAGTTTAAAAGTTAATAAAGATAGAAGTTAACATAATGAGAACTTAAATTTACTAAATTGAACAGATGCCTCTAAAAGCACACAAAAACCCATTACAATTAAGTAACAAAATACAATAAACCCACACTTACACATTATAAACACATATATTTTTATATTAATTATTTTAAGTATAATGAAGTTTTAATACCAATTTTCTGCCAAAAGCCTTGTAGCTGAATTGACACCTCTTCATTTATAAAGTGCTTGGGAGTTTAAGGGGAAAAGAGTTTGAATTGCAGGGTTAGCAGCATATTGTAATTATTTCTCAAAATAAAAAAAATTTAATACCAATTTTCTAAGATTTATATAACAATTGATTAGAAGATTTAGACTTCTAAATAGACAAGTATTTAATTAGTTAACTAAAGGTCCGTTTGGATAGAATTTATTTTGCTAAAACTGAAAATTAAAAATTGAAAACACTGTAACAAAATAATTTTTAAATATGTGAATAGTGCCGTGGGACTCATTTTTAATGAAAAAGTTGCTGAAAAGTGGAATTTGTCATGAGTTTGTAAACAGTGCATGGTGCACTGTTCACTGTGGAAAAGTCAACAAATGCAGGCTTAAAAAAAAAAGGGAAAACGTGGAAGGTGGACGTGATAAGTTGGATCCAAAACACCATATAAATAACACAATCATGTTGTGCCCTTGACTTCAAATTTAGATGCATATAATTTTTTAGTAAATGATGCTTGTTTGCCTTTCTAAAATTGGGTTTTTATTATTATTCAAAAGTAATGATATATATAGTAATACACAATCAATAGTAATTGTAGCCACATTATTTTCATAATATAAGTCAACTATTAAGTCACTGTACATAAATATAATTAAGAAAAACACTCACGATCACCTTGAGGTTGTGAACACAAGCTAGTCAACGCACTACTGGCATGTGTATTCTACCCATGAGCATTCCACACCATAATAAAATAAAGTCTCACTATACTTTTTAACACTAGCAACATGACCTTATAATTTTGGTGCATTCACAATCAAACGTGAAACACACCATCAATTCTAACTATATCTCTCAGTGTTATACCAAAGAAAGGAGTGTATTCTCGAATACTTAGTATTCTCAAAAAAAGAAAAGAAAAAAAGAAAGGAGTGTACGTTATGTATGTATAAGGTGAGTGAGTTGCCTTTATTAAATTACTAACGAAGATAAGGGGCTTTTCTAGCTAACATGATCCTAATTTAGCGTTCACATGACCGTTAAATGTTGAGGCTTACTCTGTTAGCTTATGATTTGTTTCCCTTTCACTGATTTAAAGTCAGCTTCTACAGTATTAACCAAATAAATTTCTTGTGTTTTCTGGCGAAAATGGGCATTTGGCCTTAATTTACAAACTATGCAATAAAATACCCCTATTTTGAAACTATTTTGCAAAATATTCCTGTTTTTTAAACTCAATTTTAACAAATTCGAATTACTGGTGGAACTCAATATTAGCAATATCTAGTTCTATTCATATTTTGCCACTTATATTTTTTTGGAAAACTTAAGTGAAATTTGACATTACTAATATCGAGTTCCATTTAAAAATATACATAGAACTTGATTTTGAGGATGTCAAGTTTTACACAAAACTTGATTTTATTAAAATTGAATTTAAAAAACATGGGCATTTTACTAAAAAATTTCAAAGCAGGGGTATTTTACTACATAGTTTGTAAATTATGAGTAAATGTTCATTTTCCCTGTGTTTTTTGCGCCCTCCCTCCTCTTCCTTTGGACTGAAATTCATTCATAAAAAAAATTAAAATATTATTATTTGAACAAAAAGGCTCAGTCCACATATGCCAAAGTTCAGTCTAGTATTCTATCCATGATCATATAAACTTATATATTATATTTTTCCTTTCCTATGTGGTCCAAATAATTATCTATAACTATAAATAAATATTTTTTTTTTTTAATGACAAAATGCAAAAGCACTCTACACTTTTCTGTTAAAATCAAACTAGCTCCACAATCTTTGATATAGAAATGTGATGTAACGACTAATTTGATCATTTCAAATCAATAAGTCATTTTTATTTCTACATAAAGTTCATGGGATGTTTTTTCGTAATTTATCTTTTCTAATCCCAAAATTCTTTGAAATTTCTAAGAACATTTGAAGGAACTAAATTCGGTTTACTTAACATGCATATGCCAATCAAGAATGACTAAATAATCAAACTTTTATATGTCAATCAATGACAAAGGAAAAGGAAAGCAATGCACCGTTAATTTTTTATACCTATTTGAACCTCTAAGCATAATTTAAGAAATTTTCTTTTGGGTTCACCATTGTATGAGAAAATCAACTTTGATGTGCTTGATTTCGTTATATATATATATATATATTTGTTTGAATTTTAGTTACTGGTCGATTTTCATTTTCCGGCTGAAATCCGGTATATAACCCGGTACGGCCAAAACAAGTTCAGTACAACCGGTATTTGAACTGGCACGAAACACTAGTGTTTCTGTACTTGTGTATGTGCTAGAACTGTAAATGCCAACTATATCAGCCAATATAGTACGAAATAGATTTTTTGGATACATAACCACTCATAGTCAACCACGTCAGAGTTGAAAAAAATATTGTAACACAAAAGTTATTGTCCTAAAAGAACACCTATTGTATGTAAAAACCAAGTGAGAAATTAGGGAGAGGGATAATGAGGTTTTAAAATAAAAACACATGCTAAATGACATTGGAATAAAGAAGCACACACAAAAACAGCCGCGACTTACTAGCAAGAAAGCTTTGAGATGTGTTCTGTTAATCTTGAATTCAGCTTTGTCATCTTGATAGACCTTCAGTAGTATATCCATTAAATCCTCATTGTCTCTCTTGAGCTCCCCACTATTTTCATGCTGCTTTAACACCCTTTCTAAAATCTCATCATACCTCAAGGACACATCTATGACCTTCCTTCCATATAGCCAAAAAGCCAAAATCCTCAATGGCCCCAACACATCCCCAAAGGATACCTTCGCACAAACCTCAATGGACTCCTTCGCCAACTGCCTAATCCTCTCAGCTTCACCATCTTCGTCTGAACACCTCATGCTCATTATCGCCCTGCATGTAGAATTGTTTGTAAGCTTCATCAGCTCAGCACCCATGTCAAGGACCTGCTTTTTCTTGGCACTCTCTAATACCTTATGCAAAAACAAGGTAATTTCTTCATGTCGGACAGCATGAGACTTTTCAACCTGTCTTGTAGAGAGCAGTTCATTCATGCAAAGTTTTTTGATGAACCGCCAATAATCACCATAGGGAGCTATGAAAAATCCATAGTTTCCATATGGTAATTTGTCACTGAAAGCAAAACTTGGTCGACCTGCGAAAGCAAGGTCATGGGTTTTAAATATTTCGGTGGCCATGGAAGCTGTTGAAACTGCAAGACACTTGGAAGCGCCAAGGCGAAGATAGAGGAGAGGGCCATATTTGGTGGAGAGGTTTTGAAGGGATATGTATAAGAATGGACCAAGAAGGTGGAGATGACCAATGATTGGGAGGGCTGGAGGGCTTGGAGGGAGATTTAGACGGGTGCTTGTCTTACAAGATTTCTTGAACAATGACTNTTTGGAAAACTTAAGTGAAATTGACATTACTAATATCGAGTTCCATTTAAAAATATACATAGAACTTGATTTTGAGGATGTCAAGTTTTACACAAAACTGATTTTATTAAAATTGAATTTAAAAAACATGGGCATTTTACTAAAAAATTTCAAAGCAGGGTATTTTACTACATAGTTTGTAAATTAGGAGTAAATGTTCATTTTCCCTGTGTTTTTGCGCCTCCCTTCTCTTCCTTTGGACTGAAATTCATTCATAAAAAAAATTAAAATATTATTATTTGAACAAAAAGGCTCAGTCCACATATGCCAAAGTTCAGTCTAGTATTCTATCCATGATCATATAAACTTATATATTATATTTTTCCTTTCCTATGTGGTCCAAATAATTATCTATAACTATAAATAAATAGAAATTGAATACATGTTTAGTTTTTTATATATAAACTATCAAAACAAGATATACAAATTTCTAATAGATTAGATATTAGATAAAATCTCAAAGACTCCCACGATTCAATATATTATTCATTAAATACATGTATACCATGTTATAATTGTTATTTTTCATTCGCGAGGAGCTGGATGAGAAGAAACTCTCATGTCCGGTTCTGTAGTAGAGATGGAATTGAAATTGAAAAAGAACCATCAACTATAACCCCAAAAGAGCCAGATTCCGTAAACAACATAGAGGAAGAAAAGTTATTAAATTACATTGAAGAAGCAAATGGATTGAAGTGAACAACCGGAAGACATTTAAATGGATGAGCCATGGGCATAGTTATGCCTGGTCCGACTTGCATATTAGCCTTAACGTGCTCCCCTCTCCACCAACCTTCCAATCAAAGCATTGAACCATTGTTGCAATTGTAGTGTGTATCAAACTGAGTGCAAACTTTGAACCTGGGCATGCTCGCCTCCCAGCCCCAAAAGGAATATATTCCATAGCATTTTCTTTTTCTTTGGAAGAAACCATGAACCTCTCTGGCCGAAAATCATTTGGATAATCCCATGTTTTTCCATCTCTCATTATTGTATACACATCTATTGCCACCATAGTTTTCTCTGGTATATCAAATTCTTTGATTTTACAAGCTTCGCGGCACTCTCTTATATACAACAGGCACTGTTGGGTGTAGTCTTAATGCTTCCTTCACAACTGCTTGCAAGTATGGGAGACTTTGTACATCTGATTCCTCCACAAGTCTAGTGCTACCAACTACAAATTTGATCTCTTCTCTGACCTTATTGAAAACGTAAGGATGATTGATGAGTTCAGCTATTGTCCATTGCATGGCCTCTGATGAGGTACCTGTGCCCGCAACGAATAGATCCTAGGGGAAGGGCATCATTTGAATCAATGAAATGGATAAAGAGTTTGTTGTAAATGGTATTTGATATCTGTAATGATTGTAGCAGAGATTATTGCATTGTGATTAATTAACTAATATTTAGTTTCAGTTTACAACACAGGTAATTACTGTATTCCAAAATGATGCCAAATAATTTTGCAGAGGATTTTAGCATAGCAATAATTGAAGTTCTCCTATTTTGTTTTGTTTTACAGATAGATTAGTTTGACTCTCAATCCAAGGAAATCTTTAATTGTTTTATTTTTATTTGCAAATAATTTTATTGTCAACAGAAAAGGCTTTTGAGTTTGACCAAATTTTCCAATAAAACAAAAATAATAAAATGTTGAAAATATTTTCAGTATAACATTTTATAATGAAACAAACAGATGTAAACAGTGGCGGCTCCAGGATTTTCTTTTAGGGGGTCAATAGTGTCTTAAGCTAGGATTTGTGTGGGGGAGTAAAAAATAAAATGATTATTAATTTTTTTTTTTTTTTGTATATACAATTGTCATTTTACATACAATAATCTAACACAGTATTCTAAATAGTATACAATACAACTATATTGTAAAATAGTCTAAAGAAATTATTAATAGTTTAAAGATTGGTAAGAAATCAACGATAGAATGCATATAATAAATAACTAATCATAATATTTGTAAATTAATAATAATATATTATAATCATATGTAATATCAATTAAATAAAATATATGATAAAAAGAAATAGTAATACACTTAAGAGTAGGTCTGAGAGTAAACGTTAAACTAAGAAAAATAAATAGTAACTTATATAAGATTTTGCTTTTGAAGTGTATGGATTTTTTAACCACACATGTGGTCATTCTCTTGGAATTGGAGCAAGCATTAAAAGACTTTTTGGACTCAAAAAACTGTAGAACACTTATCAAACTACTTGATTAGATAGAAAGAAAATATAGAAATGAGAAGAGAGAATGAAAAAAGAATAATAGATGTAAATACAAATCAGTTGGTTGTACAAGTGGTGTATTTTTTTGTTGACGAAGAAGTAAAGTGCAAGAAAAAAAAATTCATTCTACCATCAACAGTAAAGTAAGCCAGAGTTCAGAGAAAATGTTTATTTATTTTTTAACAAATGAGTAATTTTAAGAGTAGTGCTATTGACAAAACATTTATGCAATAAAATCAAGATGACAAGTTGTTAAAGGTACGTAAAAAAATGATGTCAATTATGTGTTTAAATAAAAAGTCAATTACAACTTATCACTTAACCTTAATTGTAAAATATTGTGAAAATAGCACTAATATAATCATATTTCAAGTTTATTTCAATTGGGTTTATACAAAATTTAAGTTCAGGGTGTTCAAAATTATATTTTAAGGGTAAAAAAAAAACAAAAATTCTATAATATATATATATATATATTTTTTTTTTGGGCCAAACCAGGGGGTTCATTTGAACCCCCTGGGCTGGCTGTGGAGCCGCCCTTGGATGTAAACTATTGTACAACGAAACAACAGAACGTTAAATATCACTTTCGCCTTAGTAGTGAGATAATAGAAATGAGGTTTTGGACGTAAAATAGCCATGTGT
The DNA here is from genome assembly GCF_002906115.3 of Quercus suber. Taxonomy (NCBI): domain Eukaryota; kingdom Viridiplantae; phylum Streptophyta; class Magnoliopsida; order Fagales; family Fagaceae; genus Quercus; species Quercus suber. The sequence goes on from NW_027069615.1 coordinate 932,417, forward strand.
GTAAGTTATCAATAAAAATAGTTCAAATAAAATAAGCTATCATTGAGATAAAAATATCTCTACTATTTATTAATTTTACATCTCCTTTGTCATTTTTCCACGTCACAACTTTTGATTCCTTAAAAATGCAACTTTAAGTATTGATTTTCTACAATATATATGTTCCTTTGAAACTGAATATATATATATAATATACAAAATTTATGTACAGTATCTTAAGTGCTATTTTTATAGATGGAAGTGTATTTTTTAAATTAAGTAGCCACATAACAGAATTTTAAGAATGAAATTTAAGGAATAACACTTAAGTATTGTACCTAAATCTTATTCTATATGTATATATATGTGTGCGTGTGTGTATTTGGGGTATTTTTTTTTTTTTTAATCCAAAAAATACTCGTAAGTTCCAGAGAGCATTGTGTAATTTTCTCTTTAGTCAAAACGCCTGTCATATATCCCTTTTCTTTCCCTTATAAAATGTCCAAAGTTTAAAAAGAAATGGATCATGCTCCCATTTTAGTCATGCAACAATGAAGTTGAAAAGAGAAACACAGACAAAAACAAAGGTGACTTACTAGCAAGAAAGCCTTGAGATGTGTTCTGTTAATCTTGAACTCAGCTTTGTCATCTTGATACACTTTCAATAGTATGTCCACTAAATCCTCATTCTCTATTTGAGGACTCTCTTCATGCTGCTTCAACACCCTTTCTAAAATCTCATCGTACCTTAAGCCCACATCTATGGCCTTCCTTCCATATAGCCAAAAAGCCAAAAACCTCAATGGCCCCAACACATCCCAAAGGATAACTTTGCACCAACCTCAAAGGACTCCTTCACCAACTGCCTAATCCTCTCAGCTTCATCATTGTCATCTGAACACCTCGTGCTCATAATCACCCTACATGAAGAATTGTTTGTAAGCTTCATCAACTCAGCACCAATGTCAAGGACCTGTTTTCTCTCAGCACTCTCTAACACTTTTCGCAAAAACCAAGTCAGTTCTTCGTGTCGAACAGCACGGGATTGTTCAACTTGACGGGCACTGAGCAATTCAGAATTGCAAAGTTTTTTTATGAACTTCCAGTAATTACCGTATGGAGCTATGAAAAATCCATATCTTCCAAATGGTAATTTATCGCTGAAAGCGAGCGGTGGTCGATCTGAAAATGTAACGTCATTAGTTTGAAATATTTCAGTGGCAATGGAAGCCGTTGACACAGCAAGGCACCGCGTAGCACCAAACCGGAGATAGAGGAGAGGGCCATATTTGCTGGAGAGGTTGTGGAGGGATTTGAATAAATGTGGACCAAGAAGGTGGAGATGACCAATGATTGGGAGGGCTGGTGGGCTTGGAGGGAGGTTTAAAGGGTTCTTTGTCTTGAACAAGGACTTGAGTAAGAGGGTTGAGAGGAAATATAGGAGGAAACACAGGAAGTAGTATTGGTAATCAGTCATTGTGGCCATGACTACTCTGATATTCACTCCAAGGACAAGTTTGTATCAACTTATTAAACTTTAAACTATTTATAACCTCTCAATTTATGGGTTGCTTTATAATTGATCCTGAAGTAGTCCTTGACATTGTTTTTTTTTTTTTTTTGGGTAAACTTTCTTGACATTGTTGCTTAATTATTGTTCTACTTTCAAAATCCTTTCATGATTGATATTGTTTCAAAAAATCACATCAGACACCTCCAATAAATTAATCACAATCTTCTATACTATTGGAAAGATAAATTAATCATTTATTGGAGTAGTCTGATGTGATTTTTTGAAACAAGTGTCACTTATTTATTGGGTAGGAAATATCAAAACATAATATACTTTCTCCGTTTCAAGTGCGTTTTTTAAGGCATTGTGGATCTTAATTTAATTGATAGTTGCTTTGTTAGTAAAAGACTGATTCTCCTAAAAAAAAAAAAATCTTTAGATAAGATTTGTCTATCTTTTATATTATATATAATCATGACATTTTGTGTTGTCTTTGAATTTTAGGGGCGTGAAAGGAAGAATGAGATTTAATTATATTGCAACTTGGCGTACAAGAAAAGGTATGGGATGGTGAGATGAGTTTTCAATCATATGATATTACAATAGAATCAATATTTGAGTATAGTGCTTGTATTTTTGATCGAGTCAATTATACAGATTTAGATGCACAAGAAATTCTTAATCCTTAAAATCCTGCCTGTAAACCAAGTCAAAATGTTAATTATGTTGAAAATTATTCATCTTTTTTTTTTTTTTTTTGAGAAGATTATTCAACTGATTAACGTAATTTCATGTTATAACGGATTATGGTATTGTAATTAAATATTTCAATGATTAATTTAAAATATCTTCTTTCCGTTAATAATTTGAAAGGCTCCCCTACCTCAGAATATATAATCAGTAAGATATATATATATATATATATATATTGTCATTGATAAGTCAATTTTTTTGTTGATAAATATAATAGGATAATAGTGTCATTGACGGTCACATTTAAAAAAAAAATAAAAAAAAATAGATACCATAGGGTTTAAATTAAATACCATTCTGCTCCATGGTATTTGTATTTTATTATCCAATTATAGTACTAATTGTTTTCACTTCAGTGTAAACAAGATTTGAACTTAGCTACATGATAATTACCATTTATCATAAGGCCAAGACTCAAAGAGTATACTAATTAGTTTATTTTTTCTGTAAGCGAGATTTGAACCTAAATTTTTTATTAAATGACAGAATTATTAGTTGAACTAACTAAAATCCACAACACATTCTTCAAAAAAAAAAAACTAAAATCCACAACAAGAATCACATTGAACTTTGACTTGAATGAAAAATTCTATATTTGCAATAAATAGATGGAGGGTGATGTTTTGAATGGAAAAACTATTAATGCGCGTATAACTTATTGATTAAAAAAATTCATATCAAATAAGCTGTCATGGATTTGAGATAAAAATATCTATCATTTATAAATTTCCCCTCCCCCGTGTCATTTTTGAACATAACAACTTTTAACTCCTTAAAAATGCAAGTTAAGTTTTACTTTGCTACTATTTACCGATAAACCGGAATGCATAGAGGAGTAATGTTAAGTTCAGGACCTAAAAGGCTCATAGCCTTTTCTTTACGTTTTTTTTAAAGAACAAATGCAAAAACACTTACACTTTTATGTTAAAATCAAACTAGCTCCATAATCTTTGATATAGAAATGTGATGTAACGACTAATTTGATCATTTCAAATCAATGTCATTTTGATTTCGACATAAAGTTCATGGAATATTTTTTGTAATTTTCTCTTTTCTAATCCCAAAATTCTTTGAAATAAAAACATTTGAAGGGAGTAAACTCGGTTACTTAACATGCATATGGCAATCAAGAATGAGAAAATCAACCGCTATATTATTTTCACCTTTCCTTTTTATATTTTTTATGAGATCATGTCCACCTTTCAAGGGAGCTTTATATTTTATTTTATTTTATACTATGCACACGTAAAAGTTTGTCCACCTTTCAAGAGAGAATTTTATAAGGCATTGTGGATCTGAATCTAATTGATGGTTGTTTTCTTTGTTCCTCATTTCTTAGTAGCTCATATATAAATCATGATATTTTCCCGATCTTCTAATTTGACTTTCACAGAACAGTCAACAACGCGACATTATTGATTACTTATATATATATATATATATATATTTTTGGCATAATCATGATTATGGGCATTTTTTTTTCTTTGGTTGCTGAAGTGGTTAGAGACACTTAACATAATATATATGGCACCTTGGTAGCTTTAACTAACTCCTCTCTCTCGCCTAAAGAACTTATGACTTAGGAAGGTACCAACTCATCCAACTATTTTTAAAAATTTGACTTTTTGTAATCTTTAATAGTTACAAACCCTATTGTGTATGTTTATTTATATAAATTCAAAATATACTGGCACATTTTAATATTTTCAAGAAAGACATCTCAATAATACCCATCTAATAAAATGTATATATAAAAAAAAACGTATGTGACAATTAATAAAATCAAAACACTTTTCGTTTCAATTTTGTACAGACTTTTCAACCCTCATATACAGTCATAGCTTCCAACTCCTGCCCTTGATCTTCTTCACCTTCCTTTCTTGGACTCCACAAGACCAACTTCTAATAAGCCTCCTTATTCCTTCTCTAACTGATGATTATCATACCTCTTGTTGTCGACCTCACTTCTTCTCATGAAATATGTCCCTTTCTTGAGTTGGTCCTTGCGGAAAGGAAAAAGAATTTCAACTAAAGAAAATCCTATTGATTGCAGCTTTCCCCGGAAAAGCATGAAAAAAAAGGGTCTCACTTGCCTCTGCCTCCAACAGCTGAATATTCCAAATTCACATGCAACTCCGGAGCCTCTAATAGGATGGCCTATCTGTCACACAGTTTCTGCATATAGCATAATCATTATTCGATACTATAACGGGAAAACCTCCTTGACCTTAAAACTTCAACATGTAATTTTTTAAGGGACTCAAATATGAGTTTAGCGACTTGGTCATCACTGATTCATGTCCAATTTCTTTTTCTGGACTCCACAACCTTTTACTCAATCAAAAATGTAAAATAGTGAAACATTATTGATAAAATATGGTCAATTAAGTCCAAATAGGATATTTTTTGAATCAATTGTTGAAATGAGAATTTTGATAAAATAGAGGCCACAAACAATAAATAACTAGACAATTTATATGATGCACAGATACTTCATTTAAGGTGCAGCACCTGTATTGTATTCGTGTCGTACTCGTGTCATGCCAGTATTGTATATGCTGTTTCATGTTATAATTTTTTAAAAATTGTTCGTATCGTTGTGTCATACTCATACCCGTATCCATACACGTGTCCAAGTCCGTACATCCTAATTCATGCATCCTTATTTTATTTCTATTAGAACTCCATCGACTTTTTTAACTTGCACATGATGCAGACTTTTGTATCTATTAATTGATAATGTCTCTTGTTGTCTAATAAGAGACTGAGGTTTAAATCCTAATTACACCAACAAACTAGTATCATAGCACAAAAAGGAAACATATTAAGATGGATTGGTGCAGAGTTGTTGCTCTCCAAATATTTTGGAGCTAAACATTGGTTATATGGAAGGAAGGTTAGATTTTCGTTTTGGCTTTAGAAAGGAATTGAGAGTTCTACAAAAATTATTGATAAAGGAGGAGTCATGTGTGCCAAGGACATCCGGCTTCAAATTGAGTTCAACGTTTGAAGAGTTAAGAGCCCAGCAAATTATGGTGTCTTCTTTTATAAACTACCGCAAATATTTGATGAGGAATCGGTTGCAGCAATTAAAAAGATCCGCTAATAAGTCAGGTTCACTCACTATAGAAATCTGCCTATAAGGTGGAGCATTAATCTGATTTTAATCAAGTAAATACAAAGATATGGAAAGGGTTATTGCGAAGCCAGATTTATGAGAAATTAAAGATGCCTTTTTATAGAATAGCAACTGAATCCTTGGCTTTGCGATGTAGTGTTGCTAGATCCTGTTTAAGTGGAGTTCCCTTCCTTGTTCTTGGATAAAGCTTGATATAAATTTAGATTTGATCAAGCTTGGATAAGGAAGTCCTTGTCATGCTCTACTATCATTTTTGCATATTAAATTCTAGATTCTATCATACGCATCAAGCCAACTATCGTCCCGATCATCATCGGCAACCCCACACAACAGTTTGAACAACTCATGTGAAGGACCAAAGGGAGAATCAATCCTAAAATCTGATATCACCTAAGGTAGCACATGGAAATGTGCTTATAAGTTGTAAGGTTGAATTTAATTAACCATCTTGTTGGCTTTATTCTATGCCAATTTGCTTGTATTTCAGTATTTGAAAACCCTGTATTTATGTGGAATTCATGTAAGGGTAGTGAGTGAGAGAGTATAAAGAAATGCTCAAGATTGTGCAAGGATGCAGGGCTTCGCAAGTGACTCGCGACTGGCAAGCCGCCAAATGCAGCACACGAGTGAAGCGTACGAGAAGATGAACAGTCGCGCCAGCTGGAGTACTACAGGACAAAAAGTCTAGCCTAGCCATTCTGTTATCTCACGGCTTAAACTCGCAACTTAGCCAAGTCGACAGGCCAATCCGCCAACCAACTCTGTTTTAAAAAACCTAACTCTTCGCATTCCTATCTCACCCTAGTATAAATACCCCTTATACCCACGAAATGTAGAGAGCTTTTAGAGAAAATTTTGAGAGAGAAACCCTAAAGAAAAATAAGATTGGTTCATCTACAATCTTCACATAAAGACTCTTCAAATTCCTCTACTCTCACCCTCTCCATAAATCATTAAGAGGTTTTTAACCAAATCCTTTTTCTCACCATACCCACGTCTGTGAGAAGTTCTTTTGGTGCTAAGGGAAGCAATTTGGAAGGGACCAATGATTATTGGTTGATGCTATGGTTTATAGTGGAATCTGGCAAGTAAGAAAAGACAAATATTCGGCGTAACATCGTTGGAGAAAGAAGCTTGGAGAGCTTAGGTACCTAAGTAGATTAGGCTTGGAGGGTTTATTACTGTTCATGTATCCTAACTTTATTTTCTAGTGGATTATTGACGGCTTGAAGGGTGGCAGAGAGGTTTTACGCCGAGGGCTTTAGTTTCCTCTTCGATAACACATTGTTGTGTTGTCCTTATATTTGCATCTCTCTTTCCTTAATCTTTACCATTTATTTTTTGTTATGGATGTGATTTTAATTGGTTTAGATTGTTTATCAATTCTATTATAAGCTTGTTATCATTTTCCGCACATACATTGTTTGATATAAAGTTTGAATTGATATTTTGTTGTTTAGGGGTCTAAACATTCATAGTATTTTCAACGCTATTTGAACTTTCATAAGTTATAAGAAGTGATTTATTTTCAATATATAGAGGCATTTTCTCCCACCATTATGCCCCCAATGATATACCGGTCATTGCTTACCAAAGAATAGGGAAAAGAATATTGAATGTAAATATATGTTACAACATTGACAATTGAGACTTGAGAAACTTTTGATTGTTACAAAAATTACTAACTAAAACAATTACTTTAAGTAGATCTTAATTACATATGTTTTTATATGAATAGTTATACATCCCAGCATCCGTGGAGAGTTTACTTCTCATCATAACTTTGCAATACACACACATACATTTCTTTCTTTTTTATATTATATTCAGCAAAACCTAATCAAATAATTACCATCTTGGCAAGTGAAAGTGCTTGTGGGATCATCATAGGCATAACTATAAGACGTGGGGCAAACAGCCTTGAACACCTTGGAATAACTGGTAGGCTTGCATGAATCAGGGGTGGCATATGCACCAGTACAACAATATTCAGGTGTGTTATAGGCCAAGCAAGCACTCTTGCACGCCACAACATGACCATTCCTCTTCACTTGCAATCCCACAGGGCAAAGCCTATTCAACTCCGCAAGACAACTAATTGGTTTACATGTAGGCCCTGTACCGCTCAAAGGTTCTATTGAAACACGAACGTTATAGCCATCAACGAGACTAACGTCATAGTAATCCACAGGACTATCTAAGGTAAACTCAGCAAGTGTTGCTGGTGGTGCACCACCAGCTCCAGTACATTGTAGCTTGCCACCACAGTCTCCTGTCAAGCATTGTCCATTACCAGCAGAATCGAACTTGCAAAAACGACGAGGCCAAAACCGGCCTGACCATTTCTTAGGTGCAGTAACATTTACAACTTCACCAGGGTTAAGCTGAAACCCTCCATTCATTAGCTGAATTTGTCCACTCCCAGGTAGAATCCCTGGCCATATTGTGTTCCTACATTTGTTTTGCAATGTAAACACAGCCGCTTCAGCTCCTGAAAATTCATACATATCTATCAACATTAGCTACATTAAGAGGTAATACCCGATGTAAATGTTTCAAAAAATATTTACTTATTTTTAACGTGTGTCTAAAGCTCTTGAAAAGTAACTATTTCTATTTCTATGTATAGTTTTCCGTTCCATACACACTAGGTAATTATTGGAATGAATCCCTTGAGTAGTTCTAAGATACTAGTTAGAAGTTTTAAATTTAAAATCTCATGGATCTCATTCTTTAGGATCTCTTGTGGTTTAGCTTTTGAAAATAATTAGCTACGTCAAACACCCCCACAAACCCCAAAAAAAATTTTGATATCAAATAATGTTTAAGAAAAGATGTGACATGGGTTTGAATTATGATACCTGATAGAGATAGAACCAAGAGAATGGGAAGTATGTACAATGCCATAAAAGATGGTTGAAAGTATGGAAGAAAGAATAGCCTTTTTTTGTGGAATTTGGAGGAAAAAGGGTGTGTTTGTGTTTGTGTTTGTGTTTGTGTTGTGAAATGGGTCATCATTATAAATGAAAAGAAGAAACAAACAATTACCAACCTTTTGTTTTAAGATAGTCACAACCGGGAATTGTCTATACCAGAATAAACAAAAAGGACCAAGTCATTTCTGTTGAAACTGTGATACGGAAAGTATTGGTACAAATTCATTCAACCAAGGAAAGAAAAATATAAAATCGGATTGGAGTTGTTGCTTGTGAGTGAGGTGATTTTTTGCCACTTGGCGTGTCTTCCGGTTTTTTTAGCCTCAATTATTGATGCTCAGCTTAACCCATGTCATTGGGTCAGAACCCAAAAATTTAGCCTACAAGTCTAATGGGCTTTCTTAAGTTTAGGCTGATGTTTCAATTCATGGCGTAAGAATAATATTTTATTTCAGCCATTAACTATATTAGCATTTTTTATGACACATTTGAAATGTTAGGAATTAAATTATCACACAATATCATTCTTAAAAAAAAAAAAGAAAAAAAATTACCACACAATATAAAAATCAAGGATCAAAATGTTAATTTATCTATAAAAAAAAATTGGGTTTATGTGTTCTAGGTAAAGTACAACAATTTGAAATTTTGATGATTAAAAAGTTAGCAACTGATATATTCTTCTTAATATTGCAAGGCAGTTGATTGAAAATTTTTGGTATCGTTTTTAAATTAGTGAGAAGGTGATTTTTTTTTTTTTTTTTTTTGGGGGTAATTGGGAATGTTTTCAACACTTCTAGCCAGGCCAATAGTTTGGGCCATGGGCTTGTCTGGGTTGGTTTGAATGTTGCTCTTGGGCCCAAATCCATCTCTTCAATCACAACATGAGTTTTCTTCCTGATACAAGTAGATTAACTTGACCCAGAAAGTCTTTTGTAGCGCTTCTCTCTCCTTTGTATCTTATTCAACTAAAAATATTAATAATAAAAAAAGAAGAAGAATATATTCTTAGGGCTCTCGGCTGGAAGGAAAGGAATCAATGGGATATCAATTTTCTTAATTAAATTAATTTTTTAATTGCCTAATCAACTCGTGTTAAGCAAAACATTAGATTTTCTTTATAATCTATAAGGTATCGTTTATGAATAAAATATTTGTTGTTTTGTTTAGTATTGACTTTGTAAAATGTTAGGTGAGATTATAATTGAAATATTTTCTAAGCAATTGTTGTCGTTTTGTTTAGTAACAGCCTTGTGAGGCAAGGTTACTTTACCATTAAAATATTTGCAACAAGTTATTGAGCTTAGAAAGATGGAGGATTTAGTGGTAGGAAGTTTTTGTGTCTTGTTATCTTGTGAGTTTGAGGTTGTGGGTTTAAGGGTCTGTTTGTTTTAGCTTCAAACCATTTCAGGAAATCATTTTCCGTAAAACTGTGTATTTGGTTGGCTTTGAAAATAGACTTTTCCGGATTTACATTTCATTTGACCATAAATTAGAAGCCTTTGACCTAGAAATTATTTTCTATTCCTATTTTCACTTCAAATCACTTCCGGACCGAGCTGTGCAGAGAGAGAGAGAGAGAGAGAGAACTAGTGAGCAAGAACAACCCATCCTCCAGTCCGACGACCACAGACCGAGACCGAGCTCCATTTCCGGACTCACGCGCAAAGAGAGAGAGAGAGAGAGAGAGAGAGAGAGAGAGCGTTTTAGCTCATGATCGATCGCGCCAAAAGGAAAGCCGAGATCGCCGAGATCACCAAGAAATTGATGGCTTCTTCTCTTCCTCCAAAGCTTCGATCTTTACCTTCTCTTCTGACGAAATTGATGGCTCTGATCACTCCGATTTGAAGAGAATGGATCGTTAGGTTGTGGCCTGTGAGTCAGTGGTGGTGGGGATCGATGGTGTGGGTCCTTAGGTTGTGAGCTATGGCCGATTGTGTGGGTTTTTATTGGGTTGTGGTGGGTTTGTTGATAGCCATTGTTGATGTGGGTGGGTTGTTGAGGTGGGTTTGTGGTGGTGGTTTTTTTTTTTTTAATCAGAGTTATGGTGGTGGCAGGTGGTGGTTTATTGATGTGGGTGGGTTGTTAAGGTGAGTTTGTGGTGGTGGTGGTTTTTTCTGATATAAAATTTGTTTAGAAGCTGAGAAAATGTGAAAAATTTGTAGAAAAATAGCATTTTCAAAATGTTACCAAACACTGAAAATTGTTTTCTAATATTATTTTGTAAAATGCAACCAAACAGCCTAATATATTTTCTTTTCTCGAAAATAGCATTTCCGGAAAATATTTATTTTTCAAAAAATATTTTACATGAACCAAACACACCTAAATAGTGACAAGTTTCACTATTTTTTCAAGTGATCCTACACCATGTCAAACTCGGATTAAGTGGGTCAGGGTTATGACCACACATCTATGGACCTTTTTTATTGAGTTTTTATTATTTTTTTTTTTATATATATAGAGTTTTAATTTATAACATCCACTTTTGTGATTTTTGCTTTTTATCATCAGATTAAAATACTTAAAATACTAAGCGGTTTTCGGTATAGAGGAGATTGAATCTCATATCTCTTATTCAACTATAAAAAACTTTACTAGTTGAGTTAATTGAAACCACCATTTTTACAAGTTTTATTTCTTTTTACGGAGGATAACTTCATAAAATATTTATATAAAAAAGAAAAAAGAAAAAAAAATGAGGATAACGTGTCTAGATTCTAGAGTACTGAAAATGTTCCAAGATCAGATGATTGGTGGGCTTGGAGGAAGGTGAAGACTTGTGGTTGGCTTCGTGGGTTTGTTGAGAATGTATAGGATTAGGATTAGGAGGAAGTTACGCAGCCATGCGGTGAGCACAGAGCAAACTATTCTTCCGCCTTTTACTAAAGGATTAGGAGGAAGTTGTTTTTTTCTGAATAATGTGTCAAAGTTCCATATATCGTGTCTATATTTTCTAAAAATGAATACTCATATATAACGTGTTAAAGTTGTTTTCTTTAAACTTGCCAGAGAACCTAAAATGACATTTTAGTCTATATATAATAGGAGGATAATTCAGTGCTTAGTGAAAAGCTGAAATTAATTCAATTACGGCATTAAAAATAGAAAGAATAACTCTTCTCAAAAAAAAAAAAAAAAAAAAAAAGAAAGATAGAAAGAATAACTTTAGTCAAAGTTATTTTGATGTTAATTTGTTTGAGTTGTTTTAATTCTTTTTTTTGTTTTCCTCAAAAAAAAGAAAAGAATTAAATTATAGTGGATTGAAAAAGGATTTTTTTTTTCCAAGAGGAAAATAGATTTAAATTGGTTTAAAGTAATTTCAAATTAAATGGATATTCTCATTTTCACCCATTCTTCTCTGGAAAGCTATGGTCTTGATACCTGCTTTGATGCTGAGGTGTCAATGCAAGAAAGAAACAAATTGAAAGAAAATCTGAAATTGCAGTGGGTAATTTTTAGCCTTTGAATCCTTTATTTGCCAAGTTTCAGTCATCTGGTTAAAAATGAGAGGGAATGTGAGAGTTTTAAATGAGAGGGGAGTCGGACCCTCTGATATCAACTTTAACAAATGAGTTTTCGAGGCTACTTAGCTCAACATGGGAAACCACCTTGTTTATGTGCATGCAACATAAAGAATTTCATCTTGCAAAATGCAAAGATTGAATGTTTTTATCACTTGAGAGCACAATTCTTGTGTAAGATGTTATGAAAAAATAATAATAATACATACATACAATAACATTTGAAAACTATAGTGTTCACTACATAATAATTTATCTTTACCATAAAGTCAAGACATTACTTTGTTTCTTTTTTGTGTAAGTGAAATTTGAATCCAAATACATTATTTGAAATTTATTAAAAAAAAAATAAAAAAATAAAAAAAATAAAAACATTTCTTTTTGTTTCACTTTGAGTAGCCAATCCAAATTAGGTATTATTGTTATTGAGAATTTAACGAGTTGAAAATAATTCTTAATCATCATGAACCCTTCCATATGTCCAGAACAACATTCCACGAGAAAACATGTTTTCTAGAAGCACATCACAATAGTAGAATACCTAGTTTATTGGACATTCATGCATAACATAGGCAATTCTTGATGCATATATGATTACATTGAAGCCGCAAATGGATTGAAGTGAACAACAGGACGAACTATTAGTGGGTGAGACATGTGCAATGACATGCCTGGTCCAGATTGCATATCTACCTTAGTTCCATCGCCTTCTCCACTAACCTTCCAATCAAAGCATTGAACCAAAGCTGCAACCGCAGTATTCATCATACTGAACGCCAATGTTGTTCCTGGACACCCTCTCCTTCCTGCCCCAAATGGTACAAAATTGAAGCTTTGTCCCTTTCCTTCAACTTGACATTGGTCTAACTTCTCTTGCTCATTGAGTGAAACCAAAAACCTTTCCGGGCGGAACTCGTTAGGATCATCCCATGAGTCTGGATCCCTCAGGTCAAGACACTACTACACTTTTTTTTTTTTAAGTGAAATTCGAACCCAAATTCCTTCTTTGGCCCAAACAATTCTTTTTGTTTCACTTTGATTAGCGAAACAAAGTAGGTATTAATGTTATTGAGAGTCTAAAGAGACATCAACCTTTCCATGTCCAGAACAACATTCCACGACGAAACATGTTATTTAGAAACACATCATAATATTAAAGTATCATGTCATACAAAATTAATGACCTACATCACCAACTGGTGCTTGACATAGAAAGATAGTTGCAGATACGATGTTGAGTAAAGAACCAAATACCTAGTTTATTGGACATACATACATAACATGGGCAATTGTTTATGCTTATGTGATTATATAGAAGCAGTAAATGGATTGAAGTGAACAACAGGACGAACTATAAGTCGGCGAGCCATGCTCAACGACATGCCTGGTCCAGGTTGCATATCAACCTTAGTTCCATATTCTTCTCCACTAACCTTCAAATCAAAGCATTGAACCAATGCTGCAACTGCGGTATGTATCATACTAAATGCCAATGCTGTTCCTGGACACCCTCTCCTTCCTGCCCCAAATGGTACAAAATTGAAGTTTTGTCCCTTTCCTTCAACTTGACATTGGTCTAATTTCTCTTGCTCATTGAGTGAAACCAAAAACCTTTCCGGGCGGAACTCGTTAGGATCATCCCAGGATTCTGGATCCCTCATAATGGCATAAAGACTGATTGCCACTGCAGTTTTTTCTGGTATATCATAGCCATTGATTTTGCAATTTTGGCGGCATTCTCTTGTTGTGACAGGGCCTGGTGGGTATAGTCTTAGTGTTTCCTTTACAACTGCTTGCAAGTAAGGGAGATTTGGGATATCTGACTCTTCAACTAGTCTAGTCTTTCCCACAATTGATTCTATTTCCTCTCTAACCTTATTGAAGACACTAGGATGATTAATGAGCTCTGCTATTGCCCATTGCATTGACTCTGCTGAGGTGCCAGTTCCTGCAATGAATAGATCCTGGCATAACAGCAAAATTCAATTATGGTCAAATTGGGAGTCTTGAAGAAACCATTTTATTCTGAAATTGATTTGACTTTATGTATATTTTTCAACAACTGTGGCATCTCTAACCAGCCACTCTATTAGAAGTTAAACTTGTTTTTAACTGAACTTTCATTAATAAGCATAAGTTTTATATATTTATCCAAGTGCAACAAAGCCTCGAAATTCTAACTAATAGTGATATTTCTATATCTATAAAAGTATTATTAGGCCCCAAATATTAGTAATAAAAAAAAATAGTAATGCAATAGACACAACAAAATGTTACAATAATTTCACAATATTCCTAAATTAACATGTCAACTCACACATGAGCTCACCACAATCTCTAATTTAAATTTTTTGCTACATTAATTTAGGAATAGTATGAAATTTTTGTATCTCTAACATTACTCAAAAGAAATTTTTCAAAGTAATGCTACATTCACAACATTTTCATACAAAAAAATTTAGAAGATAATTTGTTATTTATAGGGAAAAAAAAAGTGATATCAGTGGTGGACCCAAATTATAAAATCAATAACATATTACTACTTAATATATGTTGTAAAATTATTGTCGATATAACATTACTCAATTGCTTATCAAAGACAAAAGAGAAGAGGGGGGAATTAGCAAAGTATAGGTGGACCATTGTCCACTCATTTCTTTGTTCTTTTTTTTTTTTTTTTTTTAATCTTTATAGATTATATAAAAAAATTAATCAAGTCTCAAAAGGGTTCTTTAAATAATCTGTTATTAAAAATGAATACAATTTAATAAAAAAAAATTGAGAATCTCAAAAATAGACAAAATAATTTTCAAAAAAGAAGTTATAAAGGTTTTAGATGAACAACTCACATATGAACAAGAAATTAATAAATTAAAAAAAAAAACTAAAATTTTTTAATCTAAACAACTTGGATAGAATAGATTTTAACAAAAAAGAATATTATTTAATTAAATTTAAAAAGCCTCAATTTAAAAATCTCCTCGGACCCCAAAATCCCTTGGGCTGCCCCTGCTTACATTTGCCCTTCCTACTACATCTCTAATTAAATGTTAGACAATCTTTGAAGGAAAATTCCATACAAGGGCTAGTCTATTACTCTTATTTATACATCTTAAAATTAATTACTCCAACTAATTTGTGTCTCTTAGTATTTTCAATAAAGACATTTAAAGTTCAAATACCCCCTCCCCCTCACCCAACTATTGAATAATATAAAAATAAAAAATAAATCAACCTTTAATGGATTAAAAGAAAGGAAAAATTAATAATATTATTTATACATCTTAAATTTGGAGTGTTGTGTGGATTCAAATTAGCTAAATTATTTAAAGCCATTTTACTTGAACATATTTTCAATTATTAGATTGGAAGTTGGTAGGTCAGTTGGACTATGGAAATTGTTCATATTTTCAATTGCGTTAGTATTGGAGGTTTAAAAATATAAATTAAACTGCTTTTCACAATCTAGCAACTCAAAATTGCTCATATTTTCATTTTTAAGTTCAAGCATATTATGCTAAAAATTATTGCGTTTGACTAATAAAAATATTGAGTTTGATATTGAGAATTTAAATTATTAATCTGACAAAATATTCAAACACCATATGCATCAAGCTTGCAAAATGATCTTGGTTTTGACCAATACTTGGCAAAAACATACAAGTATTGCAATTTTTCACTTTTTTTTTATTGTGTCGATATAATTATTTAAGGGTTGAATATAATATATTATTAGGCATTTTGACTTATCATGTTATGCTAAGAAGATGAAGATGACAACAAGAACAAAGACTAAAAGGGAAGAGGAGTACTGTGGTTTTGCTAAGATCCCTTAGTGACTGTTGATCAATGCAACCATATGATTGCAAAAAACTGAAATTGTGAGATTTGAACTGATTAGAAAATGTGAGATTTGAGAAGATTGATGTCTGATGAGAGAAAAGATAAAACTAAATAGAAAATGTGTGATTTGAAAGGTCATTCACTTGGGTATAGGGGTAGCAATTTATGTTCGCGTGTCGGATTCGTGTCGTGTCAAGTCATGAGTATTCGACTACATAAGTCAACACTAACCCGACATATTTATTAAATGGGTCAAGATTCCTCAACCCTAACACGACCCATTTATTAAACGGGTTAGTCGTGTCGACCTTTTTATCAAATTTTATCAAAATGAAAAAAAAAATTATGAAAAACAAACAAATAAATATTTTTAATATAAAATTCAAAACTAACAAGTAATTGTATCACAAATAATCATTCAAAACTAAAGCATATCTCAATATCACAAATAATCAATCACAATATGTCAAAGAAAATAAATCACAACAACTAATATGTTTATATACCTAGAGTTTAAAGAATATATTGATAAAATATCATTTAATTAAGCAGGTCAGATGGGTCAAACGGGTTCTATATGTTCAACACTAACCCAACCTTTTTATTAAACGAGTCAGTCGTGTCAACCCGAATATAACACGAACCCATTAAGCCTCAACCCATAACCTGCTAATTTCGTGTCGTGTCGTGTCGGGTTCGCGGGTCATGTCAAATTTTGCCACCCCTACTTGGGAACATGTCGACTTGTGGTTGCGAACTTAAAAAATAAAAAAAAATTAAAAAAAATTACATTAGGCCTAAAACACTTTTAAATTTTGAAATATTATATAAATGCTAAATAACTATCTATCAAATCAATCCCTCTCTCTATGTGCTTAATATATATATATATATATATAGAGAGAGAGAGAGAGAGAGAGAGAGAGAGAGAGACACACACACACACACACACACACAAGTATTAATTGGTACTGAAAAATTCTGTTTTAGTAACCAATCTGAAACGGCCTCTGAAATGAAAATCATAACATTGAGTAATAGTGATTAATGGTAGACATAATTATACAATGTTCAACAAATATTTATAAATTAACATTACTTAATATATGTCAAGCATCAAGACTAAATATAGTGGCTTTAAGGTTTGAATATGATCTAAGAGTGTTTTAGAACTTAACAATAGGTAATGTTAAGTTGTCTCTTTTCAAGCAAAATAAAATAAATAAATAAATAAATAGATGAATTTGAAATGAGTTTAGATTCATTAAATATATGCTGAACAAATTTGAGATTAAATTGCAAAAGGGTAAAACTTAGATACAGTTCCTTATATATTGTTCTTTTTAAAAATCTGACATCTGTCTAATTGAATAACTAAACAAATACCATTAAAGTACTATAACTTCCTATTGTTGTATTTTTTTTTTTTTTTCTCTACTCTGTAAGAAAACCCATTGGCTTCATATCTAATTTCTCACACACAATCGCTTGGGTCTAACTAGGAGAGAACGATGAGGCGAAGGAGATTATAGAGGTGGTTGCAGCATGTAGGGGATTGAGTTTGGGTTGATTTGTAGGCTTGTAGCAGACTAGTAGTAGGTTTTGATGGGGGAGGGTAGTTTTGCCCTTCTTTTTATCTAATTTGTGTTATTGGGAATTAGTGCAATGGAGCTACTATTACTATTCTAATGGCTATTTGTTCCAAACTTACGAGGATTTCTCCAAACTAGTTTGCAGACAAATTTTTAAATAACTTCCTATTGTTGTATTTTTTTTTTTTTTCTCTACTCTGTAAGAAAACCCATTGGCTTCATATCTAATTTCTCACACACAATCGCTTGGGTCTAACTAGGAGAGAACGATGAGGCGAAGGAGATTATAGAGGTGGTTGCAGCATGTAGGGGATTGAGTTTGGGTTGATTTGTAGGCTTGTAGCAGACTAGTAGTAGGTTTTGATGGGGGAGGGTAGTTTTGCCCTTCTTTTTATCTAATTTGTGTTATTGGGAATTAGTGCAATGGAGCTACTATTACTATTCTAATGGCTATTTGTTCCAAACTTACGAGGATTTCTCCAAACTAGTTTGCAGACAAATTTTTAAAGCTTTACTATATCTTTTTATTATGTGTGAATTTTGAAAATATAACTGTTGGATTGAATATTCTTATCATATCCTCCATACTTGCAAAATTTCAAAAAAATCAAAGATTAATATCTATCTCATCAATCATATGTTTAAATTTCAAGTTTTTATAGTCTAAAATTATGCATAAAAAATAATTTTGTTGATTGAATAGTAAATAACATCTGATTTGAAAAAACTGTGACATACGTATTAAGAACATAAAGAACATGCAATCTAACAGTTAGATTTTCAAAATTTGCATCTAATAAAAAGAAATAAGAAGAATTTGAAGTGTTTCATTCCAAACCATTTTAGAGAGAAACCTTTTTTGTTGCTATCTTTTTATTATTTAAAAGGCCATCTGTCTAACATACAAAGTATGAACAGATCAACTAGTCTTTTAATAAAAATAATAGGAGTAATGGAGAAGATCAATACAACCTTGTCCTTTTGAAGCCAAATTTTATTTTCTGATGTTGCATGGGAGAAGTTTGAGAGATCTGCAGTCAAGTCATCTAACTTTTCTCATAGGCTCAAGAAAATAAAAAAGAAAGATAAGAACAGTGTTAAATCGACGTTTGTTTAGTTATTCACTCAGATAAATGATAGATTTTTAAGAGAGAAACCTAATGAACAGTAAATAAAGAATTGTATCTAAGTTTTGTCAATTGCAAAATTTAATAAAATTTAGAACGGTTTGAGATCTATATTTCTTTTAATAAATTTGAATTTAGAATAGGTACTTTTAATTTAAACTTGTCTTTTTTTCATTCTTAAATAAGTGCACAAAAATGGTCAATGTGGACTAAATGTACCAAACAAATTGAAATAGACAAAAATAGATTGAAATGCTACGCTGATGTGGCTCAATATGAGTATAGGAACAATAAACTCTATACTTTATCTTTTAGATATTATATATATATATATATATATATATTTTTTTTTTTTTATCACAAATGAAAAAACAGTTACAATGACATTTAATGTTAGATTGAATTGACTTTTTATTGATTTACAGAATTCCTAAAAGTTTTTAAAAAAATGTTATTAATTTCGGTCCATTCCAACCACAAACGAAATTTCTAGTACTGGTATGCAAATTAGAACAAGAATACACTCTTTTCCACCTTAGCTCAAATTCTGGCTCATTTCGGCCCGTTTTGACTATTCTGGTCAATTTTAGGTAATTTTGGCCAAGATGCAATTTTTGGCCGCAGTGAATTTTGTTCTCTTTTACCGTTACATGCAGCCAGGATAGAGCCAGGTAGGGCAAAACCCATTGAATCTTACAATGTTGGCCTCCTCAAATCTCACATGTGGTTCATGAAAACCAATTAAGGATAATTTTGATGCAAAGAACTCCAATGAATGATCAGGCTTTTAGCTGCAAGCCTACAGCAAGCTCCCGTGAACAATTGAAATTTGCCACTTGTAAACAATGAGCGCCCACCGAAATATCTCATTTGGTCTTCCTCTGGTGTTTTTGAATGTTTTATAAAATATATCTAGTTTTAAATAATATTATTTTACCAATCGGTGTGGGTTTCTTTTTCATAAATGAGTGGTTATGATTTTCTTCACATAAATGTGTGGTTGTGATTTGAGTGGGAACAGTGGTTTCTACTTTCCACTTTCCAGCACTTCAATTTATATTATTATATTATTTTATTTAGATTTGGTAACGGATTAAAAGTATCTCCGACAGATGCTCTATAGGTCTGTTTAGATAGAACTTATTTTGTTAAAATTGAACATTAAAAACTGAAAATATTATAGTAAAATAATTTTTAAATGTGTAAATAGTGCTGTGGGACCCATTTTTAATAAAAAAGTTGCTAAAAAGTAAAATTTGTGGGTCCGTAAACAGTGTAAACAGTGCACGGATGCACTATTCATGGACAAAAAGTCAACAAGTGTGGCTAAAAAAAAAAAGGCTGAAACGCGTTGAAAGCAAAACGTGGACACAATAGCTTGTCAAAATAAACTTTCGAACAAGTGGAAATTACTAAAAAAATTAAGTTTAAAATTAATTATAAAAATTTTATTGTGTAATTAAAGAAGGTAGGGCACAACTTTGTTGAGTTGGATTTGATTTTCAAAAAAAAAAAAAATTGATTATTTTGACTCAAAAAAATAATTTAATTATTGCTAACTTAACTCCCATAGAAAATTTCATAGCTCCGCCATTGCATGCAACAATTTTCTACCAATTCTATTATACCCCACGTCATAAAATATAACCAAAAATTCTACAACAATGAACACGGAGAGAAAGAGAGAGAGGTAAAAAATTTAAGGTGACCATTGATGATTCTTTAGCATGAGGTGGATTGCTCATGAAACTTTTACCTTCACATATTTGCATTTTGCAGCACAATGCCAAAGAGTGGGAGGCAGGGAGAGCGTAGTAAGTTAAAAGGAAAATGCTAATAGATGTCCTTAAGATAATGGTTAAAAATTTATTTTAAGAAAGTTTTTATGGATTAAAAAAAAAACAATTACTATTTTGACAGTTTTTTTCATTTCTCATAAAAGTTGTGTTAAAATTTTCATAAAATGAATTATTAATCATTACCCTAAAAGCACTCGTTAAAATGATCCTAAACTAAAATTTTAAAACACCGAGAAAGATTTGAAACACAAAGGTTGTATTATGGTAGATGAAGTAATTTTTTTTACTCCTAAAGGAAGGAGAACGGTATTTTGTCTTTTCACATTTATAAAGAAGTCCACTTGTTAAATTTATAGTGAAATCTATTATAAATATAAGATAAATGAACAATATTTCTCTATGTTCAAGAAATATTTAAAAAAAAATTAGATAAAGGAGATGGAGTTAGGTGGNAGCCAAATCCAAACCCCACCTATATCTATTTTTTGAAGAGAAAAGTCTATTGTTCATCCCAAAAACTCACTCCAACAACTTCTCCATCTCCATTTTTTAGATTAGAGTTGCTATAGTACTTCTCTACAAGTAGAGAACACTATAGCAATTAATGTAGAACCTCTAAACCATATTCTCCCTTAAAATAATACACAATTGAATAAAAAAATAATTCTTTCTCTCTCATCCTTTTCTCTTTCGTTCTTCACTCTCTCGTGCTTCTGTATCTCAACAGTAATATACCACAATCAAAACAAAAACACAAAACTCAATCGAAAGATTTGAAACACAAAAACAATATTTCTCATAAGGCTAATGAAATCTGAACAATAAAATAAAACTAATCAAACCAAAACCAAAAAAAAAAAAAAACATGTAGAACGCTGATCTGTGTAGAATGCCGATCTCCACTTCTCTACCGGTGATTTATGTGTGTATGAGAGAGAATTTGTTTGTGTGAGATAGAGGGAGAGAGTGTTCTAGAATCAACTCAATCAAGTAGAAATAGAAAAAGTAAAAAAAGAGAAAGCTAGAGAAAGAAAGAGAAAGAGATAGCTGAAGAAATTATCCGGAATGAACTAGGAAAAGAAAAGGAAGGTAGATAGAGGAAAGGAGTGGGATACGTATGTGGTGGAGAAAAAACCAAGAGAGAAAAAAGAAAGAAAAAAGAAACGTATTGATGACAGATGGTGTAAAGGGAAAAATAATATAAAAAATAAGAAATGACAATTAAGAAATGCTACCAAAATATTTTCACAATAAATTAGATAAAGGAGATGGAGTTAGGTGGGATACATGACATCATAAATTTGTAAGCAAGGAAAGAGTGCCACGTTTTTTGCCTTTATTGCAAATAGTGCCACGTGACCCCTAATCAACCTATTAACATGAGTTTTTTTTTTTTTGATATTGATCTTTGGGAATAGGGTTTAGAAGAAAAGGGTCATGGGTGGTTGATTTGAAGGGCTAAGTTGATGAAATTATTGGGATTAGAGAGGGGCAACCATCTAATTAGAGAGGGGCAACCAGTTAAGAACTTGTCAAAAAAAAAAGAAAAAACAGTTAAGAACTTAAAAATGGTACTACACCTTGAAAAAAAAAAAGAAGCACCCAATTAATAGTAGTAGTAGTGTCTTTAAAGCCAGCAACTGCACGGTAAGCAAAAATAAGTTCTATCGAAATATTTCATTTTAATAGACAAATTGAAACAAGGTCCAACAATTAAAATACAATTGTATGTAAAAAAAAGTGAGAGATCAAATTAATTAAACTAATTCAAATGCACTTTTAGTCTATCTTGGAAGATAGGAAAAGGGGAGAGCAAGGATTAAAATTCAAGTCTCTATAATGGAGATTTATCATGCTTAGACTTAAGTTAAAGTAAAATTTATATCTCATATTTAAAAAAAAAAAAAAAATCAAATAATGTAAACTGAAGAGATTGAGAAGTAAGAAGGAGAAACTTTACCGCAAAGAAGGCCTTGATATGGGTTCTTGTAATCTTAACGTCAGCGTACTCATCATGACAAACATCCAAGAGTATATCCATCAAATCCTTTTTATCTTCTCTCTCGCCCCTATTTTTGCACCTTCTCACTTCATGATCCTTCAACACCCTCTCCAATAACTCATCATACCTCCTAGTCAAATCCAAAGCCTGTTTCCCAAACACCCAAAACCCCAATTTCTTGAAAGGCCCCAACACATCCCCAAAGCACATCTTTGCAGCCAGCTTAAAGGACTCCATCACTAGATCTCTAATCTTTTCTGCCTCTCCTTCTTGCTCCAAACAACTAGTACTCATGGCTATCCTGCAAGTCACAGTGTTTGTGAACTTCATCACTTCAACACCCACATCAACATCCTCTTTCTTCCTTGCACTCTCCAACATTCTCTTCAACAACCTCTCTTTTTCTTCACGCCGAACAAAGAGGGAACGCTCAAGCTGTTTTGTGCCAAGAAGTTCAGTCACACAAAGTTTCTTCATGAACCTCCAGTAATCACCATATGGAGCAGTGACAAACCCAGAAGTTCCATAGAGTAACTTGTCAGAAAAGGCAAATCTAGGCCTAGAAGCAAAGGCAAGGTCTTGGGATTTGAATATTTCAGAAGCAACAGAGGCTGAAGAAACAAGTAGGCAGTGTGATGCACCAAAGCGGAGATAGAGAAGAGGGCCATATTTGGTAGATAGGTTGTGGAGGGATTTGTACAAGGATGGACCAAGAAGGTGGAGATGACCAATGATTGGGAGGGCTGGTGGGCTAGGAAGAAGGTGAGAATTCGTGGTAACCTTGGTGGGTTTGCTGAGAACGGATCGGATTAGGAAGGTTGAGATGAGAGATACAAAGAAGAGGAAGGAATAGCATTGGATATCACTAATGGTGGTAACCATGGCTAGATTTTTTTGACCACTCTTGAATACGTTATTGTTTATTTTTTTTGCAAACTATAGTAGTGGCTTTTTAGTTTATGAGGTATCTTTTATGATTAAAATATTTGTTGTTTACGGTGTTGTTTACTTGTTTTGTTTGGTATTGATGACTTTATGAAATGTAGGTGAGGCTTATCATTGAATTATTTTCTGTGCACATTG
Source organism: Quercus suber (assembly GCF_002906115.3). NCBI lineage: Eukaryota > Viridiplantae > Streptophyta > Magnoliopsida > Fagales > Fagaceae > Quercus > Quercus suber. The sequence continues at coordinate 955,707 of NW_027069615.1, forward strand.
TTGTTGTTTTGTGAGGTAAGGTTACTTTACCATTAAAATATTTGCACCAAGCAGTTGTTGCGCATAAAAAGATATGGTGGATAACTTATCATTCAAGAGGCGACTTATTGGTATGAAATCTTTGTGTCACGTTATCTTGTGATTCTGAGATTATAAGTTTGAGTCGTGGCTTGTTTTATTATTTTTGAGGTGAGTCAGGATTATAAATAAATAAATACATTAAAAAAAAGTAGGATAATGTGTCAAAGTCCAAGAGACAAGAGTATTGAAAATCTTCCAAAGATCAGATTCATGTTGTATTAGTACACAGGAATTTTGGTTAAATATGGTTGAGAAGTGCTATGGATATAGTGTTGGGGGAGAAACATATTAGGGAGTTTTTTTAAATAATTAATATAACATATAGAGACACATTTTAACCCAAAAGGCCTAAGCCAATGGGTATGTGCTCAATTATGTTATATTAACAACTTTTTCTTCTCATCTTTATTCAATATGGGACTTCAGTCACACGTGTAACTCAACATATAATATTTCTTCAAATGTGGTTGAGTAAAATATAGATTTGACTACAACGATTTATGAAGCCTAGTCTTACTAGTTTAGTTTTTGACAGTTCAAATAACTCTGACCCTAATTTTTTCACATATGAAAAAAAATTAATAAAAAAATTAAAAATACCCAAAAATTACAATAGGAAAAAAAAAAAGAAGCAAATGTAGGGGGAGAGACGCGCATCCAAATGCTCACTATACCTTTAAAATATTTGCACTTAGGTTGCATTTGGGTACTGTTCAGCTTATTTTTGCTACTATTTATAGGGTATGTTACATTTTTTGATATTATTCATAGATTAGCTGTTTTAGCTATCTTTTAATTTTATCTGTAGTACTTTTAGTAAAAAAATTTCAGTTTCAGCTAAATAAATTGTTCCAAAACAAACACACAGACACTTAGTTGTTGTGCATAAAAAAATGGATAATTACTAACTATCCAGGGAAAAATTCTAGTATGCACTTGTTGTACTAGATACTATCTCATATTCAACATGGTTTTGAAACCTGGACTAGACCATACGGTCTGACCGAGTTAATCGGCAATCGTTCATGAACATGGTTCTTCAAACCCTAAGAACCGACCTATGTGAAAAAGTCAGTGAACCATTCCAATTGTAGTTGAACCTTTTGGGTTTGAAAACCTTAAACGGCTTTCACAAGTCAGATCGTTAGAGGGTTTTTTTGGATATTGGTTTATAGCCATTGTTGAAGGCTGAAGCTTCAATCACGTGAGATGCTATCTGATGAGATCACACCGCTATTTTTCTATTCTTATTCTCCATCTCGCTCACTCTCTTTCTCTCTCTGCAATTTTCATTTTTGCTGATGTTGTTTCTGCATTTTTGGCCTCTGAAGTATTCAGTCTTCTTCTTTGCTACTTTTGAAGTCTCCTTCCTTGCTGCTGCTTGCTTTACTGTCAACCACTAATATTTGCTTTACTAGCAACTACTAACATTTAATTCTTGCTGTCAAGCACTTCCTTCTTGGGTTTTGTTCTTTATTTAACTTTAACCAATTTTTAAATGCACGGACATCTTCAAATCTTCTAGCTTTTGATTTTTTGTTAGTTTTTAGACCCCTTAATACAATATGTTTAATCTAATATTAAGCCAAGTTGATTAACAAGTTTGTTAATTAAATCTAGGTTAAACAAATATGCATAAAACAAACATAATGCGGAAAGTAAAGAACACACAAATCTGATGACCCAGGAAAACCTAAAGGGTAAAAAATCTGAGGATGATTTAAACTAACTATCCTCAAGTTAAAACCAAATCCACTATAAAAGAATTGAAGTTTGTACAATAAAACTTAGACCACTAACATTCTATTGCTACCTCATGTAGAAAACTTACTACCACGACCACGTGACATCTCCGAGTCCACAGACTACTTCTTTCCTTGATCTACAACAACCACAAGTTCTCCTACTTGTGACTTTAAGACATCTCTCAAAGGTTTCAAATCTTCTTTAAAGTTCTTTATGCAGCAACTGAAGCAATCATCAAGTTCTTGACGTGAATCTTGATCTTGATAACTCTATGTGTGTGTATGAAGGTAAACACCTCTCAAATCTCACAAAAGATTCAATACACAACTTAACAAGGACGTCTAAAACGTAGTTAGGGTTTTTTCTTTTATACTTGGAGTGAAATACTTAATCCTACACGTCATATGGGCTTGGGCTTGTTTAATAATTCTATAGAAAATTACTGATGCACAAGATTCGATCGATCAAGTCTAATTTTTGATCAATTGAGCCTTGCAGATTTTGAACAGTAATTTCTACAATTACTCTATACCAACTTTACATTAATCTATACTTTGAGCAAGCCTAAACCTAAACTCTATATTTTGATCATGGTTTGCCAACAAATACAAAGTGAAGTTCTAAGACATTAGTTCCTAAAGTCTTTGAACCTAACACAAATGGACTTGGAAAAAAAAAATGATCGATAGTCAAATGGGCTTGGCCATGGGCAACCAAACTCATTTGTCTCTTAACTATTTTATTGGGTCTCATAAAATAAAAATGATTGGATACTAAACTGTGCTTTGTCATGACTTAAAAATAATTTAGAAACTCAATAGTAATTTATGTTTTTTTTAAGAATTTAATAACTCTTATTTGTATCATGAAAGTTATGTTATAAAAAATACTATTTATATTTGTTTTGGATTATTTTAGTCAATTTTTCAATTTGTACTAATTTAATATATTTATTTATAATTAAAATAATTATTAAATTAATTATGACATCATCACGGTTCGACCTCGGCTTGATCCCAATCCAATCGTAAAAATCTTGAACTTCTCCTTTTTACAGTTCATAGAACAGTTCGGGTTTCAAAACCATGCTATTCATGAGGTTAATTGTTAGTAGTAAGTCTTTGTGTCTCATTATCTTGTCAGTCTAAGATTGTGGACTTGAGTAATGGCTTGTTTCATTATTTTTTGGATGATCCTGCACTATATCAAATTTGGGTTTAAGTGTACCCCCGGAATTGTGACTTAAAAATACATTTATTAAAAAAAAATGAGAGGATAACGTATCAAAGTCCACATCTCCACTGTTAACTACTCTTAAATCCCTTTTGTTGGTGGCTTTACTTCTCCTCTGATCTGATCACGTCTGAAGACCTGAGGTATAGTTTCAATCTTTCACTCTTTTTTATCTATTTTTCCTCCTAATGCAGACTGTGAATATGTGATGCGTGGTTTTTGTTTTATCGTGGGTGGACATATGACTTGTGGCTGTGGGCTTACTTTACTTCTGGGCCTTGTGAAGTTTTGTTTTGTTTTTTGACGTAAATGCACTTTTAGTCCCTGCATTTTGACGTTTTTTTCATTTTAGTCTCTACATTTTATTTTTTCCACTTTTAGTCCCTAAACCAATTAACGCGTTCCATTGTAGTCCTTTCCGTCAGTCAACTGACGGAAATTGCTGAGGTGGCAGCTGAAAGAATTAAAATATTATAAAAAATGCCACATCACCCTGACACATCAGCATATAAATTTCAAAAATTAATTTATTAATTTTAACAAAATTAAAAAACATAAAAATAAGTTAGAAAATCAAACCAAGAACATAAAGAACACAAAAAACAAACCCAGAACTAAACACAAACTCAAATTTAAAAACACAAAAAAAAAAAAAAAGAATTCAAAATCCCAAAATGGCAGAACACAGGAGCACAGACCCAAAAAATTCATACATTCTCAAGCCTCTCTCTCTCTCTCTCTCTCTCTCTCTTCCAAACCCAGAACCAACCCTTCCAAAACATTCTCAAACCTTCCTTTCTCTCTCTCTCTTCCAAAACTCTCACAAATATCTTTCAAACTCCATGGCCGCCACCACAATCGACGATGGTTTTTTCTTTTCTTTCTTTGACCGATCCTCTTTAATGCTTGGCTTGTCTGAATCCGGAACCACTGACGTCGAAAAAGAAGACGAACAACAAGCCCCCGTAATCTAGATTTGATTTTTTTTTTTTTTTCTGGTTTCATTTTCTGGTTTGGGTATTTGATTTTCGGGTTTGATTTTCTGGGTTTGATTTTTTCGGTAAGCAGATCTGGGTTTGATTTTTTCGGTATTTGTTCTGGGTTTGATTTTCTAGATTTGGGTATTTGTTCTGGCCGTCACTCCTCTCGATCTTGTCAAGTGCAATATGCAGGTCTGATTCTTCTAGATCCCTCGCTCTCTTCCGTTTTCAACTTCCTTGTCAAAGATTTTCTCCATGGGTCTTCGGCCATGGATCGGCCATGAGAGGAGAGAGAGCTCTATGAGCCATAAGAGAAAAGAGAGTTTGAGATGGAAGAGAGAGTTTGAGATGAGAGAGTAGTGTGTGGCTGTGTATTTTGAGTTTGTGATGAGAGAATAAAGTTTGAGTTTGAGATGAAAATGTGTGGCCGGTTTGAGTTTGGTGTGCTCAGGTTTGGATCTTGTTTTTGTGTTCTTTGTGTTATTCTTGTTTTTAATTCTGGGTTGCGGGGCTGAGTCTTGGGTTTAATTTGATTCAACAGGTTTAATTTTGAATGTGTGTTCTTGGTTTGATTTTCTGATGTGTTTTTATGTTTTAAAATTTGTTTTTATGTTTTTTAAATTTGTTAAAATTAATAAATTAATTTTTGAAATTTATATGCTGATGTGTCAGGTGATGTGGCATTTTTTATAATATTTTAATTCTTCCGGCTGCCACCTCAGCAATTTCCATCGGTTGACTGATGGAAATGACTAAAATGGAACGCGTTAATTGGTTTAGGGACTAAAAGTGGAAAAAATAAAATGTAGGGACTAAAATAGAAAAACGTCAAAATGTAGCGACTAAAAGTGCATTTACGCCTTGTTTTTTTTAATCATGCGTTTTTTACTTTTTATATTATTTATTTTATTATAGGATCAGTTTTGTAACTTTTGTTGTAAACCATTAGAATAGTAGTACTGTACTGTATACTATAATGTCACGGATACCAAGAAAAAAAAAAAAACTTCAATCCTAATAATTTGGTAATCCAACCAGCAATTTAATATTCTCTCTTTCTATATGCAAAATACATGTAAAAGCCAACAAGAAAACCTATAAAAACCCTTAATTGCCTAAGATTAGGGAGATTTTTATTAAAAGGAAACTACACAAATTAATCAAAGGAAAATCAAGGTCTAAAGCATGTATGGGTTGGCTACAAGTGGCACCCTATAGTTATGATATTATGCGTGTGTAGATCCTTAACAACATAGAGGAAGTAGGAATAAAGATGACATAGCTTTTGTAATCATCAAAAAGTTGTATCGAAAGGTGAATTGTAAGCCCCAACAACAAAGAAAAATATATTAATTTAACTAAAAAAAAAAATAAAAAGAGAATTAAAAACCAAAAATCATATGAATTGAGATTTAAGTGTGTCTTGAACAAAAACAGTAAGAACACAAACTCAGATATCCCAGAAATTATAAATAAATAAATAAAAAAAACACCAAGTAAACATTCTCAATTCCTTGGAATACACAAAGCAGAAAATCAGGGTTTAGAGAAAACAAGTGTAACACTACAGAGAAACCTCGCTGTGGAATAAAGGCTTCGACAAAAGATCGGACACATGGCTCGAATCGTTTCCGTTGTCTACGCTCGAATCTGCTCTTTTCGAACCCTACATTTTGGATCTACCATTTTTCTCTAGCAACAGCAACCTACGCCTTGTTTCAAATCATAACAAAAGGCAAAACTTTTGGATTCACCAAGACGATGAAAACGAATATGAAGACCTAGAAAAGAACAAAAAGCCAAATTCGAAATCGGGTCCGATACCGAATAACAATAAGTTTATAGTCAGTTCTTGAGTCACGAACTTGAACCCATCTTCACAGGATTGTGAAATCACATGAATTGAGATCTAACATCCCTTTTGTTTGTTTGTTTGTTTGGTTTTTTTTTTTTTTTTTTTTTTAATTTTTTTTAATAATTTCTAGGTATGTGTTCTCTTAAGCCCATCGAAACCCGAAGCACTCAGCCTACTGATTTTTTATGTATCATCAATATATACTATAAAACCGAAGATGTATAACCTTATGTGCTCTCTAATTGTTCTTATGCAACATCTTCAACTAAATCACAGTTGTGTGTTTATTGTGGGTCTAAGGTTGGATAGGGTGACTATACAATTAGCAAGTTATGCGAAAATCCAATACAAAGATTGTTGGCAATTTTAAAATTTTCAGTAAACACTTGAATCGAAACTATAGATCTAGTGTGAAATAGTCATCAGTCAAGGCTACTACACCAAGTTTTATATTTTTTAGGCATTTTCATTAGATCCACATGTACAGAAGTGTTAAATGACTGTGTCCAACACGAGTATAACTACCCCAACTAAAGTGTCTATGCATTTTGTTTCATAAAATTATTATTATATTTAGACCCATCTAAAACAAAATAAACATCCTAAAAAACTTCCACAGTAACAAAAATTACCAATAGAAAAGCTAAAAACAATTAAGCACAGTTGATCGATTTTACCAAAAACGAACAACCCAATCATTTTTAAAAAAATTATCAAAATAATTTTGTTATTGAGAGTTTAGCATATCAATCACAATGATAAGTGTGAGCCTCATTTGAGTCAGCAGAGCCTCCACTAGCTAAGTCTAAAAGAGCCTTAATTGCACTGAAATATCCTTAGGGGGCATTTGGTTTGCTATGATGTGTCCTTGATTTGATTCACATTACGATGATTTAACACTGAGGTTTTTGGTGTATTTTATTTTTTTCTAATATTACCAAATTTAAAATTACAAATATGTTACATTATCTAAATCTCATTACCTTCATAATCAATGAAATATTGTATTGTTGTATTGAGATTAAAATAACGTAATATTACGGCGTAATGTAACGTAATATTACCGTAATGCACTTGAAACCTAAAAATGACCGCAATACCACCAAAACCCTCTAAAAAGATGGAATAGCCTTAGAACCTAAAAAATGATCAAAATACCCTTAAAACATTAAAAAAAAAAAAAGGAAAGAAAAAAAAGACCCAAATGACCCTAAAATATAAAAAAAAAATGACTGAAAATACCTTGAAACATAGAAAATGACCAAAATACCCTTATTCTTTTTCACATTTGGTGGCATCCTTATTTTTATTTAGTTTAATCTAAAATTTGCAGACCAATATTGAAAATCTTCCAAAGATCAGATTCATGTTGTATTAGTACACAGGAATTTTGGTTTAAATATGGTTGAGAAGTGCTATGCATATAGTATTTCTTCAAATATGGTTGAGTAAAATATAGATTTGACTACAACGATTTATGAAGCTTAGTCTTACTAGCTAGTTTAGTTTTTGACAGTTCAAATAAATATGACCATATATTTTTTCACATATGAAAAAAAAATTACTTAAAAAAAATAAAAACACCAAATAAACAATAGGCCTAGAAGCAAAGGCAAGGTCACGGGATTTGATATTTCAAATGCAACAGAGGTTTGCTGAGAATGGATCGGATTAGGAGGGTTGTGATGAGAGATACAAAGAAGAGGAAGGTGAAGACTCATAGTTGGCTTGGTGGGTTTGTTGAGAATGCATCTTATTGGGAAGGTTGTGATGAGATATACAAAAAAGAGGAAGGAGTAGCATTGGATTTCAATCAGAGGAAATGTTTTGTTCTTAATAATTAAGGTGTCAAAGTTCACTCGTGTCTATATTTTTAAAAATTACAATATATATATATATATTATAGTCCAAGTAACCATGTAAATTTGAGAACTGTTTGTGGTTATATTGTTTAAACAACAGTTTATTGTTTAAACAATAAAACACATATTTTTCACAATTTTTCATCACACATATTTCATAACACTTAAACAACTCTTTTAGAATAACACTTTTCTTAATAGAAAATATTTAGTCAAACACACGCATATAATGTCCCTTTCTATTTTGGGTGTAATTGTCATTGGCATATATTATATATATATATATAATAAGTTTTAGGCAAAAATGCAAAATTGACCCTCTAACTTTTGCCTTTTTTTCATTTCAGTCCTCTAACTTTCAGTTTGTCAATTCAATCCTCTAACTTTTAATTTTTCTCAATTCAAGACTCTGTTAAAATCTGTCAATATTGCCGTTACACACACCAAAACAATGCTGTTTTGCATGTGTTTTTTTTTTTTTAATATAAATTTGGAATTAAAAGAAAAATGTGAAAAAAAAGGAAAAAAGAAGAGAGAAAACATTAAGGGATGTCATTCCCCTTCCCTGAATCAAAACAAAAAATAAGGATTCAAGAATCAAATCCCTAGCAGCTTTAAGTCCGAGAGAGAGAGAGCCGGTTTGAGAGAGAGAGAGAAAGAGCGACTGATCACCAGCGGCGAGAACCTCGCCGCCCCTGCTTACCGTGTGAACCACCACCACCCTGCTCGCCGCCCCTGCTCTCCGCCCTGGTGATGGAGTTCTAAATCGGTGAGGGTGTGCCATGAAGACTGTGAGGACAGAGGCAAGGTCCATCCAACTATCTCAAGGCAATTGGTCCATTCACCGTGGTGCTATTTGTCACACTTGAACAGGTAAGGAAGCTATTCATGGATTTGTGATCATGGCAGAGTTGAAACATTCTTATTAGATTATGTGTTTAAGCAGTTTAAGCACTTTGGCAAAGCCATGAAAATGATGATGAAGAATATCAAACCCTTGTCCATGTCCTCCTACTCCTGATAGCACTATCTTGCAGCACCAGCTGGGTGATCACAGTTGCAACAACCAGCCCATACTTCACTCTGGCATCCATGTGGACACGCCAGCCCATGTGTTCGACAACTACTTCGATGCTAGCTTCGACGTCGACGCACTTGACTTGGATTTTCTTAATGGTAATAAACCAACGTACTAGTTTTTAGGCCAAAATAGAATATACTCAACCCTTTCAGTGCCCAATAAAACGAATGTTACGATTTTTTTTTCCCAAATTTTCTTTTAATTCCGAATTTATTTAAAAAAAAAAAAAAAAAAACACATGCAAAACGGCGTCGTTTTGGTGTGTGTAACAACAATATTAACAAATTTTAAACGGAGCTTTGAATTGAAAAAATTGAAAGTTAGAGGACTAAATTGACAAAACTGAAAATTAGAGGACTGAAATAAAAAAAGACGAAAGTTAGAAGGTCAGTTTTGCATTTTTGCCTAAGTTTTACTAGTATACATTTTTAAGGTATATATTAGTAAATTATTTAAAAAATTTTATTAAAAATTGAAAAAATGGTCAACTTTTATAAAGTATTTTCCTTAAAAGTACATGGATGATTGGTTTGAGTTTGTCTCATATTCCGACTGCTTTCTTTAATTGCTTCACATGATAGTCTGACTCTTGCGTAATTTTAAGTGGGGTCGAATCTCAGACAAAATATAGTAGTAGTACCTTTCAGATCTAAACTGTCTTGGATTTTTCTAATTGTTGCATTGATCAACATTTTCACTATTGCCGTAAAAAGTGAGGTGGTCTGGTCCCAACTCCCAGGGTTATTTGTTTTTTTACTCAATAAATAGTGTTATATTTATTCAGCCAAAACTGTCTTGAATATGAGAATTATGTAAAATTAGAAATGTTAAATTCTAAAGAACATGTTAACCAGAATATTTAACGAAAGTGTTTTGACTATACCTTAGCTGTGTGTGAGGAAATTAAGTAGTACCTTGTCCTCTGCATGTAATGAAATACAAAACTGTTTGAGGTCCCCTTACCATAGCTCGCTTGAGATTATTTTTATTTATTTATTAATTTATTTATTCATGTGTTTTCGTGGCCATGTGTGAACAAGTTAGCCCTTCTACTAGATCAATTAGACCATTCTTTAAAATCCCCGAGTGGAAGGGGTCCAAAATTTTGGAAAAGAATGGGTAATCAGGAAAAGAAAATTGGTTCCAAATGAAACCTCAAAAAATTTGTTACATTCTTTTGACCAAAAAATAAGAAAAATTCTTTTGTCTAAACAAAATCAATTGTCCCAAAATAACATCATTGACTTCTAAACAAACAAAATTCAACTAGATAAAATACAAATCCAGTCTAAAAGTATTACTCACAAACAATCACAAATAAAAACAAATCTAAAAGTTACCCATATTCTCTCTCTCTCTCTCTCCACTGTTAACTACTCTTAAATACCTTTTGTTGGTGGCTTTACTTCTCCTCTGATCTGATCACGTCTGAAGACCTGAGGTATAGTTTCAATCTTTCACTCTTTTTTATCTATTTTTCCTCCTAATGCAGACTGTGAATATGTGATGCGTGGTTTTTGTTTTATCGTGGGTGGACATATGACTTGTGGCTGTGGGCTTACTTTACTTCTGGGCCTTGTGAATTTTTTATATATATATATATATATGTTGTTAAAAAGTTGAAAGCCATGTTTGATTTCTTATTCCTTAATCAAAAGAAATCCTGCACAAGTAACTAAAATAGTGCAACCACCACTAACTTGAATCGGATAAGGATTGAAGTTTCGTCATTTTACGAAAATTCTAGCATAAGATAAGGACTTTGTCCTTTTCCAAGTACTTAATGACACCATTCATGAACTTTCGAATAATTTTAATTTGGAATGAGAATTATTTAAGCAAAACAGGAACACAGTTAAACAATCCAAAATCATTTTTAAATTTCAAACTTAACAGCTGAACAAAACTTCAATTGTTATTGTCTTTCTTGTCTTCAAGCCCACAATTGACGCCCTCAAGATAGAACACAAGACCATGTGAGAGAGGGAGAGAAGATGAAGATGATGGAGAGCAGAGAGGTAATGCTATTTTTTATTTTTCTATTCTTAATAAGAAGAATTAATTACTTAGTTACTAATTTCTAGGGAACAATAAATACATGACTATGAGTGTTTTTTTCATCCTTAGATCTAATACAAATTAATAGTCCAAAAAATGTATAACTCTTGTGAAGTTACACCTGGTGTAACTCTAAACAATGTTACACTACTCAATATTTTTTAATTGGATGCGAATATTGACAAATCCACATTCAGATTACATTATCTTCATATATTCTCTATGTTTGCAAAATTTTAAGGTGTTAAAAAATTAATAGCTATGCCATCAATCAATTTTTTAAATTCAAGTTTTTGTAGTTTAAAATAATACATAAAAAATAAGTTTATTGATCAAATAGTAAATAACATCTAATTGATATGAAAATTGACATGATTGTTAAGAACATATAAAACATGTAATTGAACGGTGGGATTTTCAAAATATAAATTCTATAACAAGTTATTGAGTAGTGTAACATTGCTTAGAGTTATACCAGATGTAACTTGAACCTAACCCATATATATATATATATATATTAGTCCAACTAACCATGCAAATTTTAGGCCTGTTTGGTTATATTATTTAAACAATAATTTTTGTTGTTTAAACAACACAATATGTATTTTCACAACACTTTTCTACTCACACGTATTTTTATAACACTTGAAGGCCCGTTTGGTAATATTGTTATAATAACGTTATTTGTATTTTTTAAAAATACGTGTAGGTAAAAAATATGTACAAATATATGTAATATTGTTTAAAAATTAAAAACAAATATTTAAACACATGTACTAAACAAATCCTTAATCAATATCATTAAAACAACACTCTTCTAAAAAAAATTTACTCAAACACGCATGCATATAACGTCCCTTTCTATTTTGGGTGTAACTGTTTATTTACTCAAACACGCGTGCTTTTAAGTGGTGTCGAATCTCAGACAAAATATAGTACTAGCATCTTTCAGATCTAACTGTCTTGGATTTTTCTAACTGTTGCGTTGAAATCAACATTTTCACTATTGCCGTAAAAAGTGAGATGGTCTGGTCCCAGAGTCATTTGTCTTTGTTACTCAATAAATAGTGTTATATTTATTCAGCCAAAATTATCTTGAATATGAGATGTACGTAAAATTAGGAATGTTAATAGAGTGTTTAGTACATGTACTTATGCAATAGTTTTCAGTATTTAAATAACATTATATGTATTTTCATATATTTTTTCACCTATATATATATATATATATATCTAAAAAATATATGACGAAAATCACATTTTCGTCTCTACATTTTTAGGCGATTCCCACTTTAGTCCATATATTTTATTTTCACCGCTTTTAGTCCCTATTTAGAGAAATGCCATCCATTTTAGTCCTTTCCATCAATGCCCTAACGGCAAAGTCCTAGGTGGCAAATGAAACTATTAAAATAATAATAAAAAATTTTATTTTGGCATTAAAGAATGCTACATCAGCATCTAAATTAAAAAAAATATATTAATTTAACTAAAAAAAAAAATAAAAAGAGAATTAAAAACCAAAAATCATATGAATTGAGATTAAGTGTGTCTTGAACAAAAACAGTAAGAACACAAACTCAGATATCCCAGAAATTATAAATAAATAAATAAATAAAACACCAAGTAAACATTCTCAATTCCTTGGAATACACAAAGCAGAAAATCAGGGTTTAGAGAAAACAAGTGTAACACTACAGAGAAACCTCGCTGTGGAATAAAGGCTTCGACAAAAGATCGGACACATGGCTCGAATCGTTTCCGTTGTCTACGCTCGAATCTGCTCTTTTCGAACCCTACATTTTGGATCTACCATTTTTCTCTAGCAACAGCAACCTACGCCTTGTTTCAAATCATAACAAAAGGCAAAACTTTTGGATTCACCAAGACGATGAAAACGAATATGAAGACCTAGAAAAGAACAAAAAGCCAAATTCGAAATCGGGTCCGATACCGAATAACAATAAAAGGTTTATAGTCAAGTTCTTGAGTCACGAACTTGAACCCATCTTCACAGGATTGTGAAATCACATGAATTGAGATCTAACATCCCTTTTGTTTGTTTGTTTGTTTGGTTTTTTTTTTTTTTTTTTTTTTTTAATTTTTTTTAATAATTTCTAGGTATGTGTTCTCTTAAGCCCATCGAAACCCGAAGCACTCAGCCTACTGATTTTTTATGTATCATCAATATATACTATAAAACCGAAGATGTATAACCTTATGTGCTCTCTAATTGTTCTTATGCAACATCTTCAACTAAATCACAGTTGTGTGTTTATTGTGGTGTCTAAGGTTGGAAATAGGGTGACTATACAATTAGCAAGTTATGCGAAAAATCCAATACAAAGATTGTTGGCAATTTTAAAATTTTCAGTAAACACTTGAATCGAAACTATAGATCTAGTGTGAAATAGTCATCAGTCAAGGCTACTACACCAAGTTTTATATTTTTTAGGCATTTTCATTAGATCCACATGTACAGAAGTGTTAAATGACTGTGTCCAACACGAGTATAACTACCCCAACTAAAGTGTCTATGCATTTTTGTTTCATAAAATTATTATTATATTTAGACCCATCTAAAACAAAATAAACATCCTAAAAAACTTCCACAGTAACAAAAATTACCAATAGAAAAGCTAAAAACAATTAAGCACAGTTGATCGATTTTACCAAAAACGAACAACCCAATCATTTTTAAAAAAATTATCAAAATAATTTTGTTATTGAGAGTTTAGCATATCAATCACAATGATAAGTGTGAGCCTCATTTGAGTCAGCAGAGCCTCCACTAGCTAAGTCTAAAAGAGCCTTAATTGCACTGAAATATCCTTAGGGGGCATTTGGTTTGCTATGATGTGTCCTTGATTTGATTCACATTACGATGATTTAACACTGAGGTTTTTGGTGTATTTTATTTTTTCTAATATTACCAAATTTAAAATTACAAAATATGTTACATTATCTAAATCTCATTACCTTCATAATCAATGAAATATTGTATTGTTGTATTGAGATTAAAATAACGTAATATTACGGCGTAATGTAACGTAATATTACCGTAATGCACTTGAAACCTAAAAAATGACCGCAATACCACCAAAACCCTCTAAAAAGATTGGAATAGCCTTAGAACCTAAAAAATGATCAAAATACCCTTAAAACATTTAAAAAAAAAAAAAAGGAAAAGAAAAAAAAGACCCAAATGACCCTAAAATATAAAAAAAAAATGACTGAAAATACCTTGAAACATAGAAAATGACCAAAATACCCTTATTCTTTTTCACATTTGGTGGCATCCTTATTTTTATTTAGTTTAATCTAAAATATTGCAGACCAATATTGAAAATCTTCCAAAGATCAGATTCATGTTGTATTAGTACACAGGAATTTTGGTTAAATATGGTTGAGAAGTGCTATGCATATAGTATTTCTTCAAATATGGTTGAGTAAAATATAGATTTGACTACAACGATTTATGAAGCTTAGTCTTACTAGCTAGTTTAGTTTTTGACAGTTCAAATAAATATGACCATAATTTTTTCACATATGAAAAAAAAATTACTTAAAAAAAATAAAAACACCCAAAAATAACAATAGGCCTAGAAGCAAAGGCAAGGTCACGGGATTTGAATATTTCAAATGCAACAGAGGGTTTGCTGAGAATGGATCGGATTAGGAGGGTTGTGATGAGAGATACAAAGAAGAGGAAGGTGAAGACTCATAGTTGGCTTGGTGGGTTTGTTGAGAATGCATCTTATTGGGAAGGTTGTGATGAGATATACAAAAAAGAGGAAGGAGTAGCATTGGATTTCAATCAAGAGGAAATTGTTTTGTTCTTAATAATTAAGGTGTCAAAGTTCACTCGTGTCTATATTTTTTAAAATTACAATATATATATATATATATTATAGTCCAAGTAACCATGTAAATTTGAGAACTGTTTGTGGTTATATTGTTTAAACAACAGTTTTATTGTTTAAACAATAAAACACATATTTTTCACAACATTTTTTCATTCACACATATTTCATAACACTTAAACAACTCTTTTAGAATAACACTTTTCTTAATAGAAAAATATTTAGTCAAACACACGCATATAATGTCCCTTTCTATTTTGGGTGTAATTGTCATTGGGCATATATATATATATATATATATAATAAGTTTTAGGCAAAAATGCAAAATTGACCCTCTAACTTTTGCCTTTTTTTCATTTCAGTCCTCTAACTTTCAATGGGCATATATATATATATATATATATAATAAGTTTTAGGCAAAAATGCAAAATTGACCCTCTAACTTTTGCCTTTTTTTCATTTCAGTCCTCTAACTTTCAGTTTTGTCAATTCAATCCTCTAACTTTTAATTTTTCTCAATTCAAGACTCTGTTTAAAATCTGTCAATATTGCCGTTACACACACCAAAACAATGCTGTTTTGCATGTGTTTTTTTTTTTTTTAATATAAATTTGGAATTAAAAGAAAAATGTGAAAAAAAAGGAAAAAAGAAGAAGAAGAAAACATTAAGGGATGTCATTCCCCTTCCCTGAATCAAAACAAAAAATAAGGATTCAAGAATCAAATCCCTAGCAGCTTTAAGTCCGAGAGAGAGAGAGCCGGTTTGAGAGAGAGAGAGAGAAAGAGCGACTGATCACCAGCGGCGAGGAACCTCGCCGCCCCTGCTTACCGTGTGAACCACCACCACCCTGCTCGCCGCCCCTGCTCTCCGCCCTGGTGATGGAGTTCTAAATCGGTGAGGGTGTGCCATGAAGACTGTGAGGACAGAGGCAAGGTCCATCCAACTATCTCAAGGCAATTGGTCCATTCACCGTGGTGCTATTTGTCACACTTGAACAGGTAAGGAAGCTATTCATGGATTTGTGATCATGGCAGAGTTGAAACATTCTTATTAGATTATGTGTTTAAGCAGTTTAAGCACTTTGGCAAAGCCATGAAAATGATGATGAAGAATATCAAACCCCTTGTCCATGTCCTCCTACTCCTGATAGCACTATCTTGCAGCACCAGCTGGGTGATCACAGTTGCAACAACCAGCCCATACTTCACTCTGGCATCCATGTGGACACGCCAGCCCATGTGTTCGACAACTACTTCGATGCTAGCTTCGACGTCGACGCACTTGACTTGGATTTTCTTAATGGTAATAAACCAACGTACTAGTTTTTAGGCCAAAATAGAATATACTCAACCCTTTCAGTGCCAATAAAACGAATGTTACGATTTTTTTTTCCCAAAATTTTCTTTTAATTCCGAATTTATTTAAAAAAAAAAAAAAAAAAACACATGCAAAACGGCGTCGTTTTGGTGTGTGTAACAACAATATTAACAAATTTTAAACGGAGCTTTGAATTGAAAAAAATTGAAAGTTAGAGGACTAAATTGACAAAACTGAAAATTAGAGGACTGAAATAAAAAAAGACGAAAGTTAGAAGGTCAGTTTTGCATTTTTGCCTAAGTTTTACTAGTATACATTTTTAAAGGTATATATTAGTAAATTATTTTTAAAAAATTTTATTAAAAATTGAAAAAATGGTCAACTTTTATAAAGTATTTTCCTTAAAAGTACATGGATGATTGGTTTGAGTTTGTCTCATATTCCGACTGCTTTCTTTAATTGCTTCACATGATAGTCTGACTCTTGCGTAATTTTAAGTGGGGTCGAATCTCAGACAAAATATAGTAGTAGTACCTTTCAGATTAAACTGTCTTGGATTTTTCTAATTGTTGCATTGCAGTCAACATTTTCACTATTGCCGTAAAAAGTGAGGTGGTCTGGTCCCAACTCCCAGGGTTATTTGTTTTTATTACTCAATAAATAGTGTTATATTTATTCAGCCAAAACTGTCTTGAATATGAGAATCTATGTAAAATTAGAAATGTTAAATTCTAAAGAACATGTTAACCAGAATATTTAACGAAAGTGTTTTGACTATACCTTAGCTGTGTGTGAGGAAATTAAGTAGTACCTTGTCCTCTGCATGTAATGAAATACAAAACTGTTTGAGGTCCCCTTACCATAGCTCGCTTGAGATTATTTTTATTTATTTATTAATTTATTTATTCATGTGTTTTCGTGGCCATGTGTGAACCAAGTTAGCCCTTCTACTAGATCAATTAGACCATTCTTTAAAATCCCCGAGTGGAAGGGGGTCCAAAATTTTGGAAAAGAATGGGTAATCAGGAAAAGAAAAATTGGTTCCAAATGAAACCTCAAAAAATTTGTTACATTCTTTTGACCAAAAAATAAGAAGAAAATTCTTTTGTCTAAACAAAATCAATTGTCCCAAAAATAACATCATTGACTTCTAAACAAACAAAAATTCAACTAGATAAAATACAAATCCAGTCTAAAAGTATTACTCACAAAACAATCACAAATAAAAACAAATCTAAAAGTTACCCATATTCTCTCTCTCTCTCTCTCCACTGTTAACTACTCTTAAATACCTTTTGTTGGTGGCTTTACTTCTCCTCTGATCTGATCACGTCTGAAGACCTGAGGTATAGTTTCAATCTTTCACTCTTTTTTATCTGTTTTTCCTCCTAATGCAGACTGTGAATATGTGATGCGTGGTTTTTGTTTTATCGTGGGTGGACATATGACTTGTGGCTGTGGGCTTACTTTACTTCTGGGCCTTGTGAAGTTTTGTTTTGTTTTTTTTAATCATACGTTTTTTACTTTTTATATTATTTATTTTATTATAGGATCAGTTTTGTAACTTTTGTTGTAAACTATTAGAATAGTAGTACTGTACTGTATACTATAATGTCACGGATACCAAGAAAAAAAAAAAACTTCAATCCTAATAATTTGGTAATCCAACCAGCAATTTAATATTCTCTCTTTCTATATGCAAAATACATGTAAAAGCCAACAAGAAAACCTATAAAAACCCTTAATTGCCTAAGATTAGGGAGATTTTTATTAAAAGGAAACTACACAAATTAATCAAAGGAAAATCAAGGTTTAAAGCATGTATGGGTTGGCTACAAGTGGCACCCTATAGTTATGATATTATGCCTGTGTAGATCCTTAACAACATAGAGGAAGTAGGAATAAAGATGACATAGCTTTTGTAATCATCAAAAAGTTGTATCGAAAGGTGATAACATTCGGGGTTGTTGTTTCCTTGGAGCATTTCCAGGGACTACATAAACTAATTATCTCTTCTTCTTTTTTCTTGCTTCAAAAGTCTTTGGATAATTCTTGGATATTTTGGGGTATCTTAATAATTTATGAGGGTTTATAAGGGTATTTTGGTAAGTTACGGCAGTTCTTATGGTAATTTTAGAAAATTATAGGGGATTTGTACTATTGTTGGAAGTTTTAGGGATGCTATGTAATTGTCTGTAGTTGAAAGCGGTGTTCATGTAGTTGTTGGAAGTTAGGGTTTGTCAATGTAAATATGGAAAGTTGGAGCGTGGGCTAGGTTTAGGTTAGTGTAAATGGGTTGGGCTTAAGAATTCTGATGGGTTTAGCCGTGTACGTGATTGGACATAGATTTGTAGCAAGGCAGGCCTTAAGCTTGTTAGAGAAATGAACTCCTAGGTGTTTTTAAAGAAATCGGGCCGAGTTGTGGCCATTACTATAATAGATATGTTGGACTTAGTTGGGTTAACCCAACCTAACCATATCTCATTGAAATCTTATCCCAGTGATATTTCAATGATTTCATTCATTTAATGTCCACCTTTGGGCATACTCGTTGGGCAAGCCTTTTGAATATAATGCATAGCAATTCTTCATTATCAATTGCTACTCCAACAGTATGTTGAAGATCTCTTGCTGTTTTGATTCGCTGTAGAAAGCCATTGATAGATTGTATTATTTCCTTCCTTGATACTCTGAAACTCCAATTTCATATTCAATATGTTTGCTCTTGATGTTGATGTGAATCATTGCTCTAGAGTGTTCCAGACCTCTCAAGCATTATTGATTCCAATAATCAAAGAGAAAACAGGTGGAGTAAGAGTTTGTGGTGGTTGATTCAGATTTTGTGGTTGTGGAGCCATGATCGTAGGCTCTGAAACCTTGAAAAATTTCAATGAGAAAACAGAGAATGAAAGTCACTAGTATGTAATTGATTAACACAGCTAGCAACTTAAATGAGAAATAGTATAGGAGCTCTCTTTATAGTAGTTAGAGAGAGATAACCAACTAGCCGTTAGAGGCCTTAGCAGCAGACTAATAAATTGAACTTTCTAACAAGTTATGCACGTGTGATATATTTGTTTTGACACATGTTATATGTGTTAAACCGGTTAAATATACAACCTGACTTTTTTTTTTTTGGGAGAAAAATATACAATACGAAACAAAACACGACTAAAGTTTTTTTTTTTTTTTTTTTTTTTTTTTTTTTTTTGAGATAGAAACACGACTATAGTTGATTATAAGCTCAATGTAACTGTTGAAACTTTTTTTTTAGAGAGTTTCAACCTATGGTGTTCGCTCTTTATAATAATTCTTTATTATCAAAATTCAAACTAAGGCATCAATTGATTTTCAGTCTAGATGGGGATTGAATCTCAAATCTCTTATTCAACAATAAAAAACTTTACTAATTGAACTAACTGGAATTTAGGAGGCTATTGAAACCTGAAAGGTAATGAGAGAAGAGACCACTTATCACGGAATTCATTAATCAAGAAATTGTGCCGTGCTACACATGATCTGTCTTTACAATATATATATATATATTAACACTTTTTTTTTTTTTAATTTATTGATTAAATTAAATTTGTTCGACCCCTTACATTTTCTTCACACACATTAAATTCCCTAAAACTAACTTGCCTTTACAAATAAATATGATCTAATAAAGACAAGGTTTATTTTCCACCGGGAGTACAATACTGAACATAAAATTACATAAAAAAGAATATATATATATATATATATTACTGCATGTGCTTGTACTTTTTTTGAATTAGAAAAAATTTATGAAGTAAACAAACTCACATCACAGAATCAAATGGGTTGAATTTAACAATCGGAAGGCATTTAAGTGGATGAGCTAGCCGTGTGAATAAAAGCACCTTTTGTAACTTCAATATTAACCTTAGCCTTAGCCTCTTCTCCATCTCCAACTACTTTCCAATCGAAACATTGAACCAATGTTGCAACTGCTATATGTGCCATACTCAACACTAAATTTGAACCAAGGCAAGCTCTCCTTCCTGCCCCAAAAGAAAGAATACTAAAAGTTTCATCTTGTTTATATTTCATACTTTCTTGTTTTTCAGAGGAAACCAAAAACCTCTCTGGCTGGAACTCATTTGGATTGCTCCATAAATCTGGATCTCTCATTATGGCATACAGATTGATTTACACCATGGTTTCTTGGGTTATTTTAAAGCCTACTATTTTGCAACTTTGACGGCATTTTCTTGTTGTCACAGGCAATGGTGGATATAGTTGTGGTGTTTCTTTTACAACTGCTTGCAAGTAGGGGAGATTCGCAACATCTGATTCCTCGACTAGACTAGTACTATCAACGACTGAATTTATCTCATCTCTAACCTTATCGAATACAGAAGGATGGTTGATGAGCTCAGCTATTGTCCATAGAATGACCTCCGATGAGGTACCAGTACTTCCGACAAAAACATCCTGGTAAAAGTGCAACCTTTGAGTTGATAAGGGAGACATATAGTAAGAGTTGAACCAATTGCAGATAAGTCACTAATTTGCATGCTAGAACTTGTCAAAATTTTGTCTTGCAATTAATTTAATTCATAATGAACTCAAGGTTAACTGAAGCGTATATAACTATTTGATATGTATTACTATGAAAAACTTGTCACAGTTTGATTGAAACATAGTCCTATTTGAAGTTCTCCAACATATTTTTCTTTTTAGATAGGTAAGTGCGAGCATGAGGAAAGTCTTGACATGGATGTTTATGATAAAGCAAAGTCTTTGTATGGTGTGCAGAGTGCTTAGTTAAAAAGGACAAGGTCTCTAACCATTTTTTGCCTTCATTATTTGTAGATGTACACACTCACAATATAAATAATTTCATGCATTGCAACCAAAATTACACAGAGAAGTCCGTGCCCTCTCACAACCTTTGTATTGTAGTGTATTTCATGTAAAATGAAATGTGAAAGTGGTGTACAATTTTGTGTGTAAAATTTGATGTCCCTAGTCAAACTCTTTCTTCAGTGCTTTGAAATGGTCTAATGTGACTTGCATATCCTAACAACGACTCATGAAACTCTTTCCACGGAACATTTTGATACTTGGGGAAGGACTTTGAGTGGCTTCTTTCTGTAATCCTTCCCCCAGAGAATTTGTGATTCCGACTTCATTACCACTCCATTTTCATTATCGGTGCAGGGCATACTTTCTATATTCCCCAGCCCCAGCCTTCTTCTGGGCCCAATTAAGCAATGTAAAAGCATGGCTCAATAGATTTTTTTTTTTTTTTTTTGGTTATTTTAAAGGTTTTTTTTTTTTTTTTGGTTCAAAGGAAAATTATATAAACTAGGCAGCCAAAATGGCTAAGTTAGAAGCAACATGCCTACAAAAGTTTTCCCCAATCTCATCTGCATACACTAAGGCAGATATATCATCAGATGGGGGAACATCAAAAATTACAAATTCCTCTTGAGAGTTACATCCTTTCCTAACTAGTGCATCTGCATATTTATTTGCTTCCCAAAACACATGCTTCACCTTGGTACAAGGAATCTTGTCCAGCAATAATCTGCAATCAAACAATAAGGATGAGTATGTTGAAATATTTTATTTTAAAAAAGGAAAAATACATTTTAAAATTTATATTTTAAAAGTGGTTTTAAATTAAACTTCACACTTTCAAAAATTTCAAAGTAAACTCTGCACTTTCAAAACTAGTTTGATTCAAACTATAAATCCATTTCGCATAAAGCCATACTAGAAAAGGCTTTAAACAAAACAATTTTGTGTGGCTTGCAATGAAATAACATTCATATATAGTAGGAACATGTGATGAATAAGAATAACCACAGGAATGCGATGTCATTTTGTTTAAGCATTTTTAAATTAAATATAGGATTTAATCTGAAACTTTTGCAAGTTGAATCCATAAGCCAACCTTCACGCCACAACAACCATGTATGAGCTGCAGGGAATACTCAATCTCTCTCTCTCTCTATCTATATCTAGCAGATATTAACAATTTTTATCCATAATTTGTGCTACTCCTTACATCTTCTTCACATACACATTAATTAAATTCTTAAAAAACTGACTTGCCTTTACAAATAAACTCTATCTAATAATAAAAACAAGGTTTATTTTCCGCTAGTAGTACAATATAGATCATAGAAGGGTCATTCTACCGTACCCCCCCAAAAAAAGGGGGGGTACGGTACCCACCTATATCTGAGCCGTTGATTTATTGTAGTTTTGATCTTGTCCGTTGATATAATTTTAAGGGTTTTGGGTTACCGGTTAAACAGGTTTTATTATATAAACAAAAAAACTAAAACATTCATCACGCTTCAGCCCTTTCTCCCGTATCACGTTTGCTTCTCTAATGTTGAAATATTTTATTTTAAAAAAGGAAAAATACATTTTAAAATTTATATTTTAAAAGTGGTTTTAAATTAAACTTCACACTTTCAAAAATTTCAAAGTAAACTCTGCACTTTCAAAACTAGTTTGATTCAAACTATAAATCCATTTCGCATAAAGCCATACTAGAAAAGGCTTTAAACAAAACAATTTTGTGTGGCTTGCAATGAAATAACATTCATATATAGTAGGAACATGTGATGAATAAGAATAACCACAGGAATGCGATGTCATTTTGTTTAAGCATTTTTAAATTAAATATAGGATTTAATCTGAAACTTTTGGAAGTTGAATCCATAAGCCAACCTTCACGCCACAACAACCATGTATGAGCTGCAGGGAATACTCAATCTCTCTCTCTCTATCTATATCTAGCAGATATTAACAATTTTTATCCATAATTTGTGCTACTCCTTACATCTTCTTCACATACACATTAATTAAATTCTTAAAAAACTGACTTGCCTTTACAAATAAACTCTATCTAATAATAAAAACAAGGTTTATTTTCCGCTAGTAGTACAATATAGATCATAGAATTACATAAAACCATAAAATATTACTAGCTCTGCATGTGCTTGTACTTATTTTAAAGTAGCAAATAGTGTGAAATGAAGTACATGCATAATGCATTATTTTAGACGTAAACAAACTCACGCATTATTCATAAACTTATTATTATTTTTTTTGGTAAACTAAAAATTTCCTTTCTTTATTGTAATTTTCTCATCGCATTTACGTATAATTGATTTTGTCCCTTTTTGTCAACATAAACATATATCTCTCCACTGTAAAATCCTGCCACTAAGGCTCCGCTTGGAAGTTCATAAGGGAAGGGAAGGGAAGGGAAGGGAAGGGAAGTGAATGATCATAAGGGAATGGAAAAGAATGGAATAGAATGTAATTAATCTTGTTTGGGAGCAGTATGGAGGGAATGGAATGGAATCATTTTATGACAATATTACTATTAGATACTTATTTTAAAATAAAGAGTTGAATATATAGGGGTATTTTGGGAGTTTTAGTAAAAAAATCATTAAATTTCATTTCATTTCCTCCCATTCCTCCCAATTTCGGGGGGAATGAAAATTTGAGGTTTTAAGGAAATAGAGAGGAATGAACGTTTCCTCATACTCATTTTATTCTCTCCCACTTAAACTCCCAAAAATAACTTTCTATTCCCACCATTAAAACTCCCAAACAATGGAAAGGATGAATATTCTAAAATGATTCTTTTAATTTCTTTTCATTCCATTCCATTCTCTCATCCTGAGCGAGGTGTAAGTCTACACACACACACACACACACACACACAAAATACAAACCCAGGAGTGAGCTTAGGATTTGGGAGAGTGCTATACTGGCATATATGTTTTGGACTAATTTTTGTGTTTGCCAATTGCTATGGAGATCAGGTGCAAACACCGAAAATTAATCTCCATGGCAATTGGCAATCCTTTCTACCAAATATTAAATGTATATTTTTGGGTATAAATTGTAAAAAAGAGAGTTAGATTCATGAAGATTCAAGCAAAACGTAGAGAGAGAGAGAGAGAGAGAGAGAGAGAGAGAGAGAGAGAGAGAGAGAGAGAGAGAGATAGAACCGTCAGATGTGAGAAAAAAAAGTAAAAGAACCATCAAATGTGAGAAAAGAACGGTCACATGTGATATTGGAACTGCACAATATGAGAATGGAACCGTCAAATGTGAGAAAAAAGTAAAGGAACCACCAAATGTGAGAAGAGAACTGTTACATGTGATATTGGAACTGCACAATGTGAGAATGGAACTGTCAAATGTGAGAAAAAAGTAACCTGGTGTAGCAGGTTACCTACTAGTGGGTACCGTACCCCCCCTTTTTTGGGGGGAGTACTGTAGAATTACTCATCATAGAATTACATAAAACCATAAAATATTACTAGCTCTGCATGTGCTTGTACTTATTTTAAAGTAGCAAATAGTGTGAAATGAAGTACATGCATAATGCATTATTTTAGACGTAAACAAACTCACGCATTATTCATAAACTTATTATTATTTTTTTTGGTAAACTAAAAATTTCCTTTCTTTATTGTAATTTTCTCATCGCATTTACATATAATTGATTTTGTCCCTTTTTGTCAACATAAACATATATCTCTCCACTGTAAAATCCTGCCACTAAGGCTCCGCTTGGGAGTTCATAAGGGAAGGGAAGGGAAGGTAAGGGAAGTGAATGATCATAAGGGAATGGAAAAGAATGGAATGGAATGTATTTAAATAAGGGAAAAGAATAGAATGGAAAGAAATGAAAATGAATGGAATGTAAGTAAACTTGTTTGGGAGTAGTATGGAGGGAATGGAATGGAATCATTTTATGACAATATTACTATTAGATACTTATTTTAAAATAAAGAGTTGAATATATAGGGGTATTTTGGGAGTTTTAGTAAAAAAATCATTAAATTTAATTTTATTTCCTCCCATTCCTCCCAATTTCGGGGGGAATGAAAATTTGAGGTTTTAAGGAAATAGAGAGGAATGAACGTTTCCTCATACTCATTTCATTCTCTCCCACTTAAACTCCCAAACAAGGGAATTAACTTTCTATTCCCTCCATTAAAACTCCCAAACAATGGAAAGGATGAATATTCTAAAATGATTCTTTTAATTTCTTTCCATTCCATTCCATTCTCTCATCCTGAGCGAGGTGTAAGTCTACACACACACACACACACACAAAATACAAACCCAGGAGTGAGCTTAGGATTTGGGAGAGTGCTATACTAGCATATATGTTTTGGACTAATTTTTGTGTTTGCCAATTGCTATGGAGATCAGGTGCAAACACCGAAAATTAATCTCCATGGCAATTGGCAATCCTTTCTACCAAATATTAAATGTATATTTTTGGGTATAAATTGTAAAAAAGAGAGTTAGATGCATGAAGATTCAAGCAAAACGTAGAGAGAGAGAGAGAGAGAGAGAGAGAGAGAGAGAGAGAGAGAGAGAGAGAGAGAGAGAGAGAAGAAGAAGACAGCGGTTTGTGGAGAAAAGAATTTAATAATGAATTTTTTTGAGAAGGTAATTTAATGACTTCAAAGATATTAGATCTAGCGTGGCAGTAGTGATTTCTTAACCATTAAATCTGATAAGAATCGATGGTTTAAAAAAAGTGTAACACTTATGGTGTTATGTTAGGCATGACTTGAACCCATTTCATATATATATATAGATATATATATAATTTTCATGCAATGCGACCAAAATTATAAAGAAAAGTTCACACCCTCTCACAAATTTTGTATTGTAGTAGAGTTCAATTCAAATGAATCGTGAGAGAAGTGTCAACTCCTGATGATAACTCTTTATTATTAGACCAAGACCCAATCGGTATTTGATGTAGGCGGAGATTGAACCCTATGTCTTTTATTAAACCATTAGAAACTTTACCATTTGAGCTAACTAATACCTACCTTTCTTCGATATCTTTGAAATGGTTTTATGTGATTCGCATGTCTTTATTTTTCTCTTAATGGATTGAATGAAAACAATGCAAAAGCATGGCCTAATAGATTTTTTCTTTCTTTCTGGTTATTTTAAAGTTTTATAAATACAAATAAAATATTGAAATATTTTATTAAAAATAAGTAAATTACATATTAAAAGTTGTTTCAAATTAAAGTTCACACTTCCAAAACTAGTTCGATTCAAACTATACATCCTTTCCGCATAAAGCCGTGCTAGAAAAGGCTTTAAACAAGACATTTTGTCTCTTATAACGAAATAACATTTATGTAGGATAGGCACATGTGATGAATGACCACAAGATTGCGATGTCATTTAGTTTAAGCATTTTTAAAATATAACATTGAATTTGAAACTTTTAAAGTGTAAGGTTTAGTTTTTAGCCACCCTTCAACTACAAGGATTAAAATGTAATTTTTTCAAAACCTGCATCTCTCTATAAATAAATCTATGGTGATATGATAGATAACCAGATCAAAATGGTACACCAGTATAATACCGAAATACTGAATTCTCTTGGCCAATCCAAAATAGCCAGCAATATTTATAATGTTGATCAAATTGATAATTATATCAGGACAAGTAATAATTTATCATGGATTATATTAAAGTAAACGAACCAGTGCTTGTAAGCTTGAGGAGATTGTGAACGAACCAAATGAAGTTCCAGATATAAAAGGCACAAGTGAAGATTAAATAGAACGGTGCCGTTTTACCTTTAATGTTAATGTCTTAAGTCTGGCACGTATGCACGTGTGAGAGGCAGTTGAATTTTAAGTCCAAATATGTAACTGACTTTCCCTCCATTTACTGTGTATATATAATGTAACCGTCTCTGTGTTTGATGTATTGAAAATCATATCAGTAAAACAGATTTCATAATTCAAGAATTCTTTTCTTTCTTTTCTCTCTGGTCTTTACTTTTCTTCAACTATTCTCTGTAATCTTTCAGTAAGCTACAGTAAAAAAAAAAAAAAAAAACTCACCGCTATTAAAGCCTTGAGATTGGTTCTGGTCATTTTGACCCTAGCCTTGTCATCTTGATACACGTTCAATAATATATCCATAAAATCTTCAGTGTCTTTCCTCTCAATTTCATCTTCATGCTCCTTCAACATCCCTTCTAAGAGCTCGTCAAGCCTTAGTTGTACATTTATAACTTGCTTTCCAAACAACCAGAAAGCCAATATACCAAAGGGTCCCAACATATTTCCAAAAAATGTCTTCGAGCCAACCCTAAAGGCTTCGTTTATCATCTGTCTAATCTTTTCAGCTATTGCCAAAATGTCTTCAGTGTCTTTCTCTGACCAACTTGTGCTTGCAGTCATCTTACAGAGCATATTATGTTAAAGATAAAACAGAGCCTAAACGACATAAGGAGCTAAACGGCAATAAGAAGAATACAGAACAAAAGAAAACGACAGAAGGAAGAGTTGTTACAACACGTGCCAGAAAGAAGAAGTTGTGCGTTACAGCTGTCAATCACTGATTCGTGTTTGTTAAAAGTTTGTTAAGTAGTTATTTGGGCGGGAAGTACAGCCCCTATTTCTCGGTGTATATAAATTGGTAGTTGTTAATTATTTGTAGTTAGTTTTTCCATTTTGTAACCATTCAATCAATGAGAAGTTTCTAGTTTCTTCAAGAACTTTCTTTCTTTACATATTATTTGTTAGCTTCATAAGCTCATCACTCAAATCGACAACCTCTTTCCTCTTTGCGCTCTCAAAGACATTATGCAAAAAACGTTCAAGTTCTTTCTCTCGAACTACTCAGGACCTTTCAAGTTGTCCAGTTGAAAGAAGTTCCGTCATGCACAATTTCTTGATGAACCGCCAGTCATTACCATATGGGGCCTTGAAAAATCCAGATGTTCCAAATGGCGCCTTCTCTGAGAATAACGTCCTTGGGTTTGCCGCGAGAGAAAGATCATGAGTTTTAAATATTTCAGAGCCCATTGAGGCCAATGAAACCACAATGCACTAATAGAAGCCAAGGCGGAGATTGAAAATAGGGCCATATTGTTGGAAAAATAAAAGTGAATAAACAAGTTTGATACAACAAACAATATCTCAAACAATTAGCAAGAATGTAAATAAGCAATGATAATATAAATTTAAGTAAAATTAGGTACAATCTCACAGTGCTATAAAATCACGCTGCGAAAGCGTTGTCCTTAAAGATTGATTTGTGCCACCCAAAGTAAAACTTTGTGCAATTGGTTCTCTTGGCCAAACAACCCCACAGGATTAGACTATAGCGTCGACCTTTGTGATGTACGCATTTCCACTCACAAAAGGTTTAAGAACAACCTTCTATTGCCTTTCCTTAAAACAAATATTCTTATAGAAAATTATGTGGGAGAAAGATAGTAGTATTGTGTATATCTGAAACATAGAGTAGTAACAAGACCCCTTTAGAAGATATGTTATGATGAGTATTATATAGGCTACCTGGGAAGATAATAGTCTATAGTTATTGGTTACTAATAACCCTTAAAAGCCCAACGGCTATATTATCAATAATTGTCCAACGGCTATTTTTCTTATAATTTCCCAACGGTTATTTTTCTCATAATTGTCTAACGGCTATTTTACTCATAAATTTTCAATCGCTAGAAAATCAATAAGAATAAAAGTGTTCGGAACACACACCCACACCAACAATTCCCCACATGTTACAAACACAAAATAGGAAAGGCACGCAATTAAAGAAAGCATGCATCAATATGGTACCAGAAGGTTTTAACCATACATAGGATAAATAAGTAGGAACTAAAAGACAATGGTGGAGTTAAAACTCTTTTAACTAAGCTATTAGTAAACCAAACTTACCACCCACATAACTTTCTTTATCAAGGTTGTTCTTTAGCAGGTTGGCGCCTTATTCAGCCCATGCACCACTGGGTTTCATGAGAGCTTTAGAGATCTACCCAAAAAGTCTCATAGGAAGTGGCACAACTTCCGCTCACATATAGGTGGCATCCATCAGGAGTGCGTGCAGAGCACCCCATCCCAACAAGTAAGGAGTATGGACCCATTAAGAGCCTAAAGCTCAACCTCCAACAATTTGCAACTTAATCGGTGGCATCCATCAGGAGTGCGTGCAGATACACCCCATCCCAACAGGTAGGGATATGGATCCATTAAGAGCCTAAGTTCATCCTCACCAAATTCTGCAACTTAGCACTGTCTCACACCATAGGGATAGACTCATCACTAATCTCCTTATCGAGATAGCGGAAAACACATAACAAATGACAATGCCCGTGGACCACTAATGACCTCTACCCATTTAACCTCTTGAGTGGAATCACCTATCATAGAGGTTGGGCATTAGTCATAGTGTCACAACTTGGGTATCAGTCCAATCCCCCTAGATGTCTCACTCACTAGCCTTCTTACTAGTGGTTTAGTCAAAGGATCAGCCAAGTTCCTTTCAGACCTCACAAAGTCCAATGACATAATATCATTATCAGTAAGCTGCCTCAACCTCAATTGGATATGTTGACTTTTCCTATTATAAACTTTGCTTTTAACACGTGTTATGGCAGTCTAGCAATCATAAGGAAAGCAAACAGAGACAATAGAGTTAGTAAAATGAGGCATATCAATTAATATACTCTTAAGCCATACAACTTCGAGGCTAGCCTTCTCTAAGGCCACTAACTCTGTTTCCATATTAGATCTCACTGTGCAAGTCTTCTTGGTTGACTTTCAAGAGACAGCCCCTCCAGCTAGTGTAGGCACATATCCACTAATGGGCTTCACCTCATCTGTATCAGAAATCCAGTTAGCATCACAATATCCTTCTAAAACAGTAGGATAACCACAATATGACAAACCAAAATCAAAAGTCCCTTTTAAATATCTCAATAATTTAGATATTGTATCCCAATGCTCAATACTAAGATTATGAGTGTAGCTACTCAATCTACCAATAGCATATGCAATATCAAAAAGAGTACAATTTGTCAAAAACATTAAACTACCAATAATTTGTGCATATTTATCTTATGAAATACTATCACCACGATTTTTAACCAAGTGCACCTTTAAGTCATACATAATAGACATAGGTCACATATCAAAATGTTTATTTATTTTTTTTTTCCACAAAATTAGATTGTGATAGTACACTACAATCATTATCCCTAAGGATCTTGATGCCTAAAATAACATTTGCCTCAACCAAAATTTTCATATCAAATTTAGAGGCAAGAAAACATTTAGTATCATGCACAACATTATAGCTAGTTCCAAATATAAGTAAGTTATCAACATATAAACAAATAATGACACCTTCATTACTATTTAACTTATTATATATGCATTTAACCTCATGACCATAAATCACAAATCCATGTGTAAGCATCATATATCAAAATTTTCATGTCACTGTATATGTGCTTGTTTTAATCCATACAAGGATTTAACCAATTTACAAACTTTACGTTATTGTCTAAAGACAACACAACTCTCGGGTTGCTCCATATAATATATATATATATATATATATTTTTCTAATTCACTTATTAGAAAACAATTTTAACAACCATATGATATATAATAGGTTTGTAAATAGATACAATGACAAACTACATTCTTATAAATGCAATTATGATAATCAAAGAATAAGTATAAAATAATCACCAATATATTTTTGCTTATAGCCTTTAGCTACCAAGCATGCCTTATACTTATCTATGATCACATTCAGTTATAAGTTTCTTTTAAAAACTCATTTGCAACCGTACAAAATTTGTTTTAAACACCCACTTGCAACCAATAGGCTTAGCTTTAGGTGGAAGCAGTGTGATTAGACAAAATCTAATAATTTGTTAAAAACTTCCAACAATAATAGTGCATCAACAAATTTAATTGTATAATAACTTACATGTTCATCTTCAACAATATAGGTAAGAAAATTGTTACTGTAACTCTTTTTCTCCCTAATTCGCTTACTTCTTCTCATTCCTTGTATATCACAACAAGATCATTAGAAGTATCAATAGGTTCATGAAACATATTTTCCTTATTTTCAAAAGAACCTCATACTTAAAAAAATATTTTTAAGATTCAACAATAGTATTAAATTCTAAATACATCACTATTGATGAAAATAATTTTATATCATGAATTATAACAAACATAACCAATAAACACACAATCACATATTTAAGAATCAAGTTTCCTCCTTTTAGGTTCATGTAGCATGACCTTAGGCAAGTACCCCCACACTTTGAGGTATTCTCCTTTTAGATTTAGGTAACATCTTAGCCAACCACCCCCACAATTTGAGGTATAACAAGTTAGGCTTATGCCATTCTCAACTTCATTTTTAAATTTTATAAAAATTTCCAATACCTCATCTTCGGTTCCTAATACACAAAGTTAAATAAATATATAATGGTCATCAACAAAAATTGCATAAAATCTTTTACCATCTCTAGTCATTGTGTGTTTTAAATCATCCAAATTATTATGTACCAAACTAAGGAGTTCGGATTCTCTTGTTACAGATTTACAAGGTTTCTTGGTGATTTTAGTTTCGGCACAAATTTCACATTTTTCCATGTTTGCTTCACTTAGTGAGTTTATGATTCCACATTCTTTCATTTTCTTTATGTAACCAAGATTTATATGTCCAAGTCTACCATGCCACACATCAATAGAATCAACCAAGTAAGCATAAGAAGATGAACCATTTTCATTAATGACTTGATCAACATTAAGTACAAAAAAGACCATCATTATCATAACCTTTACCAACAAAGATTTCATTTTTAGATAAAGTAACTATGCCACCATCAAATAGAACTTTAATACCAACTTTGCCAAGCAAACGTACCAAGATGAGATTGTGTCGAAAATGAGGTATATGGAGAACATTGGTGAGTGAAAGAGTTTTACCAGAAGTTAGCTTCAAGAGTACCTTCCCTTTGCCTCTCACTGGTATAGGCCTATTGTCCCCAACATAAACAAACTCAGTGCCTTCCACTATTGGAGTGTAGGAAGTAAACTCCTCTTTGAATGCACCAATATGTCTTGTGCAAGCCGAATCTACTACCCATCATTTCACACTTGAGACTAAATGTGCCTCGGACACCACTGCCGCAATGACCTCTTCGGTTTCCACCACATTTGCTTTGTTTGATTTTGAGCCCTTGTTGTTGTTATTGGTTTTGAAGTTGCCTCTCACTCTACAAGTTGCTGCATAGTGACCTGTCTTACCACAATTGAAACAATTACCCTTTTTCTTTTGGATTTGAGGATTTGGGTTATTTTTGTTATAAAACTTTCCTTTGCCTTTAGGATCATATTTCTTATTGTTTTGTGGAGGTCTAAAGGGTCCTCCCTCTACAATATTAGCCTTGGAAGTAAATTCCTTAGCCTTAAAAGAAATTTCAGACATTCTATTAGTCTCTTCTATTTGAATATCGACAATAGTTTGTTGGAGATTTAAATAAGTTCTATGATGGTTATACTGGTACTTATACTCTTTCCAAGAATCCGGCAACTTATAAACAAGGCTATGAGCCACAAACCTTTCGGGTAACTTATCACCCTCTTTGGCTAAGTCAGCAACTAATTTTTGAAAATCTTCAATTTGGCTAGAAACAGTTTTTTCTTCACACATTTGAAAAGACATATATTTAGCTGTAGCAAATTTTTAAGCACCCTCATTTTCAAACCTATAACGACCATTAAGTTCATTCCATAAATCTTTAGCACAAGTAAAATGACAATAATTATCAAATAACTTATTAGATAAACCACACTTAATAGTATGTGTACATAATTTATTTATTTTTAACAACTTTGCTAATTTTTCGGGATCATCGGGTTTGGGTTCATGAAGAACACTATCAATTTCAGTAAATTCCAAGATGGGCAAAACCCTTTCTTTCCAACGTTTAAAATTATTTCCATCAAAAGGTTCAAGCTTGGTAATTTCTAAAATGACTTTAAGAGAATCAACAACTTGTTTATCCATTTTGAAGTAAGGATTCAACCTTTAAGATTGTTGGAAAAATAATAGTGAATAAACAAGTTTGATACAACAAACAATATCCCAAATAATTAGCAAGAATGTAAATAAGCAATGATAATATAAATTTAAGTAAAATTAGGAACAATCTCACAGTGCTATAGAATCACGCTGCGAAAGCGTTGTCCTTAAAGGTTGATTCGTGCCACCAAAAGTAAAACTTGGTGCGATTGGTTCTCTTGGCCAAACAACCTCCCAGGATTAGACTATAGCGTCAACCTTTGTGATGTACACACTTCCACTCACAAAAGGTTTAAGAACAACCTTCTATTGCCCTTCCTTAAAACAAATATTCTTAG
Organism: Quercus suber; assembly: GCF_002906115.3. Classification (NCBI taxonomy): domain Eukaryota; kingdom Viridiplantae; phylum Streptophyta; class Magnoliopsida; order Fagales; family Fagaceae; genus Quercus; species Quercus suber. The sequence continues at coordinate 989,045 of NW_027069615.1, forward strand.
AGAAAAATATGTGGGAGAAAGATAGTAGTATTGTGTATATCTAAAACATAGAGTAGAAACAAGACCCCTTTAGAAGATATATTATGATGAGTATTATATAGGCTACTTGGGAAGATAATAGTCTATAGTTATTGGTTACTAATAACCCTTAAAAGCCCAACGGCTATATTATCAATAATTGTCCAACGGGTATTTTTCTCATAATTTCCCAACGACTATTTTTCTCATAAATTTCCAACGGCTAGAAAATCAATAAGAATAAAAGTGTTTGGAACACACACCCACACCAACACATATTGGGTGGAGAGATTTTGCAAGGATTTGTAAAATGTTGACGAAAGGAGGTGGAGATGACCAATAACTGGTAAAGCTGGTGGGCTTGGAGGGAGTTTGGGATGGGTTGTAAGCTTGAGAAGCTTGTTGATAATAAAGTGAAACAAGAGACTTGAGAGGAGCAAGAGGAGAAAGCAAACCAAGTAATATTCGCAATCAGTCATGTTGGCCATAGCTTGTAGTATTCTCAATTAACCTTACTAGCTACATAGAAGTTTGATATTCCTTTAAGAAAAAAATACAAAAACATAAACAAATGGATCCCCTTCTTTTTTTAGAAAGATCATTTGAGTAGTTTATTTTAATAAGAGTATCTTTAAGATTACACTCAATAATAAGCGTGGATTGGACTTGTTGATTGCTATGAAAGGGAAAGAAATAGAAAATATATGGGCAAATTACAATTACCCACCTGTGATTTGGTCGAAATTTAAGTTGCCTACCTGTGGTTTGAAATTTGACATTTACCTATCTGAGGTTAGCTCAATTAGAGTTCTGTTACCCACTTCCGTTAAAAATAGGGCTAAATATGTAATTTTGCTCAACTTTTATGTCTCTCTCCTTCAAAAACACAAAAAACATAAAAGCACAAAATAAAATAAGATCAAAAAGATGTTGATAAAAATAAACAAAGAAGCTTCCTTTGTAGGGATGACAATTTTTGCCCGACCTGCGGGTACCCGGCCCGGCCCGATCCTAATGGACTAGGTTTTACCCAACCCGATAAGGAATAGGGTCGGGTTTGGGTTAAAAAAAAAAGCCCGAACCCGACTCGTATATATAATATTATTAAAAAAAAAAAAAAAAAAACCCTAGGAGTATGTGTACATAATTTATTTATTTTTAACCACTTTGCTAATTTTTCGGGATCATCGGGTTTGGGTTCATGAAGAACACTATCAATTTCAGTAAATTCCAAGATGGGCAAAACCCTTTCTTTCCAACGTTTAAAATTATTTCCATCAAAAGGTTCAAGCTTGGTAATTTCTTAAATGACTTTAAGAGAATCAACAACTTGTTTATCCATTTTGAAGTAAGGATTCAACCTTTAAGATTGTTGGAAATATAATAGTGAATAAACAAGTTTGATACAACAAACAATATCCCAAATAATTAGCAAGAATGTTAATAAGCAATGATAATATAAATTTAAGTAAAATTAGGAACAATCTCACAGTGCTATAGAATCACGCTGCGAAAGCGTTGTCCTTAAAGGTTGATTCGTGCCACCCAAAGTAAAACTTGGTGCGATTGGTTCTCTTGGCCAAACAACCCCCCAGGATTAGACTATAGCGTCGACTTTTGTGATGTACGCACTTCCACTCACAAAAGGTTTAAGAACAACCTTCTATTGCCCTTCCTTAAAACAAATATTCTTATAGAAAAATATGTGGGAGAAAGATAGTAGTATTGTGTATATCTAAAACATAGAGTAGAAACAAGACCCCTTTAGAAGATATGTTATGATGAGTATTATATAGGCTACTTGTGAAGATAATAGTCTATAGTTATTGGTTATTAATAACCGTTAAAAGCCCAACAGCTATATTATCAATAATTGTCCAACGGCTATTTTTCTCATAATTTCCCAACGGCTATTTTTCTCATAAATTTCCAACGACTAGAAAATCAATAAGAATAAAAGTGTTTGGAACATACACCCACACCAACACATATTGGGTGGAGAGATTTTGCAAGGATTTGTAAAATGTTGACGAAAGGAGGTGGAGATGACCAATAACTGGTAAAGCTGGTGGGCTTAGAGGGAGTTTGGGATGGGTTTTAAGCTTGAGAAGCTTGTTGATAATAAAGTGAAACAAGAGACTTGAGAGGAGCAAGAGGAGAAAGCAAACCAAGTAATATTCGCAATCAGTCATGTTGGCCATAGCTTGTAGTATTCTCAATTAACCTTACTAGTTACATAGAAGTTTGATATTCCTTTAAGAAAAAAATACAAAAACATAAACAAATGGATCCCCTTCTTTTTTTAGAAAGATCATTTGAGTAGTTTATTTTAATAAGAGTATCTTTAAGATTACACTCAATAATAAGCGTGGATTGGACTTGTTGCTTGCTATGAAAGGGAAAGAAATAGAAAATATATGGGCAAATTACAATTACCCACCTGTGATTTGGTTGAAATTTAAGTTGCCTACCTGTGGTTTGAAATTTGACACTTTACCTATCTGAGGTTAGCTCAATTAGAGTTCTGTTACCCACCTTCATTAAAAATAGGGCTAAATATGTAATTTTGCTCAACTTTTATGTCTCTCTCCTTCAAAAACACAAAAAACATAAAAGCACAAAATAAAATAAGATCAAAAAGATGTTGATAAAAATAAACGAAGAAGCTTCCTTTGTAGGGATGGCAATTTTTGCCTGACCTGCGGATACTCGGCCAGCCCGACCCTAATGGACCAAGTTTTACCCGACCCGATAAGGAATAGGGTCGGGTTTGGGTTTAAAAAAAAACCCGAACCCGACTCGTATATATAATATTATTAAAAAAAAAACCCTAGGTATAAATACTACTCTTTCACTTCTAAAAATCATTTCCCTAACCCTAATTTCTCACCTCTCAGCCTCCTCTCTCTCTCCTTCATTCTTAGCCACCCCTCCCTCTACCTTACTCTCTCTCTCTTTCACTTGCTGCCGCCGGTCCCTCCTCCACCTTACCTGTCTCGTCGGTCCTTGCCTCCCTCACCGAGCTGCTCACTCATCCACCTTGCCGCAGAGATCGCTAGCTCCTCCCTCACCACACCACTCACTCCTCCATCTCGCCGCAGACCCCACTCACTCCTCCACCTCGCCGTAGACACCGCTCGTTCCTCCCACCTCTCTCACCTCGCCTTGATTGGAAAAAGAAGGGATTTTTGTTGGTTTTTCGTGGTTCTGTTTTTGGAGGAGTTGAAATAGTTGTCGACTTAGACTATGATCTGTTCTGTATTTTTATTTTTATGAAAGATCTGATCTGTGTTTATAGTCTTATTCTTTGATTTGTTGGGTTTTTTTCATGGTTTTGTTTTTGGAGTTTTTGAGGGGTTGAAATAGAGGTAGGATTAGACTCTGATTTGATCTGTATTTTTTTTGTTTTTTTTATGAAAGATTTGATCTGTATTTATGGTCTTAGACTCTAATCTGTAGTATTGAGCAGAATTTTTGTGCTTTTTACTTTGTTTTGCATTGTTCTTGTAATGGTTTCTGTTCTACATGGCTTAAAGATTCAGGCAAATTTTTTTTTTTTTTTTTATTGGGCCTGAGGTGGCAGGGCCCGTGGAGCTCAACGGGGCGGGTCTGGGGCGCAGAAAAAAAAAAAAAAAAAAAAAAAAAAAAAAAAAAAAAAAACCAAAAAAAAACCAATTATAAACGGGGCGGGTTTGGGTTTTCTGGGCAGACCGCGGGTTGGGTCTGGGCATTAAGAAACCCGACTCGAACAGACTCGTTGTCATTCCTATTCCTTTGCCTAAACTAAAGTCATCATCCAACTCAACTAATTATGGACTCCCATTCTTCAATTCAGTCCACAAACAACAAAAATTCCTACACGCAATCAAAAGCTATTGAATCGTGATGGTCTATGTATCAAAAGAGAGAGAGAGATATATAAATATATATATATATATATATTATTGATTTAGGAGAGAGAAAAAATAGTACTTTACTTGAATAGAGAAGTATTGAGAAAAAAAAAGTATTTTGGTTAGTTTAAAACTACTCTAGGCTAATGCGAGTGTTCTAAAAAATCAATTGATGCTTTCATACGATGATAAAGACAATATAATCACGATAAAAGCAGTGGCCATGGCTTCCTAGCTTTTTCAAAATCCTATTTACAATACTACTAAAATTATAAATTATCTCTAAAAGAAAACTCTATTGTAACTATTTTTAGTTACAAACACGGTCTCTTGAGATCCATTTGGGTCTTCTCAAATTTAAAAGTGGTTTAACCCAAAGGAAAAAAAGAAAAAGAGTAGAAATGTAAGAGGTTTATCTGAAACATTGAACCAAAGGAACAAAAAATCATACAAAGAATCCTTATTCTTTAAATGGAAAAGTCTTGAAACATATGGAACCAAAGAAACAAAAGTCCCTATTTATTTTTTTTCTTATCTTATGGTTTAAGAGTATTTCAATTTCATTTGCAAATATTATATATATATATATATATATATATATATATATATTATGATTGATTGATTGCATGGTCCATAAAAATTCTAAGAAATCACAATTTACATGTGAATATTTTACCACAAAAAGTGCAAATTGATTTTNCCACAAAAAGTGCAAATTTGATTTTTTTATTTTTTTTATTTTTTTTTTTATTTTTACAATATAGAATTCTACTCTAGTCTAATCTAAGTATATATATATATATAAAACTCTCTCCTGGAGACTTGAACCCCGACCCTTCCCTCCCACACCCCACAAGCAGATATAGAAAATTTGCATACTTTGAATCTCTATACAAATGAGCCCTATCATTAAAAAAATATTCATTTAATAAATTGGGTTGGTAGTGGTGGTGATATCTACACTATTATGATAAAGTTGAAGTCATAGAGATTATTATGCATATTAAAAAAAAAAAAGTGACAGTCTAGATCAATTTATGGTTTTTCATACACCATAGATTTTATTTTTTTTTATTATTTTTTTTTTCGTTCTAAAACATACATTTTTACTATCATTTTTTCTCTGAACTTATAAACATGTTGTTTTAATTCATATATTACTTGTACAAAGAGGTTAGACATAACAAAAACTTATAATAGAATTGAGTGATTCCGTAATTTTTAAATTGTTGCATCAATTTAGAAACTAGCCTATAGAGTCCAAGTTAGTTCAATTGATAAAGTCAGTTGTCGTCGAATAAAGAACCAAAGATTGAACTCCGCCTACAACCAAAAAATAAATAAGTAAAAAGTGAGGAAAGAAAGAAACTAGCACATAGTATACAAATAATTAATACAAGAAAGGGCACGCTAACTCTCAGACATTTTTGTCATTTTAATCCTTAGTCTTTTCAATTGTTGTTAGCAATGCATGTCTGTTCGTCCATTACAATTGATAAATTTTCTGTTAACTATTTCTAAAACAATTTTGTTGTTAATACTATTTGAGAATAAAGACTAAATTTTATTGGAAAAAAAAAACAGTTCAAAACTATTCGGAAAAAAAATTCTTCTCTTTATTTTTCTTCCTCTCTCTTTCTCTCTTAGATCCAGAGTGTAGAGCTTACTCGTGTTGTCGTCTAGATGTCTGTAAATATCCCTAGGCTAAATAGACAGGAAAGTAAGAAATAGGTAAGATGTTATGTTGAACACTCTAACAAATCCCTTAACGAGCGGTCACTCTTCAATGCACAAATTGCAAGCCATTAACCAGTCTTCATGAAGCTATTTCTCAAAAAAAAAAAAAAAAAAAACTAGTCTTCATGAAGCTAGATCTGTCTCCACAAGTAGATTGACAATCAAAATGATTCAAATAATTTTACCTTCCCCAAAATTTTATCATAGATCCAAGTCATGAAAAATTAACAATATATTGAACCATCAACAAGTTCTAGAGATAGAATAGGAATAAAAGATAGAAATTTGGCAACCACATCATCTATTTAATTAAGATGCGATATCACCTTCTCTAAACCAAACATTTTGAAAACCTAGAAAAGAAAAAAAGAAAAAAACCAATGCCTATTGTATACAAATTATTATTTAGGAGCAAGTTGAAACTAGGCTTTCCATGTAAGTTGTAACCTATAATGCATGGATCAAGTCTGGAAGCCCTCGAACTTGAAGATTCTTAATTCCTTAAGAATTAAATTTATACAAGACTACCTTTCCATGGAACTTATTCTGTGTTCCTTTTCACTGAATTGCAGCACAACTTCCTTGTACCAATCAAGGCTATCAGGAAAGTTGTTCTAATCCAAAATCAAATAATAAACTAATTTATATGAAAACATGAAATTAGAGATACTAGTAAGATGTATATGAAATATGTAAAAACCAAGAGATAGCCATCATCTTCAATACTTGCGATCATAGACTTTCTGACCACTTTTCCATTTACAAGTGTTTGAAAAAGCAAACAAGTTTGTGTAAATTTCCTTGATCAACTAGACATTAAAGAAAAAAATAGCAGAGATGTTTTGCAGAAAAGTCTACACAATTAAGTCCCTGTCTTCATGAAGAAAGGTCTAGCCAGCATTGATAAAGGTAGATTCACAACCAAAATAGTTCACATAATTTATTTCCCCTAAAATTTTATTACAATTTCAATGCATAACAAAGATAAAATATCACATTCTATGAATCAAACAATCATAACTAATTAAAAAAGGAGTTTGATGACTCTTTTACACTTGATGATAGAGAAATTATCCTGGAATTTCAAATCCTATTGCATCAAAAAAAAAAAAAAAAAGAAAAATCAGAAGAGAAAGGAGGAAAACTAGACTATGCGCAATAATAGAAGTAAGGGGCACACTAACTCTGGAAGACACTGACTCAAACTAGTATTCCTCATAATCCATAACCTGTAATAAAGAAAAGGAGTCTGGAGGATTTCTAAGATGAAAATTCTTAATTTGAGCAACAAAGTCAAACAAGAGTAATCGTCCCCTATCTTTAAGGATAAGAAGTTTATTACCAACAAGATAAAGCCAATCCTTCATCAATAATTTTTGTCCCCTCTGAATCACTGACATAGGTCCAATTTTATATGGATTGGTCCAAGATTCCTTAACTCCATATTCTCTCATCACCAAGGGCGGCTCCACAGCCAGCCCAGGGGGTTCAAATGAACCCCCTGGTTTGGCCCAAAAAAAAAAATATATATATATATATATTATAGAATTTTTGTTTTTTTTTTTACCCTTAAAATATAATTTTGAACACCCTGAACTTAAATTTTGTATAAACCCAATTGAAATAAACTTGAAATATGATTATATTAGTGCTATTTTCACAATATTTTTACAATTAAGGTTAAGTGATAAGTTGTAATTGACTTTTTATTTAAACACATAATTGACATCATTTTTTTACGTACCTTTAACAACTTGTCATCTTGATTTTATTGCATAAATGTTTTGTCAATAGCACTACTCTTAAAATTACTCATTTGTTAAAAAATAAATAAACATTTTCTCTGAACTCTGGCTTACTTTACTGTTGATGGTAGAATGAATTTTTTTTTTCTTGCACTTTACTTCTTCGTCAACAAAAAAATACACCACTTGTACAACCAACTGATTTGTATTTACATCTATTATTCTTTTTTCATTCTCTCTTTCTCATTTCTATATTTTCTTTCTATCTAATCAAGTAGTTTGATAAGTGTTCTACAGTTTTTTGAGTCCAAAAAGTCTTTTAATGCTTGCTCCAATTCCAAGAGAATGACCACATGTGTGGTTAAAAAATCCATACACTTCAAAAGCAAAATCTTATATAAGTTACTATTTATTTTTCTTAGTTTAACGTTTACTCTCAGACCTACTCTTAAGTGTATTACTATTTCTTTTTTATCATATATTTTTATTTAATTGATATTACATATGATTATAATATATTATTATTAATTTGACAAATATTATGATTAGTTATTTATTTATATGCATTCTATCGTTGATTTCTTACCAATCTTTAAACTATTAATAATTTCTTTAGACTATTTTACAATATAGTTGTATTGTATACTATTTAGAATACTGTGTTAGATTATTGTATGTAAAATGACAATTGTATATACAAAAAAAAAAAAAAATTAATAATCATTTTATTTTTTACTCCCTCACAACAAAATCCTAGCTTAAGACACTATTGACCCCCCTAAAAGCAAATCCTGGAGCCACCACTGTATATATATATATATATATATATTATTGTAATTACATAGTTATTAGAAATTTCTAGGAGTTGACACCATATTATAAATTTAATATTTAAAATAATAAAAAAAAAAAAAAAAAAAAAAAAAATCAGAAGAGAAAGGAGGAAAACTAGACTATGCGCAATAATAGAAGTAAGGGGCACACTAACTCTGGAAGACAGTGACTCAAACTAGTATTCCTCATAATCCATAACCTGTAATAAAGAAAAGGAGTCTGGAGGATTTCTAAGATGAAAATTCTTAATTTGAGCAACAAAGTCAAACAAGAGTAATCGTCCCCTATCTTTAAGGATAAGAAGCTTATTACCAACAAGATAAAGCCAATCCTTCATCAATAATTTTTGTCCCCTCTGAATCACTGACATAGGTCCAATTTTATATGGATTGGTCCAAGATTCCTTAACTCCATATTCTCTCATCACCCATATCTCCAAGTTTTTCTCTATCACTCTTTTGTCATAAATAATCAAACCAATACAATTACCTAACACACCTAAAGTCTTCCCAAAGTAATTGGAATGAGAAAGATCGCCAAAATCTGGCATCTTTGTGGTTCGAAATTCCTCTTCTCTCATGTCAAAGGATATGATGGCCTCCAAATGTTGCCCGCGATCATCCATGAGAATACAGCCGGTCCAATGATAAACTCCATTGAAGAATAATTCATTATAATAACCAGGAAAACAAATGACTGATTGATCAAAAACGGTATCGATTTGTCTCCAGTAACCGGTACTTTCGTTGTAAATTTGAACACTTGGAGGTAGAAGTCCTGTATGTATCTGAAATTTATGGCCTGTTTGGATGTTTAAAAATGGAGGGGGAGTAGAGTAGAGGGAGGGAGAGTAATCTAATTACCTTGTTTGAAAGTTTTTTAAGGAAGGAGGGGGAAGGGTTTGGAGGGGTTTCAACTCCCTCTAGCCTCCCATTTTTAATTCTCCCAAATTGGAGAGATTTGGAGAGAGAGTAGAGTACATAAACTATTGACCAAATAAATTACCTAATTTACCCTTATTATATTAACAAAATTACACAAGGGGAATGACTAATTACTCCCTTCCCCCTTACTAATTTTAAAAACATCCAAATAAGGTGGAGGGGAATCATTTTCCTCTACTCTCCTCCCCACTACTCCCCTCCCCTCTACTCCCCTCTACTCTCCTCCCTCTCTAAACTTCCAAACAAGCCATTAGTGTAGATGCTAACAACTTTGAATTCATTAGAATAGTGATCATAACCAAATGCACAAGTGCTCTTATGGTAACCAACGTTAGGGCTAGGAGGTGCGGGAACATCCTTAAATTCTTTGATTTCCGAATTCCATAAAATGAAGCCAACGGAGGAATGTCCAAGGCATATTATGCATTGATACAAACACATATGTCAATTCGGTCAAAATACATGCTAAATCCCTCGATAAAAAAAAAAACAAAACCACCATCATCAAGATCATCATCAAAATGAAAGCGCAGCAACGTGTTAGTACTTGGGCCGCAAAGCTTTTTGACCATGTAAAGAATGCATCTCATGTTTTTGTTGCGGTCGCACCTTATAGGGCGTTTATAAGAGAGATGGTGGCGGAAGTGTTTGGTGATGAAAGTAAGGTCTTGGAAAAGAGTGTGCCATGACTTTTTTACGCACCTAAAACAAATCATAGATTTCACTGAAACCCTTAAACAATATTTCTTCCAACAAGTGTTGCGGTAGACTCTCCATGTTTGATTGATTTCTCTGTCGAGCACTGTTTTTCTCTTTATCTCAAAAGTGAAAACCTAGGGAAAACAGAACTTTAAAACTTTACCTAATTTCTACCTTTTATCTCAAAAAAAAGCTTGACCTAGTAACGGGTTGGGCTCTAATTGATTCTATTTGGGTTTAGATCAAAATTATTTTGATTTAAATAAGGACACTAATTGCTAGGACTGAATGGCCAACCTGACTGGGCTCAAGCCAAATATTCAGTTCTATTCGTGTCTTGGGTTGGTATCAGTTCCGACCTGACCCGCCCGATCTTAAAAAAACATGCATACAATAACATAGCACGGATAAATTGAGTTATCTAGGAGGTAGATCAGATGGATCTCAAGAATGAGTAAGGAGATGAAGAGGTAGATTCACCGTATGTAAATGTCAAACAATAAATTTAATTATGACTATAAAACTATATATAAAAATTCCTAAACAGATAAATAAAAAAGATTAATTTGATATAGAAATAAGTGAAATTTGAAAAGTCATTAATTGGTCTATAGTAGCATAAATCCCCAAATGGACAATTAAAAAGAGAGCAATTATATTATATATATATATATATTTTTTTTTTGTTTACCTTGGGAGGAGACAACTACTAGGCTTTCATCTATATTTGAGGAATTCCTTATCAGGTCTATCATTCTTTGGGAAATTAAAATAAAATAAATTTGTTTAAATGGAAAAAATTAATGTTTTTGTTTTTTGGAGAAGAAATTAATGTATTTAAGGATAAACGATATTTCTTTCAATATATAAAGTATTGTAATCAATCAAAGAATGGTAAAAATGGTAGAAGAAAGTTAAGGAGTAATATTGCTCATCTATGGACATATGTATTTAAGGTTGTTTGACACGAAAATGCTAAAACCATTATTCCTAATATAGATTTACTTTTTAACTTACAACATTTTTATCAAGAGATTAAATTCTATAAAGATGTGATATAAAACCCATGTTTTTACCTTTCCAATCTCAACATGCCACATCATTTTATTACATATTTAAAAATAAACACAATCACACTTAATCAATTGTAATACTCATATATAAATCCAACCAAATTGGGAATCTATCGAGATGTTATTAGGTATAGTAGGATGTATTGAATTTTAAGTAAAATACTAATATGATTATCACTTATTGGATAGTGTAAAACATGAGTTTTATACCTCATCCTTATAGAATTTAATCTCTTTTATCAATTATCTACCACCCATAACAATCTCTTGAAATTTTCCTAATGCAAACCTTTTGAAAATTAAAGTTTCCTTCTTAGTCATGTCTTCCACCATTAAATCTTGACTCCAAATTTGAATCTCATTTTTGAATTTGGTCATCCATAATAGATTAGGAATTTAGATGAATTAAATGTCAACGTACAAGTCATACCTAAATTTATTAGTTAATGAGAAAAATTAGCAATTCATCCCACGACTCTCTTGTTCTTCCAAACTGATCAATGGCGTCTCTACAATTATAGTAGCTTTGTGTAACCACTTGATGTAACATATTTATGGACTAAGGGTCTTTTTGGAAACAACTTATCCAACTTTTTGTCAAAAGCTTTTTACTAAAAGTATGGTAAACTACTACCTTAAAAAAATTTGAAAATGTGAGAAAAAAAAAAATTGAATTTTTAAAAAGTTGTACATAGAAATAAAAACTAAAATCTAAAGTTTAAAGCTGATGTCAAACTCATCCTAAGTCACACATACACACAAGAGAGAGATATCACTCTACCTAAAAAATGGAACTTCTTGTGACAAAAGTATTTTACCAATATGGTTTTGAATCCTGTCTATACAAAAAATCAATTGATGTCTTGTTTTCGAACTTAAAAGCCAACTCACTTGAGTCTAAATGTTAGTTCGTTTAGACCATTGTATACTCAAATTGTTTAACCTAATTAATTAATCAAGTTGTTGACTTATCTTCTTCTTCTTAAAAAAAAACTTCTTATCTTCCATACTAACTCACATATCTTTACATTTATGTTGTCAAATTTATTTATTTTAATTATTTAGTATTAAAACGCTACAACAATTGGAAAATGACTATATATATATATATTTATATAAGTACACCATTTTTCTATTAATGCATTTACACCTTGTGCTAGTCTTCAATTTACAGACCAGCCTACAAGGCAACCATGCATGATCACCTAAATTACTCTCTCTCTCTCTCTCTCTCTCTCTCTCTCTCTCTCTCGGATTCAAGTTACACTTGATATAACTCTAATCAATGTTACATTACTAAATAAGTTTTTATTGAATTCATATTTTGAAAATTCTATGGTTAAATTACATGTTCTATATGTTTTTAACATGCATGTCATGATTGGATTACATTTCTATATGTTTTTCTCACATATTAAATTGTTAAAAACTAACTTCCCTTTACAAATAAACTTTATCTAATAAAAGCAAGATTTATTTTCAACTAGTAGTACAATATTGATCGTAGAATTACATAAAAAGCATTTATTTTTACTGCATGTGCTTGAAGCAGCAGATTGTGTGAAAGGAAACAAACTCACATCACACAATCAAATGGGTTGAATTTAACAATTGGAAGGCATTTAAGTGGATGAGCCTTGTGAATAAAAGCGCCTTTTGAAACTTCAATATTAACCTTAGCCTTATTCTCTCCTCCACCTCCCACTACAACAAAATGTATTTTTAGTGACGAAAAAATTCGTCACTAAAAGTCCAGTTTTTCATCACTAAGGACCTTTAGTGACGAAATTGGACTTTTAGTGACAAAACTCATTTTGTCACTGTAGCCCCGTCACTAAAAGTCCTAGTGACGAAAAAATTCGTCACTAAAAGTCCGATTTGATTTTAAAAAAGAAGAACTTTTAGTGACGAAAACGTTTCGTCACTAAATGTTTTCCTCACTAAAAACACTATTCAATGACGAAAATATCTCGTCACTAAAAACACTTTAGTTTACTAAATCATATTTAGTGACAAATAATTTCATCACTAGAACTATGTTCGGGTACATCTAGTGACGAAAAAATTCGTTACTAAAACTATTTTTAAAAAAAATTTAGGCACATATAATGATGAAAATTTTCATCACTAAAACCATTTCTTACAAAATTTTGCTATATTTAGTGACGAAATTTTGGTCACTAAAACAAATTTTTATTGCTATATTTATGATGAAAAAATTTGTCACTAAAACTTATTTTCTATTTTCATTTTTTTCATGGCTTTGATATTAACCTGTAACTTGTCATTACATTATTTAAACCTCACATTTGAATAACACATTTATTTCAACACATTTATAAAAAAAAAAAAGATCCATACATTCCACAAGTAAAAAATAAAACAAGTATCCAATTCAAACTCATTCCATACAATAATTGTTTGCAATACATACAATAACTCTACCTAAACCCTATTTTAGAACTAACGAATGATGTCCTCATATGTCTTCAAGTAATGCCAAAAGTAAATCCCCTAAAAGCCACTAATAAGAAATCTGCACAAATATAAAAACAATATTTCGTTAAAATCGTAAAGTAAAAACATTAACTATGTTATAAGAAACATTTCTAACAATGCATTAACCAATAAATTAAAATCACAACTCTTAATGTATAAATTGTAGAAAGCAAATAAAGTACTAATATATGGATGGATTAATCTGCCATCGGGTGTCTTACCTATTGTCATTCAACTTTTATCCATGTTTGACTACAATTATAAGATGAATGCTACTTTAGTAAAATAAGGACAACTCATGTATAATATATTTTAACATATAAGTCTATAAGCTACTTAGATAAAGTTCTATCTCATACATGAATGCACAAGTCTATATTAATCCTTAAACCAATTTCCAACATCACATATATAAAGTTTTACAAGTATTGAAATGAAATAAAATATTATTCATCACATCTAATCAACAATACTCATTAACATTTGCAAGAAATGAAAAACACTTCTAATATTAGTTTAACCCACATTATAACACCATGCAAGCCACCTGCTTGCTTCAATACAACAATACCACAAAACCAATAGAATAATCGATCCAATATGAATTTAACCCCAATAGAATAATCGATCCATATGAATTTAACCCCAATAAAACTCCCAATAGAGTTTTATAAGTATTTAAATCAAATAAAATACTATTCATCACTTCTAATTAACAATATTCATTAACATTTGCAAGAAATGAAAAACACTTCCAATATGAATTTAACTCACCTTATAACATCATGCAAGCCACCCGCTTGCTCTAACCCAACAACCCACCACAAAACCAATTTCTAACATCACAAGTATAGAGTTTTACAAGTATTTAAATCAAATAAAATATTATTTATCACATCTAATTAACAATACTCATTATCATTTCCAAGAAATGAAAAACACTTCCAATATTAGTTTAAACCACCTTATAACATTATGCAAGCCACCCACTTGCAACAACACAACATACCACCACAAATTCAATTTCCAACATCACAAGTATACAGTTTTATAAGTTTTTAACTAGAATTTACTTACTTTGCTCAAGCTAAGTTTACAACTTTAAAAAAAATCCAAAGTTACTGCAAACAATGTGTATTTAGCCTGCAAAAGAAAAAGTTAAATTCATAAGTACAAAAGTTAAAGAAAAGCTTGACATACCACCACAAAGTTAAAGAAAAGCTCGTACAAGGGGCGCTATATCATTAGGAGAAGGCATTATTATGTTTCTAGAGTTGAATTTACAAATACTTCAACTTTCATTGGAAAGCCAAACATATATATAAAAGCCAAAAAGTATGGATTGATACTGAACTAAACTCAATGTTTTTGAGTGAATAGACCATTGTCCAATTGGTCTAATTCAAAACTTACATCCATAACTTTGATGGTTCTCCTACACCACATTACCCATTGTCAGATTTGTCTTTATAATTCATTGCCCCTTTTGACATTCTGAAAAGAGTTCTAAAATAAATATAGATTCCTAAATAGTGAATACTAATCTATCACCCCATGTATTTAACAATTATCCTAAATTCCCATAAAAGTTTTCAATCCCTAAACTTTCTAAGATTGAGAACCCATCCAAGAAATTCATTCAATAGAAACCACCATTACCATCAAAACTAAGTTCAGAGACCCACATAGCAATTTTTGCTTATTTAAGCACAAAACAGAAAGAAACATAGTATAGAAACTGACCTGAAAGCACCTTGGTATGTAGTCTGGATGTTGACCCAATTCCTGAAAGTACAAAATGTAGATTTTGGTATGGGTTATCACTTTTCACTCGTACCCAAACTAAACAAAAATGCATATATCCATTTCTGTATCAAACAAAAAAATAACTAAAGGAACTAGAATCATTAAACAAAAAAATTAACATCAAGCATTTAGAATCATTAAACAAAAATTAACAAAAAAATTAACTCAAAAGGGAAAAAAAAAAATACCGAAGGGTCGCGAACTGAAGCGTCGCCGAAAGCGTCGCCAACTGCAGAAGGATGAAGCATCTCCGATCTGAAGTGTCGCCGATGAAGCATCGCCAACTGCAAAAGGATGAAGTGTTGCCGGCGAGATGAAGCGTAGCGAACGACAATCTGAAGCGTCGCTGTCTGGGCTTCTGAAGCGCTATGAACGGCGAACTAAAGCGCCGCAACGGCGCGAGCTCAAGCGTTGCGATGGCGAGCTCAAGTGTCGCAACGGCGCGAGCTCAAGCGTCGCAACGGCGCGAGCTCAAGCGTCGCAACGGCGCGAGCTCAAGCGTCGCGACGGCGCGAGCTCAAGCGTTGCTGAGGCGCGACCTCAAGCATCGCGACGGCGCGAGCTCAAGTGCCGCGACGGTGAGCTCAACCGTCGCGATCGCGAGCTCAAGCGTCGCGACGGTGATTTCAAGTGCCGCGACGGCGATTTGGGCTTTCTCCATTTCGAAAGCCCAGATCGCTTTATCGGCGATGGTAGGCTTTATCGATGATGATGAGGTTTCTTTTTTTTTTTTTTTTGGGTTTCTCTGTGTTTTTGACTGAAAATTTGAGTGGGTGAGTGTTTTTTGTTCTGCTGAGTGGGTGAGTGTTATTTTTGGTTTGGAGTATTTATAGTGGTATTTAGCGACTAAAATATTTCGTCGCTAAAGACCACTTTTAGTGACGAAATTGAAATTCGTCACTAGAAGTGGGAAATAGCGACGAAATATCAGTTTCGTCACTAAAAGTGGTCTTTAGCGACGAAATGTTTTCGTCACTATTGCCCACTTTTAGTGACAAATTTTTGTTTCGTCACAAGAGGGCCCATAATTTGTTACACTTTTAGCGACGAATTTTATTTACGTCACTATAGAGACCATATTTTGTTCAGATTTTTAGCGACGAAATTCAACTTTCGTCGCTGTAGCATACTTTTAGTGACGAATTATGATTTCGTCACTAAAAACATTTAAGTGCAAAACCATTATTATTTTTAGTGACGAATAGTTTTCGTCACTAATTCTTCCTTATAGCGACGAAATAATTTTCATCACTAATACTATCACAGCAATACCTACAGTGACGAAATATTTCGTCACTAAAAATTTCAACTTTTAGTGACAAAATATTTCGTCACTATAGCTTAATTAAACTTGCGCCAAAATTTCCCTCCACTGGCGCCTATTTTTTAGATCACAATAGCGACGAAATTTATTTTTCGTCGCTAAATGTTATAATTTTTTTCACTATTAGTGACGAAATTCATATTTCGTCACTAAATCTGTATTTTTAGCGACGAAAAATATTTCCTCACTAATTTTCGTCGCTAAAAATACATTGAACCATGGTTGCATTGGATCCAACCACTTCCCAATTGAAACATTGAACCATGGTTGCAACTGCCATATGTGCCATACTCAACCCTAACTTTGAACTAGGGCAAGCTCTCCTCCCTACCCCAAAAGGAAGAAAAGAAAAGGTTTCATTGTGTTTATGTTTCATACTTTCTTGTTTTTCAGAGGAAACCAAAAATCTCTCTGGTTGGAACTCATTTGGATTGTTCCATAAATTTGGATCTCTCATTATGGCATACAAATTGATTAACACCATGGTTTCTTGGGGTATTTCAAAGCCTCTAATTTCGCAACTTTGACGACATTTTCTTGTTGTCACAGGCAATGGTGGATATAGTCGTAGTGTTTCCTTTACAACTGCTGGCAGGTAGGGGAGATTCTCAACATCCGATTCGTCGACTAGTCTAGTACTACCAACCACTAAATTTATCTCCTCTCTAACCTTGTTGAATACAGAAGGATGGTTGATGAGCTCAGTTATTGTCCATAGAATGACCTCCGATGAGGTACCAGTACTTCCGACAAAAAGATCCTAGTAAAAGTGCAACATTTGAGTAGATGAGAGAACATAGTAAGAGTTGAACCCAATTAAATTACTAATTTGTATGCTTGAACTTGTTAAAAAAATTTTCTTGCAATTAATCTAAGTCATACTGAACTCAAGGTTAACTTAAACTTATATAAACCGTTTGTCATGTATTACCATGAAAAAATTGTCACAGTTTCTTTGAAGCATAGTCCAATTTGAAGTTCTCTAACATATTTTTCTTTTTAGATAGGTAAGTGCAGGCATAAGGAAATCCTTGACATGGATGTTTGTGATATAGGAAAGTATTTATATGGTATGGAGAGCGTTGGATTAACAAGTACAGGGTCTCTAACAGTTTTTGGCCTTCATTATCCGTGGATGTACACTCTCACAATTAGGGGTGGCAATATTTGGGCATGTTAGGTAGCTTTTGGGTTGGTCATAAATAAGTCATGTACTCAATTTTATGACTCATATAAATATAAATTAAATATCTGTTACCCACCTAACCCATTATAATTTGGGCGGGACTCAACCCACCCATATAACTTATTATTAGATTTATATATTTATATATTTACTTACAAATAACAAAAACTTGTAAATTACCGAAATATATTTCACTAAAAAGAATTATTACCTAAACACCCACTGTTTTTTTTACCTTTTTTCTTTTGAAAACTAATATACATTTTCAAAAAAATAAGAAAAATAAAATGAAAATTCACCCAATATTTGGTTTCCAAAAAACTTGAGAAAAACAAAAGAAAACTTCCAAAATACCCACAGTTGTTTTCGAGAAAACTAATATATCCACCGTTTCATTCTGAGAAAACTTAGAAAACAAATGTAAACTTCACACATTGTTAGGTTTCTAAGAAAACTGATAAAAACAAAAGAAAAATTCACTTTTTGACTTCGATCTCACAGTTCCAATTTAAGAGTGAAAATCACTCAAATACTCAAGTTAAATTTAGAGTAGGCTTTATTTTGATATGCTTTCTCAGATCTGACAAAGTTTCACAATTTTCTCACCACACTTTCTCTAAAACAAAACATGTCAATAATAAAATAAAATAAAAGAATAAAAAAAAATTCAGAACCTCTTAAAAAGATTGAGAAGACTTTGACCATGAATCAATTACAAGAAAATTTCAACCAATTGTTGAGCAAAATGTGCGCTTCTTCTAGAGAATCCTCTATCTCTTAACTTAACCAAAATTTTCTCAACTAATTTTTCTGCTCTTTCCCAATTGAATCAAGAGGTAATCAAAATTTTTTCATGAAATTGAGCTAAGGAAATGTGAAAAAGAAACCCCAAGAAAATCAATGAGAAAAAAGAAAAGATGATGTTTGGCAACTAATTGGTTCACTTGGTTGTTGGATTAAGTTAGGGATTTATCTTTCATTTTATTTTTAACATATTAAGTTTTACATGGTTTAGTGGGTGCTTAGTGGATTTATGCATTAAGACCCATTTAACCCAAATGTTTAATTAGGGATTAAGACATACCCAAATTAGGTGGGTCATAGTTGGGTTAATAGATTTGGGTGAAATTTGCCACCCCTATGTGTGTCACAATATATACACACACACACACACACCCAAATTGCAGAAAAAAGTCCACGCCCTCTCACAGCTTTTATATTATAGTGTATTTCAAGTAAACTGAAATATGAGTGGTGTGCAATTTTTTTATTATTTATTTATTTATTTATGTTAAATTTGGTGTCCCTAGTAAAATTCTTCATTTCTTCAATGTCTTTGAAATGGCTGAATGTGAATTGGAGGTCTTAAATGTGTGTGTTTATATATATACTAGTATGTAGCCCCGTGCTACCGCACGAGAATGGATATATTATTAATCATGAGTTTATTCATGTTTAAAAGGCTCAATTAAGTCTAAATTCATATTATTAACTAGAAAATTTCATTAACAAAACTTAGCAGTATATATATTTTACACAGAAAGATGAACGTTGGTGACAATGTTTATCCAAAAGATCCATTCACACTTATGAATCTTCAATCTCTATTGGTGATTGAAATTTTCATAGCTTAAAAAATTTATAAAAAAAAAAAAAAAAAAAATCACACTTATGAATCTTCAATCTCTATTGGTGATTGAAATTTTCATAGCTTAAAAAATTTATAAAAAAAAAAAAAAAAAAAACCCTTAGAGTTGTACTCATTTTGTAGTTTTATAATAGGTCATTTTGTAACATGATGAGCATTTGTGTGAAGAAAAAACTTCTGAAATTCCATGGCTAATAAAAGAAATTCTCTCCAATCTCTTTTTATAGAAAGATGGGTTTGTGCGTGTTTTTATACATCCTTCATAGTTGCATTATCACGAATCAGGTCCAATGGATTTAGATTGGTACTACTGATTCCCAAAACATGAGTGTTTAATGTGTTATTAATTTTATCTCATTGGATTCTGCACATGACAGCAAAATTAAAAATAATTAGATTGTACACGTGTATAGTAAAATTGGACTCCAATTTCAGATTCTAATTGAACAATTGGAATGATAATATATGATAGTAACAACAATAGGAAAATTCAAATAAAATTTCGAATTAAATTGTAACAATCTAAATAAAAAATTACAGTAGAAAGACAGGGAACTAACTTAACACCAACATTTAAAAATCAAGTTGGACACATAGCACAAAATTAAACTACAATTAGAAATTAATTTGATTCGATTTGAATTCTAAAATTGAACTTCAACTTAATATAATATATATGATTATAAATTAACTAAATCTTAATCTAGACATACTAAAAACTATTAAAAAAATAAGAACTGATCATTGAACTTGGAATCTTCTTGGAGGCGCCAATGAAGCGCTAATGTATGAGAGTGTGAAGTAAAGAAGAGTGGGATTGAACATTGTGTTTGAACCCGGCCTTACTCTAAGAAAGCGCTAATGTATGAGAGTGTGAAGTAAAGAAGAGTGGGATTGAACATTGTGTTTGAACCCGGCCTTACTCTAAGAAATCTGTAAGGAGGAGGAGAGGGTAGTGTGTGGATCTAGTTGGTAGAGATTGAAAGAGGAGGAGACATGGGATGACAATATGGAATTAGGAGGAGATGATGTTTTACTTTTATAGTCTTTCTCGTTGGACTCCTTGGTTCTGATTGTGTAATTAGAAGAGCTCCAGACTCTATTAAGATCACCCATAAAAGTGTGCATGTGAAATGTTCTTGCTTAGGCCAATAAGTATTATTATTGTGGTTTTCTTGGCTTCTGTGTTAAATGTTAATGCATCATTTATTTGAGCACAAAAATTAGAAAATTTAGATAAAATACATGACACAAAATTGGAGTCCAATTTATAATATCTATAAAAGTGTGCAGGTAAGATGTTTTTACTTAGGCCAATGAGCATTATCATTGTGGTTTTCTTGGCTTCCGTGTTAAATGTTAATGCATCATTTATTTTGGCATAAAAATTAGAAAATTTAGATAAGAAACATGACACAAAATTGAAGTCAAATTTATAATCTAATTAAATTTTTTTTTGAATTTTGGTTATGACAAGTGGCGCAAAATTGAGAATCCGGATTTTCTCTTAGCTTCACCTATTATTATATATATATAGATATGTGTGTGTTATCTCCAATGAGTCATGGTTTTGGAACTCTATTTTTTTTTTTTTTTCTCCTTTTAAGGTCAATTTAACAATTTCCAAGGTTAATGGATTGAATTAAAACAATGTAAAAGCACGGCCTAATAGGATTTTTTTTTCCCCTGTTGTTTCTATAAACTAAGAAAGGGAACCAGCCGTTAATTGAAAGCCTAAAGCAAATAATAATAATAATAATGATGAAATTAAATAAAATTAAATTAAAAATTAAAAAAATTAAAAAAAACTTACAGTTTGAAAAAGCCTTGATATTGTTTCTGGTCATTTTAACCTCAGCCTTGCCATCTTGATACACCTTCAATAATATATCCATAAAATCTTGAGTGTCTTTCTTCCCAATCTGATCTTCATGCTCCTTCAACATCCCTTCCAAGAGCTCATCAATCCTTAACTTCTCTTATGGCTTGCTTTCCAAACAACCAGAAAGCCAATACACCAAAGGGTCCCAACATATTTCCAAAAAATACCTTTGAACCAACCCTAAAGATGTCTTTCATTATCTTTCTAATCCTTTCAGCTTCATCACCTTTTTCTGAACAACTTGTGCTTGCCATCATCTTACACAAGATATTATTTGTTAGCTTCATAAGCTCAACACTCAAATCAACAACCTCTTTCCGCTTGGCACTCTCAAAAACGTTTTGCAAAAAACGTGCAAGTTCTTTCTCTCGAACCGCCCGAGACCTTTCAGGCTGTCCTGTTGAAACTATAGTGGTGGAATAGGAACCCTTTTTTTTTTTTTTTTTTCTTTCAGGTGAATATAAACTAAAATTAAACAAATGGTGTCTCTACCCAGGCTATTTTATTACATGTATTTTCAATTATAAGTTACATTTAGGTTCAAGAATGTGTAAAGTCATGGTAGTGAAAACTGATGATCCTATGATTATTGTTAAGTTACAATTAATTTTGAAAATGTATAAATTTTGAGAACTTTAGCTCCAAAATGATTGGTCAACCTAAATTTTCATATTCAAAGAAAATAATCTATAAAACACAAAGCATTAGAACAAATCAAAGATCAAGATTATAGATCAAAATGAGAGAGAGAGAAGAGAGAGAGAGAGAGAGAGAGAGAGAGATCAAAAAGAAAAATGCAATAAAATTTTAAATGATTGTTCAACTTGAATTTTCATATATTTACAAAGAAAGCAATCTATAAAACACAAAGCATTAAAACAAATTGAAGAACATGATTATAGAAAAATGAAATCAAAGATAGAGAGAGTATCTTTGATAGTAGAGATAAAAAACAAAAATGCAGAGAAAAATAAAAACTTTCCATCATAAATACTAAGCTTGTTGATTATAATAGATTCAAAGAGAACATACATAATAAAGAGGTGTTGAGAGAGGAGAAAGGTTGGGGAAAGGAGGAGGTCGTGTACAATGTTTTGGTAATAATGTATTTGTAGCCACTAAGTTGTTAGTTAATGTGATAAAAAATAGTGGGTTAATCCCACATTGAAAATGAGTTGAGTTAAAAGGTTTAAAGCCTGTATTGTATATTCAAGAGTTAGGCCCTTTTGATATATACCACTTAAGTTTCTTTAAAAACTTTCTCCCCCTCCCCATGTGTGTGTGTGTATAAAATATTTAGTATTCTCAAAATGAG
>NW_027069615.1:1013937-1019158 GCF_002906115.3 Quercus suber
TGTGTGTGTGTGTTAAAAATATTTAGTATTCTCAAAAAGAGAGAGAGAGAGAGAGAGAGAGAGAGAGAGAGAGAGAGAGAGAGAGAGAGAGAGAGAGAGAGATCAAAAAGAAAAATGCAATAAAAATTTTAAATGATTGTTCAACTTGAATTTTCATATATTTACAAAGAAAGCAATCTATAAAACACAAAGCATTAAAACAAATTGAAGAACATGATTATAGAAAAATTGAAATCAAAGATAGAGAGAGTATCTTTGATAGTAGAGATCAAAAAAAAAAAATGCAGAGAAAAATAAAAACTTTCCATCATAAATACTAAGCTTGTTGATTATAATAGATTCAAAGAGAACATACATAATAAAGAGGTGTTGAGAGAGGAGAAAGGTTGGGGGAAAGGAGGAGGTCGTGTACAATGTTTTGGTAATAATGTATTTGTAGCTACTAAGTTGTGTAGTTAATGTGATAAAAAATAGTGGGTTAATCCCACATTAGAAAATGAGTGTGAGTTAAAAAGGTTTAAAGTCTGTATTGTATATTCAAGAGTTAGGCCCTTTTAGATATACACCACTGTAAGTTTCTTTAAAAACTTTCTCCCCTCTCCCCATGTGTGTGTGTGTGTGTGTGTGTGTGTGTGTGTTACAAATATTTAGTATTCTCAAAAGAAAAAATAGTGGGTTAATTTCACATTGGAAAATGAGTGTGAGTTAAAGAGGTTTAAAGCCTATGCTATATATTCAAAAGTTAGGCTCTTTTGGATATATACTACTGTAAGTTTCTTTAAAAACCTTTTCCCCTCTCCCAATGTGTGTGTGTGTGTGTGTGTTAAAAATATTTAATATTCTCAAAAGAAAAAATAATGGGTTAATCCCACATTGGAAAATGAGTGTGAGTTAAAAATGTTTAGAGCTTGTGCTATATATTCAAGAGTTAGGCTCTTTTGGATATATACTACTGTAAGTTTATTTAAAAACCTTCTCTCCTCTCTTTATGTGTGTGTGTTAAAAATATTTAGTATTCTAAAAAAATGAGATAAAATTTAAAAATAAAAATAAAAAGTAATCAAATCCTATGTGGTGGCATAATAGCAAATCTAAATAAAGGGCTTTTGAATTGCCTAATAGGTTTGTGGGAAATTTGACACTTTCCATATTAATTGTTAGTTTTTTCTTTTATTTTTCCACTTGAATAAGATCGATTGATTGCCATTCCTAAAGAAAATGAGTAAGACCCATTTAAGTTGTATTTATTTTCTCTTTTCTTTTCAAATGAATTTGAAAGTTCAATATGGGTAAGAAACACCCTTGAATGTTTAGACCCCCAGATACAAAATACTAATTCAAGCTTTATATCAAACAATTAATGTGCGAAATATGATAACAAGCTTATAACAGAATTGATAAAACAATCTAAGTCAAATATAAACACATTCACAGTAATAAATATAAGGCAAAGATAAAGGAAAGAGAGATGCAAACACACGGATAACACACGATGTGTTATCGAAGAGGAAACCGAAGTTCTTGGCGNGAATACATTCATTCCAAAATGCTTTGAAGGAAGAGGCTGGGAGCAACTTCTGGGTGACTTACCTTTAGTGTGTGAACCACTAATCAGGAATTCTATGCCAATGTGTGATAAAGAAGAGGAGTTGAGTTGTTGGGTGAGGAAAAATGAGTTTACCTTAGATGCTCATGACATTGATAAGGTTTTAGGACTGGAGGGTTAGAAGATTATGAATTCACGAACTATAAGGACAGAATGGTCTCTCTAGAACTGTCCAGAAAAAGATTGATGGAGTTTTAGAAAAGAGATAATCTCAACACTTCTGACTTTCCTAAAGACATGAGGTGTTTAACAACAATAATGATGTACAATCTGTACCCTATAAGGAAGATGACTACATTGACGAATGCCAGAGCCATCTTTCTTATGGATCTTAGGAAAACACCTTTATTGACATCAGTTCCCACATTTTTGAACTATAATGGATGAAACTAAAACCACCTCGAGGCCCAAGCTGGTGTTTCCAAGTCTTCTCATGAGAATTTTCAAAGAAAGGGTGTTGTAATCCACAAGATATCAGTTCTATGCCTCCTCTATCAGCCATTAACAAATTTACTCTAGTACGGATACAGAGTTGTCTTCCAGGTGAAGAAGAAGAGGGTGTCCATGAAGAAGGTGATCCTATGGAGACTGAAGCAGAAGGGGCAGGACCAGTTTCCACCCTAGAGTAAGAGTCAAGAGGAGCAGACCTTCTACCTCATCACCTGTACCTCCTGATACCCTTAGATCATCCTGGAGAGACTTGATACAATCCGCGATGTTCAGAATCAACAGACAGAGAGGATGACAGCAATGTAGACCAGCTAGATGTACTCTCTGCCAAGTTTGACAGCATTCATACCAGCCAGGATGACTGACCCTTTGGCCATTCCGGTCAAAAAGGGGAGAACTTTTGGGCAGCTCTTGAAGGGGAGTCTCATTTTGAGGGGAGTTTAAATATTTGTGTTTTAAGTTTGATACACTGGTTTTTAGTCTGTTTTAAATATTTGTGTTTTAAGTTTATACACTTGTGAATCTTTGGTGTTTACTTATATAGTATGTGTTATTCACCTTAAGCACTGTTTGATTGTTGATTTGTACCCATTGATGCTTTTGCAAGCTTTGAGGGTGTGTCTTGTTCTTATGCACTGTTTGTAGGCTTGTATGGTTTGTGCCATGTATTTGCAAAACTTTGCATATGCAGCCTTTGTGCTTTGTGTTTTGGTACTTGTTAATGCCTTGCATTATCTTAAGTACATCACTCTTGTGCCGTGTAGGATTTTCCTAGATGCATATATGTTTGTATGCATTGGTTGAGTGTTGAACTTGCAAATGATTCTCTTCAATTGAGTTTATCATTTTTGCATGTCCGGATGTTCATTCTTGTGTGAAGAACATAGTAATCACTTTTGCTTAAGTGACTACTGGTGTTCTATGGTCAAGTAGCGGAATCTGGCAAGTTAAAGAAGAAATAGGTTGCGTAACCTCGTTGGAGCAAGAAGCTTGGAGGGCTTAGGTACTTGGGTAGATTAGGCTTGGAGGGTCTTCTGCTGTTCATGTATCCCAACTATATTCTTTAGTGGATTTTATCACGCTTGGAGGGCGGGGAGAGGTTTTACGCCAGACTTCGGTTTCCTCTTCGAAAAAAAAAAAAAAAAAATGCAGCGAAAAATAAAAACTTTCCATCATAAATACTAAGCTTGTTGATTATAATAGATTCAAAGAGAACATACATAATAAAGAGGTGTTGAGAGAGGAGAAAGGTTGGGGGAAAGGAGGAGGTCGTGTACAATGTTTTGGTAATAATGTATTTGTAGCTACTAAGTTGTGTAGTTAATGTGATAAAAAAATAGTGGGTTAATCCCACATTAGAAAATGAGTGTGAGTTAAAAAGGTTTAAAGCCTGTATTGTATATTCAAGAGTTAGACCCTTTTGGATATACACCACTGTAAGTTTCTTTAAAAACTTTCTCCCCTCTCCCCATGTGTGTGTGTGTGTGTATTACAAATATTTAGTATTCTCAAAAGAAAAAATAGTGGGTTAATTTCACATTGGAAAATAAGTGTGAGTTAAAGATGTTTAAAGCCTGTGCTATATATTCAAAAGTTAGGCTCTTTTGGATATATACTACTGTAAGTTTCTTTAAAAACCTTTTCCCCTCTCCCAGTGTGTGTGTGTGTGTGTTAAAAATATTTAGTATTCTCAAAAGAAAAAATAATGGGTTAATCCCACATTGGAAAATGAGTGTGAGTTAAAAATGTTTAGAGCCTGTGCTATATATTCAAGAGTTAGACTCTTTTGGATATATACTACTGTAAATTTATTTAAAAACCTTCTCTCCTCTCTCTATGTGTGTGTGTTAAAAATATTTAGTATTCTAAAAAAATGAGATAAAATTTAAAAATAAAAATAAAAAGTAATCAAATCCTATGTGGTGGCATAATAGCAAATCTAAATAAAGGGCTTTTGAATTGCCTAATAGGTTTGTGGGAGATTTGACACTTTCCATATTAATTGTTAGTTTTTTCTTTTATTTTTCCACTTGAATAAGATCGATTGATTGCCATTCCTAAAGAAAATGAGTAAGACCCATTTAAGTTGTATTTATTTTCTCTTTTCTTTTCAAATGAATTTGAAAGTTCAATATGGGTAAGAAACACCCTTGAACTGCCAGTTTGACAGCATTCATACCAGCCAGGATGACTGACCTTTGGCCATTCCGGTCAAAAAGGGGAGAACTTTTGGGGCAGCTCTTGAAGGGGAGTGCTCATTTTGAGGGGAGTTTAAATATTTGTGTTTTAAGTTTGATACACTGGTTTTTAGTCTGTTTTAAATATTTGTGTTTTAAGTTTCATACACTTGTGAATCTTTGGTGTTTACTTATATAGTATGATGTTATTCAACCTTAAGCACTGTTTGATTGTTGATTTTGTACCCATTGATGCTTTTGCAAGCTTTGAGGGTTGTGTCTTGTTCTTATGCACTGTTTGTAGGCTTGTATGGTTTGTGCCATGTATTTGCAAAACTTTGCATATGCAGCCTTTGTGCTTTGTGTTTTGGTACTTGTTAATGCTTGCATTATCTTAAGTACATCACTCTTGTGCCCGTGTAGGATTGTTCCTAGATGCATATATTTTGTATGCATTGGTTGAGTGTTGAACTTGCAAATGATTCTCTTCAATTGAGTTTATCATTTTTGCATGTCCGGATGTTCATTTCCTTGTGTGAATGAACATAGTAATCACTTTTGCTTAAGTGACTACTGGTGTTACTATGGTCAAGTAGCGGAATCGGAAGTATAAAGAAGAAATAGGTTGGCGTAACCTCGTTGGAGCAAGAAGCTTGGAGAGGCTTAGGTACTTGGGTAGATTAGGCTTGGAGGGTCTTCTGCTGTTCATGTATCCCAACTAATTCTTTAGTGGATTATTTACCGCTTGGAGGGCGGCGGAGAGGTTTTACGCCGAGGACTTCGGTTTCCTCTTGATAACACATTGTGTGTTTCCGTGTGTTTGCATCTCTCTTTCCTTTATCTTTGCCTTATATTTACTGTGTGGATGTGTTTATATTTGGCATAGATTGCTTATATCAATTCCTGTTATAAGCTTGTTATCATATCCACACATTAATTGTTTGATATAAAGCTTGAATTGGTATTTTGTATCTGGGGTATCTAAACG
>NW_027069615.1:1022939-1090874 GCF_002906115.3 Quercus suber
TTCCTCTCCATTGTCATACCCTTGAGAGGTCATTTACCAAACCCTTATCTCACCACACCCACGTCTGTGAGAAGGTCCATTTGGTGCTTTGGGAAGCAGTTTGGAAAGGAACCAATATACATTGGTTGATGCTATGGTCAAGTAGCGGAATCCGGGAAGCTAAAGAAGAAATAGGTTCGGCGTAACCTCGTTGGAGCAAGAAGCTTGGAAGGCTTAGGTACTTGGGTAGATTAGGCTTGGAGGGTCTTCTGCTATTCATGTATCCCAACTACATTCTTTAGTGGATTATTTGACCGCTTGGAGGGCGGCGGAGAGGTTTTACGCCGAGGACTTCGGTTTCCTCTTCGATAACACATTGTGTGTTGTTCGTGTGTTTGCATCTCTCTTTCCTTTATCTTTGCCTTATATT
The DNA here is from genome assembly GCF_002906115.3 of Quercus suber. NCBI lineage: Eukaryota > Viridiplantae > Streptophyta > Magnoliopsida > Fagales > Fagaceae > Quercus > Quercus suber. The sequence continues at coordinate 1,023,349 of NW_027069615.1, forward strand.
TACTGTTGTGGATGTGTTTGCATCTCTCTTTCGTTTTTGGCCTATCAAAGGTGAAGATGACTAATGATTGGGTGAGTTGGTGGGCTTGAAGGGAGGTGGAGAGGGTTCTTTCTGTTGAGGGGTTTCTTGAACGAGGACTTGACTAGGAGAGTCAAGAAGAACCAAAGGACCAAGCATGTGGCATAGTATTGGTTATTAGTCATGACTAGTCACTAACCCATGCTATGCACGGGAAAGTTTAGGAAATTTATTTTAATATATTATACATATATTTTTTTTCTTTATTAAGCACTAATAAATAAAGTTTGTATATTTTAACAAATAAATCAAGGTTTATAGTAACAATTTCCACATTAAAATTGCAATAATATAACATCAAAAACTTACATACAAATAAATACAGAAATAATTTGTTTATGCTTATATGCTTCCACTTCTCATGGTTGGAAATCTTCATTACTGTATACAATTGTATCTTTGTATGATGTAATCTCATTTTTAGCTTGAAGGCAAAGTTAAATCATGGTCCCAAAGAGCAATATAAAGTTGTTTTTAGGCCCCTATCAGTGTTCTTTCTTTTCCATGGTACCCTAGATCTCCCAAAAGTGCAGATTATATGCCTTGAAAATGAAAATAACTTATTAACTTCCTTGACAATAACAAAGACCTCCACATGAAAATGTCCACTTAATTGAATAAAAATCATATTATTTATTTCACTAATCCACAGTTGAATTTAGTAAGTCACATTAAAGATAACACCAAAAACTTTAAATTACATACAGTCCATCATTTCCATCATGGAAATCAAAAGATATGAGCATGTGGTTTGAAAATCATCATCTAAAGCATTGCCATGTCAAATAAGAAAAAATACATATCAAGCATTGAGCACACACTTAACATGAAATGTAAAAACCTAGTCCTTTTTTAACTTGATAAGTGCAGCTCTTTTATCTAACTTCAATATTAAAATTTGCAAAATAAGAATTTAATATTTAAAAAAAAAATTATATCCCTAAACTTATTATTTAATGGGCAAAGGGAAAGCAAGGAGTTATAAAAAAAAAATGCTTTCACATCTATCTTAGACGTGAATCTTTTCTACTATCCACACAAAGTCAATCACTAAGCTATCATGCATGAAAATGTTTATGGAGTGGTCTCACACCATTGGCATAAATGATATGCATTTCAAAGTGTTTTGATTATTCAACCTTCCATCAAACTCCATCTATTCTATAGATCATCATGCACAATTCAAATTCTCATTCTCACTACTTTAAAGTAGCATCACATCAACAATAACAATATGAAAAAGTTCAATGATATGATTATGAATCTTAGTACTCTTCTTAGATACTACCAACATGAATGAGTATTCATTCATCTAATAAATAATTTAGTATGCATATGAGTAATCAAGTCAGTATGTGCAAACTTAATATGAAAATTTTAATTTGGTGGTGCAAACATGTAAATATGACATTTCAAGTTTAATTTGCATTCAACAGCGTATGATTGCAACTCCTTAAAAGTGATGTGCACAACTCTTTTCTTTTTCTTTTCCAGCTAAATGTGCATTACCATTTTAGAATTTTTGCAAAGTATATTAGAAGATACTGAAAATTGCAGGAAAAAAAATTGAAAGAAGTTGGAAACACACACCGAAAAAGAACCATCAATTCGATAAAGCACTCTTTATATATTAATAAATTCATGATCAATTGTCTATTAATTATACATATCAAGAAACCAACTCTACCTTAAATTGAGAGTATGTAAAAATGAGCCAGTGATGGAAATAAAAAATAAATAAGAGGAGGAGAAAAAAAAAAACAACAAAAGTTTACCGTGATGGTATGCCATTGTACCTCCTCCCCATGGATTCGTCTGTACCCTCCTTAAAAGCGTGCACATCCTGAGCAAAGAAGTCTGCGTCAGAGATTAGGCTACGCGACCCCCCTCTCCTTTCTCCCATACTCAGACACACGCATAAGAAGGAAGAGGCTTGCCGTCTTAACAAGAATGCAGGCTGCCACTTTTGTGCAGCTCGGGAGGAGGACGCCACGTGCGTTCCGGTTTTAAGCCGTAGGCTCACAGATGACAATGCCACTTGATGGCTGGGGAGGGATCTTGTAGGCTTGTCACCCGAGCCGATGGGAGTCTGTCAGTAGTACGAGGCCTCTCCTCTACCAAGATGGGCGCAGGAGGCAGAGGAGGAGGGTCTGGCCATGACCTTAGGGCGGTTGTTGCTGCGCAGCTGGCCTGACGCCGGGAATGAAATGGCTGATCATCATCGTCCTGCGTGTCACCATGTCTTCACCTGGATCAGGTTTCGGTTTCAAAGTGGCTGGTAGGTTGGCGGTTAGTCCTCAACTTCCTGAATGGGAGCCTCGGGGCTAACTAGGACTTGGTTGGGGAGGGGCTTTGGGTAGAACTTGCTTGTGTGCCCTTCTCGGTGCTCTCAGGACACACTGCTTGGCAGACTTGTCCCGCACAGGTTCACGCTCATCAGAACAGATGTACCAGGGACCTATGTCACGGGCTTCGCCTCGCTGTGAATTTTGGGGGAAGGAAATTCGCATGCCATACGTCGATGTAGGATAAAGTTGACTATCAACTAGTAAAGCTTGGCTAAAAGCTTGCCAAGTAGAATACATGAGATCAAATCCAAGAATCAAATAGGACACTCAAGAGCCGTCCGTCCGAATGAACAAAAATTTCAGACCTGAGCATGAAGTTCAAATACCCGTACATGCACTACCCTAATGTCTGGGATGAACACTCTACGTTTTCAACAAAAAATACCGTGAGTGAGTATCGGTTTATTTGTGTGTTTTTTTTGTGTTCAAAATGCTTTTTCATTTTTTTTCTTGTTTTTGATCATTCTTCTACTACTTTTGTGTCAAAAATTCCAAAAACACATAAAAAATTTGAAAATCCAAAAAGTTTGATCACTTTGTTGAGTTTGTCTCAAAGCAAGTTTAGCCTTGTACCTTTGTACTAATGACTTTGTGCATTTAACGAGCTTAGCTTGTCTCTCATGCACTCATATCATTGTGGAAGAAATTCTGAAATCTATGTGATTGTTGTAAATAGATCTTCAACCTTGTCATGAATGATTAGTGAATAGGTTTTGTTGATCTTGAAATATGCATAGACTCATGCTATATATCTTCTCACTCTTTATTTTTATGCTTTAAAAGAGCTCTCTAAATGTAAATCTCCAAATGAAAAGATATAGAGCTACAAAAGCCTGTCGCACATACTAGTATTTGACTAGGAAAAAGGAAAAGCGACCATAATAAATGCAGATGCTCAAAAAGCCAAAAGCTAACTCATCAATTGAAATATCAAAAATTTCAGGCATCTATCTCTCAATGAGAGTTTCTTTGCTCAAAAATAGCAAATGATATGATTGAATATGGAGCCAAATGAAAAGCTTCAAAGAGTTGCTATCAAGCTCTTTAAATTATTTATTAGATGAATGAATACTCATTCATGTTGGTAGTATCTAAGAAGAGTACTAAGATTCATAATCATATCATTGAACTTTTTCATATTGTTATTGTTGATGTGATGCTACTTTAAAGTAGTGAGAATGAGAATTTGAATTGTGCATGATGATCTATAGAATAGATGGAGTTTGATGGAAGGTTGAATAATCAAAACACTTTGAAATGCATATCATTTATGCCAATGGTGTGAGACCACTCCATAAACATTTTCATGCATGATAGCTTAGTGATTGACTTTGTGTGGATAGTAGAAAAGATTCACGTCTAAGATAGATGTGAAAGCATTTTTTTTTTAACTCCTTGCTTTCCCTTTGCCCATTAAATAATAATTTTAGGGATATAATTTTTTTAAAAAATATTAAATTCTTATTTTGCAAATTTTAATATTGAAGTTAGATAAAAGAGTTGCACTTTTCAAGTTAAAAAAGGACTAGGTTTTTACATTTCATGTTAAGTGTGTGCTCAATGCTTGATATGTTTTTTTTCTTATTTGACATGGCAATGCTTTAGATGATGATTTTCAAACCACATGCTCATATCTTTTGATTTCCATGATGGAAATGATGGACTGTATGTAATTTAAAGTTTTTGGTGTTATCTTTAATGTGACTTACTAAATTCAACTGTGGATTAGTGAAATAAATAATATGATTTTTATTCAATTAAGTGGACATTTTCATGTGGAGGTCTTTGTTATTGTCAAGGAAGTTAATAAGTTATTTTCATTTTCAAGGCATATAAGCTGCACTTTTGGGAGATCTAGGGTACCATGGAAAAGAAAGAACACTGACAGGGGCCTAAAAACAACTTTATATTGCTCTTTGGGACCATGATTTAACTTTGCCTTAAGGCTAAAAATGAGATTACATCATACAAAGATACAATTGTATACAGTAATGAAGATTTCCAACCATGAGAAGTGGAAGCATATAAGCATAAAAAATTTATTTCTGTATTTATTTGTATGTAAGTTTTTGATGTTATATTATTGCAATTTTAATGTGGAAATTGTTACTATAAACCTTGATTTATTTGTTAAAATATAAAAATTTTATTTATTAGTGCTTAATAAAGAAAAAAAATATGTATAATATATTAAAATAAATTTCCTAAACTTTCCCGTGCATAACATGGGTTAGTGACTAGTCATGACTAATAACCAATACTATGCCACGTGCTTGGTCCTTTGGTTCTTCTTGACTCTCCTAGTCAAGTCCTCGTTCAAGAAACCCCTCAACAGAAAGAACCCTCTCCACCTCCCTTCAAGCCCACCAGCTCTCCCAATCATTAGTCATCTTCACCTTTGATAGGCCAAAAACGAATTTGAAAGTTCAAAATGGGTATGAAACACCCTTGAACGTTTAGAACCCCAGAAACAAAAATACCAATTCAAGCTTTCTATCAAATAATTAATGTGTGGAATATGATAACAAGCTTAATGGAATTGATAAAGCAATCTATGCCAAATATAAACACATCCACAATAGTAAATATAAGGCAAAGATAAAGGAAAGAGAGATGCAAACATACGAACAACACACGATGTGTTATCGAAGAGGAAATCGAAGTCCTCGGCGTAAAACCTCTCCGCCGCCCTCCAAGCGGTCAAATAATCCACTAAAGAATGTAGTTGGGATACATGAACAGCAGAAGACCCTCCAAGCCTAATCTACCCAAGTACCTAAGTCTTCCAAGCTTCTTGCTCTAACGAGGTTACGCCGAACCTATTTCTTCTTTAGCTTCCCGAATTTCGCTACTTGACCATAGCATCAACCAATGTATATTGGTTCCTTTCCAAACTGCTTCCCAAAGCACCAAATGGACCTTCTCACAGACGTGGGTGTGGTGAGATAAGGGTTTGGTAAATGACCTCTCAAGGGTATGACAATGGAGAGGAAGAGAATAGAAGAATTTGTAGAGTCTCTTTAGATGAAGATTGGGGATGAATCAATCTTGTTTTTCTCTAGGGTTTTCTCTCACAAAATTCTCTCTGGAAGCTCTCCCAATATGATGGGTATAAGGGTGTATATATAGTAGGGCGAGAAGGGAATGCAAAACATCAATTTTTGCCAAACAGGGCAAGTTGGCGACTTGATCTCGCGGCTTGGCCAAGTCGCGAAATCAAGTCGCGACGTAACGGCCTGGCTAGACTGGAACTTTTGTCCTGTAGCGTGACAGCTGGCACGGCCCTTCAGCTTCCTAGTGTGCCTCTCACGTGCCTGCCTTTCGCGGCTTGCCAGTCGTGAACCACCCGCAAGTCCTAGCCGTGAGACTCTATTTTTCTTGTACACTCTTGAGCTTTTCTTCACATCTTCTCACACACTACCCTTACAATTTTCCCACCTAAATACAGGGTTTCTAAGTGCTAAATTACAAGCAAATTAGTCACGGAATAAAGCCAATTAAATGGTTGATTAAATTTAACCTTACAATCTCCCCCTTTGGCTATTCCGTGACAAAACCCTACAACAGACTCTAGACTTAAACGTGAGTTTGGAACAATTGGAAAACTCACTCACACCTAACTCTAGATTCTGTAAAGCTCTTGAACATATGAATAAGTAACTCCTGAAACACAATAACATAGCAATATCATTGTATGTAGAAAACTTAATATGCATATGGAGCAAAATAAGCATGATCAAGCAAAAATGAACACAAGCACAAAAGCAGTAATTCATGGCAAGATCAATACCAGTAGTCACTAAGCAAAAGTGATTACTATGTTCATTCACACAAGGAATGAACATCTGGACATGCAAAAATGATAAACTCAATTGAAGAGTATCATTTGCAAGTCCAACACTCAACCAATGCATACAAACATATATGCATCTAGGAACAATCCTACACGGGCACAAGAGTGTTGTACTTAAGGTAATGCAAAGCATTAACAAGTACCAAAACACAAAGCACAAAGGCTGCATAAGCAAAGTTTTTGCAAATACATGGCACAAACCATACAAGCCTACAATCATGCAAAAGTGCTAGAAACAACCCTCAAAGCTTACAAAAGCAACAATGGGTACAAACCAACAACCAAACAGTGCTTAAAGCTGAAAAACATCATACTATATAAGTGCTGAAATAAACAACTACCACCACAGTATTTTGAGTTATCAAGGTTTTATATACAGAAAAACAACTTAAAAAAAATGATGAAGAAATCTCCCCCTCAAAACGAGCACTCCCCCTCAAGAGCTGCCCCAAAAATTCTCCCCCTTTTTGACCGGAATGGCCAAAGGGTCACTGTTTCAGCTTTGTGAAAATGCCATCAACTTGAGCTGCTAACACATCAATTTGGTCCTGCATGACAACCAATCTCTCCGACTGCTCTTTCTGGCCATCTCTGAGGGTCTTTTCCATTTCCGTAAGACGTTTGTGAAGGTTATCAAAGAGCATTTGCAACTTGTCAGGCTGAGGGGCAGACTGTGGTTGTGTAGTGCCTGGTTGCTCAGAAGTAGAGGAAGTAGGAGAAAATAGATGTGCACTCTTTGGAGCTTTGGATGAATGACTCTTGCTGGCCTGTAGAGTGAACATAGAGATTGGTCGAGGACGAGCAATCATGTTCCCAATTGAGGGAGGAGTAACACCTTCACGTAGAACGAAGTTCATAATAAGACTACAGAATGGAAGGCACCCTCGTGCTACTGTTCTGGTTGCTGTCTTTCTTATGATGTGATAAATATGGGCACAGATGTCAATGGTGGTGCCAGTGATGAGATCACATAGAAATTGAGCCCTTCCAAGATTTATATACACCGTGTTGGTCAACGGATAGAGGTTTGAAAACATAATTAGCTTCAATGTAGTCAACTCAGGTGAAAACTTGGAAGTACTAATTAATGTGCCTGTGCTGGAAATGTCATGGTCAGGACCAAGAATTTGAAGAATGTCCTGAATCGCTGGAGTACGATCATCATACGGAGTAAGGTCAGCATCCGCAGGTCGTGTGATTTTGAGAAGTTCAGCTATGGTGTCTGGATTAATGATGAACTCCGTTCCTCTTACCAGACAATGTAGTTCAGTCTCAAGATCAACTGTGTTGGCGAGACATTCCTTCACAAGTTCAATCATCGGATCAACAAAATTTCCGAATAGAGCTGCCCAATCTTTTGTCTCGAAGATCCGAGGGACAAAAGTTGTGTCCAAAGTGTCAAATCTGACCTCCCGTTCCACTATAGGAGTTCCCCGGTCAAAAATGTTGAAGTAGGCATCTTGGTGCTGAGGAGATCTGAATAATTCATTATTGAGTTCAGTGGATGGCTGTGAGGAGGACCGTGTTCTTTTTGCAACAGGCACAGTTTCTTCTTCTGTCATCACCTCTTTTCCTTTCGAGGATTGTCGAGACATCTGTAAGATAGCAAACACACAGAAAAGTACCAAATGCAATACCACAGGGAATCAACAACAGCTTGATTAGATTCAGTTAAGAATGTGAGAAAAATTTCACTTTAATCACAAACACAAGAATCAAATCAACAACAAGATACCAGATGGTTAAAATGAAACACACTCCACACTTAAGCACAAAAACTATAAATACCACAGAACCATAGACAAATGACCCACGGCCACATACAGAGAGTACCACATAGATCTCAAACCCATATGTTTAAAGAGAATGAGAAACTCTATCAAATGAACAATGCTCAGACTAGAGACAAACATGCTGGAGTACAAACAAGATATAAAATAAACTCAGCAACAAAAGAAAATAACCTCAAACAGACAAAATCACCATTTTAGGCAAACCCATATATGAACACAATATATCGCATAGCACATGTGCAAAGTTCAACACAAGAAGGTAATGGATAACATAGTAAGAATGAAATGAGGGAAAGAAAACCCATACCTTATTCTTGGAGTTTTATGCAGAAATGATGCAGAGATACAAGATTTTTCAGTGAGAAACGAACTGTTTGAGAGAGAGAGTGAAGAAGATAATGAACAGTCACTGAAAATCGAGGGAAAACTGAAAAGCAATTTTAAAAACTGTCTTCAAAAACGCAAAACACGGGTTTTTCGCGACTTAACCAAGTCGCCAGGGCAAGCCGCGAAACACTGTGAAGGTAAGATTCTGGAAAAATCTTCTAAGTGTTTTTCGCGACTGGAAGGTTTAGCCGTGAAGGAGTCGCGAGCTGAGCCGCGAAAATCTCTGAGTAACCCTCGCGATTGGACTTTCCACCCGCGAACAAGCCGCCAAAATGAGCCGCGAAAAGAGCAAAACTCAAATTTTTCAAAAATTTTCTAAGTCTTTTTCGCGACTAGAGTACTGACTCGCCAGTAAGTCGCGAAAATCTCTGATTGAGCTCGCGACTGGGGCTTGCGACTGTGCTAACCCGCGACTTAGTCGCCAAAACAGGGCAACACTGTTTTTGAAAAAATTTCACATTTTTGTAAAAGCAAAGTACTTTCCAAAAACAAAACAAAACACTCAAAAATCTTTTTGTGTTTGACCAACAAAGATTGAGCATGTGAAAACACATTTAATCAAGTACAATCACACAAATGAATATGGCATTCATTGAACATAGACTTGTGTGTTGTGTGTGGATATCAAAAATGAGATAGTCCTTAGTCCAATGTGAAGCTTCAATGATCAATTCAATCAAGGCATACACAACTAGCACTAGATAATGTGACCTATCTCAATTATAGAAGCATGCATATATGACCTCCCACAAGAACTTGATAACAACTCTTTGAAACTTTTCATTTGGCTCCATATTCAACATATCATTTGCCATTTTTGAGCAAAGAAACTCTCATTGTGAGATAGATGCCTGAAATTTTTGATATTTCAATTAATGAGTTAGCCTTTGGCTTTTTGGGCATCTTTCATACATTTTATTTTGGTCGCTTTCCCTTTTTCCTAGTCAAATACTAGTATGTGCGACAGGCTTTTGCAGCTCTATATCTCTTTTCATTTGGAGATTTACATTTAGAGAGCTCTTTTAAAGCATAAAAATAAAGAGTGGGAAGATATATAGGCATGAGTCTATGCATGTCTCAAGATCAACAAAACCATTCACTAATCATTCATGACAAGGTTGAAGATCTATTTACAACAATCACATAGAATTCAGAATTTCTTCCACAATGATATGAGTGCATGAGAGACAAGCTAAGCTCGTTAAATGCACAAAGCCATTAGTACAAAGGTACAAGGCAAAACATGCTTTGAGACAAAAATCAACAAAGTCGATCAAACTTTTTGGATTTTCTACTTTTTATGTGTTTTTGGATTTTTGACACAAAAGCAGTAAAAGATTGATAAAAAAAAATATAACAAACAAAATGTAAAAACATTTGAAACAAAGACAATCACACATAAAAAAATTCAGACAAACATAAGACACACAAAACAACTTAGAACACAATAAAATATCATGGAAGATTGAGTTTAAGGAATGATACCGACACCAATTGTTTTACGCAAGGATTCAAACCTCGGGCCATTAAGAGGTTTGGTGAATATGTCTGCCTTTTGATTGTCAGTATTGATGAATTCTAGACACACTGTCTTGTCTTCTACCAAGTCCCGAATGAAATGATAACGGATCTCGATATGCTTTGATTTGGAGTGCTGAACCGGATTCTTTGACAGGTTTATGGCACTCGTATTATCACAGAACACACACATGGTGTCTTGAGAAATGCCATAGTCATGCAGTAGCTTTCGCATCCATAGCAGTTGTGCACAACAACTTCCTGCTGCAATGTATTCAGCTTCAGCCGTTGACAGTGATACTGAATTTTGCTTTTTGCTCATCCATGAAACTAAGTTGTTTCCAAGATAGAAACACCCACTAGAAGTACTTTTTCTATCATCTATGCACCCTGCCCAGTCAGCATCAGAATATCCTGCCAAACACTCATTCGAATCCTTTGTATACCAAATCCCATAGTCAGATGTGCCATTTACATAGCGAATGATTCGCTTAACTGCTGTTAAATGGGATTCTTTAGGAGCGGCTTGAAATCTTGCACAGACTCCGACACTGAATGCAATATCCGGCCTGCTAGCTGTGAGATAGAGGAGACTACCAATCATACTCCGATAAAGAGTTGGATCAATGTCAACGCCGGCTGCATCTTTGCTTAACTTTGCTGAGGAACTCATGGGAGTAGATGTATGTTTCTTGGAGTCCAGACCAAATCTTTTGACAAGATTTTTGGCATACTTTTCTTGAGAAATAAATATTCCATCTCTCCGCTGTTTCACTTGAAGTCCAAGGAAGTAGTTCAACTCTCCCACCATACTCATTTCAAATTCCCTTTTCATTTCTTCAGAGAACTCATGAGCTAGTTTATCAATTGTGGAACCAAATACGATATCATCCACGTACACTTGAGCAACAAGAAGAGATTTTTCATCTCTTTTAACAAACAATGTGCGATCTGCTTGACCTCTCTTGAACCCACGATCCACTAGGTAAGTAGTGAGACGATCATACCATGCTCTTGGTGCCTGCTTCAACCCATACAAAGCTTTCTTCAATCTTAATACATGACCCGGGAAGTGAGGATCTTCAAATCCCTTTGGTTGTTCAACGAAAACTTCTTCATTGAGAAAGCCGTTTAAGAAGGCGCTCTTTACATCCATTTGGTACAACTTAAAATCCATGATGCATGCTATGGAAAGAAGAATCCGAATGGATTCTAGTCTTGCTACCGGAGCAAAAGACTCATCAAAATCTATGCCTTCCACCTGAGTATACCCTTGAGCCACCAATCTAGACTTATTTCTGATGACTTCACCATCTTCATCTGTTTTGTTCTTAAAAATCCACTTGGTGCCGATCACATGTGTATCTTCAGGCCTTGGAACCAATTCCCACACATCATTCCTAACAAATTGGTGTAGTTCCTGGTGCATAGACTCTACCCAATTTTCATCCTTCAGAGCTTCTTCTACCTTTTTGGGTTCAAATTGAGCAAGATAACAGTTGTATGTTACATGGTTAGCAGTATACTTCAGCCCTTTTCTCAAACGAAGTCCTTCGTTCACATCCCCAATGATATTACTTGATGGGTGATTAAGTGTCACTCTTGATGAAGGTTTCTTGGAAGTTGAGAGTTCCTCGTCTCGAGAAATTGGGGTTTGAATTTCTGGAGGAGTGAGTGGACTTGAGACTTCTTGTGTTGATCTAGTCTCTCTTCTTGATACAGGAGGTGTGGTCTCCTTTTCGGGTGTTACTTTCTCAGCATCATCACTTAGAGGCATATCATTATCATCCTCATTTTCCTTGAGTTTGAGCCCCTTTCCATCATCATCAATTTCCTTTTCAGATATGGTGTCGTCTATGACCACATTGATTGATTCCATCACCGTCTTAGTGCGTTTGTTGTACACTCTATAAGCTCGGCTATTTGTGGAGTATCCGAGGAGTATCCCTTCATCACTCTTAGCATCAAATTTTCCTGGATTTTCCCTGTCATTTAGAATATAGCATGCGCTCCCAAATACTCTGAAATACTTCACCTTGGGTTTCTTTTCTCTCCATATTTCATATGACGTCTTCTTTGTCCCTGCTCGGAAATAAACTCTGTTACAAATATGACAAGCTGTGTTCACAGCTTCAGCCCAGAACCTTTGAGGTATGTTTTTGTTGAGTAACATGACTCTAGCCATCTCTTGGATCACCCGGTTCTTTCTTTCAACCACCCCATTTTGTTGAGGAGTCTTTGGAGCTGAAAATTCCTTCTTGATACCATGCTCTTCACAAAATGATTCAAATTTCGTATTCTCAAATTCCTTCCCATGATCACTTCTGATTTTGACTATGGGAACTCCTTTTTCATTTTGCAATCTCTTGCATAATTTCTTCAATTTATCACATGCTTCAGATTTTTCTCTGAGGAATTCCACCCAAGAGTACCTTGAGAAATCATCAACTATCACCATAATGTATCTCTTTCCTCCCAGGCTTTCAGTCCTTGTAGGCCCCATGAGATCTACGTGAAGAAGTTCCAAACACCGTGAGGTAGCAATCACATTCACCTTTGGATGATTTGCTTTTGTTTGTTTCCCCATTTGACATGCTCCACATATAGTCTTCTCCACCTTTCCAAACTTTGGAAGTCCCTCAACGGCCTCAAGTTTAGAAACTTTACATACTTGTTTGAAGTTTGCATGTCCAAACCTGTGATGCCACAGTTTCAGCATATCAACACGAGCACTTCTACACGAAATAGGTGCCGAAGGTACAACTCCATAGCAATTATCAGTAGTCCTATTTCCTTCCAAGACTTGAATCCCTTTCTCATCAATGATTATGCACCCCTTCTTTGAGAATTGAACTAGAAAATCTTCATCACATATTTGAGTAATACTGAGGAGATTTGCCTTCAATCCATTGATGTATAGTACTTCTTTCAGCAAAGGTAGTCCCGGTATTTCAACCGTTCCTTTCCCGAGGACTTGAGCATGACTCCCATCACCAAAAGTCACATAATCACATGCCTTCTCTTTAAGAGTCATAAACAATGATTTATCTCCTGTCATATGACGAGAACATCCACTATCAAGGTACCATAAGCATGAGTTGAATACCTTCAATGAGGTGTGCACAAACATACACGCATGAGACAAGCATTCTTGACCATCAAACAAAAATTCATTGTTATTCTCCATGCTCATTCCAGATTGGATTTGCTTTTTCAGATTATCAACCTTTTCACACAGTGATCTATTTCTTCTTTTGTATTTCTCAATCAAAGAGGTAGACTCACATAGACTATTGTGAAGAATGTGGTTCTTGCTTTCAAAATATTTCAGCATGTGAATGAACATCCTAGCATGTTTCCTGGATTTAATTAACTCTAAGAGTTCCTTTTTAGAGTATCCCTCAAATATACTCATAGAATCATTTTCACAAACACCCATACCGCAATTCAGCATAACCCTTTTTACAGCAGCATCCATAGCCAAGGGGTCTAGGATCGCACTCAGGTAATTAAACCACAAAGAATGCACCCACTCTGATACCAATTGAAAGTTCAAAATGGGTATGAAACACCCTTGAATGTTTAGACCCCCAGAAACAAAAATACCAATTCAAGCTTTCTATCAAACAATTAATGTGCGGAATATGATAACAAGCTTAATGGAATTGATAAAGCAATCTATGCCAAATATAAGCACATCCACAACAGTAAATATAAGGCAAAGATAAAGGAAAGAGAGATGCAAACACACGGACAACACACGATGTGTTATCAAAGAGGAAACCGAAGTCCTCAACGTAAAACCTCTCCGCCGCCCTCCAAGCGGTCAAATAATCCACTAAAGAATGTAGTTGGGATACATGAACAGCAGAAGACCCTCCAAGCCTAATATACCCAAATACCTAAGCCCTCTAAGCTTCTTGCTCCAACGAGGTTACGCCAAACCTATTTCTTCTTTAGCTTCTCGGATTCTGCTACTTGACCATAACATCAACCAATGTATATTGGTTCCTTTCCAAACTACTTCCCAAAGCACCAAATGGACCTTCTCACAGACGTGGGTGTGGTGAGATAAGGGTTTGGTAAATGACCTCTCAAGGGTATGGCAATGGAGAGGAAGAGAGTAGAAGAATTTGTAGAGTCTCTTTAGATGAAGATTGGGGATGAATCAATCTTGTTTTTTTCTAGGGTTTTCTCTCACAAAATTCTCTCTGAAAGCTCTCCCAATATGATGGGTATAAGGGTGTATATATAGCAGGGTGAGAAGGGAATGCAAAACGTCAGTTTTTGCCAAACAGGGCAAGTTGGCGACTTGATCTCGCGGCTTGGCCAAGTCGCGAAATCAAGTCGCGACGTAACGGCCTGGCTAGACTGGAACTTTTATCCTGTAGCGTGACAGCTGGTGCGACCCTTCAGCTTCCCAGTATGCCTCTCACGTGCCTGCCTTTCACGGCTTGTCAGTCGCGAACCACCCGCGAGTCCTAGCCACGAGACTCTATTTTTCTTGCACACTCTTAAGCTTTTCTTCACATCTTCTCACACACTACCCTTACAATTTTCCCACCTAAATACAGGGTTTCTAAGTACTAAATTAGAAGCAAATTGGTCACGGAATAAAGCCAATTAAATGGTTGATTAAATTCAACCTTACAGAATTAACCCCTTGTGATGAATTAATTGATTAATTAGCCAAGTTTATTAATTAATCAAACTAGTCACTAACCCGTGTGATGCACGGGAAAGCCACTGAAAATGAGATCAACTCTAAAATTAGAATCATTTTGCAAGTTAGACTACAAAATTATGTAAAAGAATTAATTTCATGTTACAGTGTAGTTTTTTTATTGGTAGCAGAATCACTTGCATGATTGAATTTGGTCTCAATGGATTAAGTGCAAATCCTTCATCTAGACATTCAAGTATTAGGATAACTGATGTGTTTTTGATAGGTAAAAATTAAGATAAAAAACAATTACACATATACACAAAAAAAAAAAAAAACAAAAACGAAACAAAAAATTGTTTACCAAAGAACCCCAAATATGTAAAATTTGCCAAAAAGATACATCGCATATTAATGCATAAACACGTCTACATAAATTTTAAATAATCCAAGTGCAACAACATTAGAAGCAACCTTTAGGCTTCTTCACCATTTCAAGTGGCTCCTAAACAATGTCATATTTATTTCTCAATTCTATTCAACACGTATGCATCTCATAGAATCCATAAGCAAGTTTTTGTTTTTTGTTTTTTAATTTTCCTTCACCCTTCTCAATTTGACTAAAGAGAAACCAAAGTGAATAAAAAAAAATTATAATTTAAAGCTGAAAAGTTAAAGTTTACTTCTTTATGGTGTTTCACACAGAATAGATACAAAACCATGTCTTTTTTATAAGAGTTCAAGTTAATTTCAAAATACAAACAAGTCCAGTTCAATATGATGTAGCAAGAACCTTTGAGAATGAAACTACAACATACTTCAAATAATGATGAAATTGCCCATTTCCGTAATCTGACTTTCTTCCCTACAAATAAGAGGACTCTTAATGTTGAAAGAACTTCCTCTTCTTTTAGTGGGTAAAACAGTAAGATCAAAAGTATTATGTGTAACAAATATTATCATATTAAAATGAAAATAAATTGGTTAAGCAGAGATATTCAGCTGAACACAGATCTACCTACATCTTTTTCATCATCAAGAATCAATACAGCATTTTCTTGGCCAACCTTTTGATGTTATTGGGTGCCATGCTTACATGAAATCACTTTAGCACTTAAGTACTCTCCTAGAGGATCAAGTAGCTTAGCCATTTGCAATGCATAGTGCTGATAGGTGATCACTCATTGTATAAATGTACATCTCAAACATTTCACTTTCTTCTTTTAAAAATGTGTGAATAAAGGGCCTTAGTTTCGTTAAAAGAAGAGGAAGTTCATTAAATTTAAAAAAAAAAAAAATTATGTTCATTAATTCTAGACTCTTTCCATGTCTTTGAAAGTTTTACCTACCTTTAGTTAGAAATCTGAACATTCTATTGACAAATTGAAAGCACTCAAATAAAACTCTCATCAACAGATTCACAGCCTAACAATAATCATTCATGTTGACCTCTAAAAGTTCTACAACATGACAAGTTACAATGGTATATAGCCAAGCTTATTAGAGATGATCATAAAAACAAAGATGGAATGTCACCATGATACCTGAAAACAAAGATATACAAAATGCTAAGCACACTGCCAAAGTACAATAAAATATAAAGGTAACAGAAATTCCTTGAAAATATGTTTTTTATTTTAAATATTCTTCTTCTATAGCATATGATCTATATCAAGAACCAAGTATGGAATGTCACATTTAACGCTCAATAAAGGGACAAGAAAAAAACTTTACCTGCAGCAGTTCCAGCCATCTGATAGTGGCGGTAGACTGGTGGTGACAGCCTTCTAAACTCTCTCCGCACCCTTACGAAGTCTCAAGAAAAAGCACAATACGGTAGCGTGACAGTGTGAATATCAAAGGGGAGGAAAAAAAATTGAGACACCCAAATTACACAAAAAAAACTCTCACTTAAAAGGAGAAGCAGATTAAGAAAGAAAATCCCAAATATTACAACTGAAAGGGGAAAACGCAAGAAATTATTTTACCAGTAGTGGTTTTTCTAGCTGACCGATGGTGGCAAGCTAGTGAAGGCAGGACTCTGTTCTTTATCTTTGTCGGCTAAAGAAGGTGGAGTCGTTGAGTTGTGGGAGAGGAGGACCGACGGTGGTCTGGGTTTTGGTTCCAGAATATTATATCGGGGAAGAGTATTTGGTTTGAGAAAGGGGAGTATATATATTTAATAAAAAGAAATAAATCAAATTTAAAAATTTAAAAAAAAAAAAAAAAATGCTGACGTGGAAAACTGTGAGAGCTTTAAAAGCTTCGGTTATATATATATATAAATTAACATGCAAACACATGGTAGCACAAAAAAATCACCAATTAAACTAAGTATGCAACAGAAAATAAATTGACACGATGATTTGTTTACAAATGGAGAAAACCTACATAGCAAAAACCCCACCGGGTGATTTTAAGGTCACCACTCCCGAAATTTCACTATTATCATAACAAACGGTTACAAGTAAAGGAATCTCAGTACCTTATACCAACCTACAGTTGAACCCTTACCCCAATACCCAATTGGACTTGTTTTGTAGTGACAATTTCTCCTTTTGATGCACGGCTCCTAGTACGTGACTAACCAATTGCGCGGATTCTAGTATGCGACTTCAATCACCAACTAGAGAAGGTTGTTGGCTGCAAAATTTTTCAGTTCAACCACGATGAAGATCAAGAAGATGCTTGGTTACAAAACCCTATGGTGCACAAACACAGTAACTTCTTCACAAGAATGATGAACTAGGGCAAAACTCTGTCTTTGGTCACAATTCGCTTGAACAAACTTTGCTCAACACTTGTGCAACTTGTGTCCTCTTTGACGGCCCTTAAAATAATCCTTTTATATGTCTAGGGTTGTGTGAAAAGAAAACTCAAACACATAATCACGGATTAGAGTTAAAACAGATCTGAAATTCTGTTTTTCATAAACCTCGACAGATGCCTATCTGTCGAGCTACTGTCAAGCATGAGGCTGAAATAGCTCTTAAAGCTCGATAGATGGCTACCTGTCGAGCTTTAATGACAGGCACTTCTTCAGCTTAAATCTTGGATAGACTTGTATGTTTTCAACACTTAATCTTGAAACACAGTTTCTTGAAGTTTAAAATGTGTTTTGTCAAAGGATTAGCCAATTACATAAAATAGTGACATATGTTCCTAACAAGTGAATTACATATGTCCTATCAATCTCCCCCTTTGGCAATCCGTGACAAAACCACAAAAAACAAATGAGCATATGAGAGAAGTCATAAATCACTCAACTCATACTTACTTGTTGAATACAATAAAATCTATCCTAACACAAACTCTTAAAAAACTTTGCAAGAAGAGAGTTTATGGCAAGTAAACTTTGACAACCTGTATTTCTAAAATACTTTAAACAAAACTCATCAAGGCATCTTAGTGTGAAACAGAAATAATAGATTGCATACAAGTAATAAGAAGCATGTGCATAAAGAGAGAAAAGAAACAACATATGTAAGGGTGGGTGAAAGAAACATACATCAACATGTAAAGAAAATAAGTACAATCAATAATGGTCACAAGATCCAATGTACAAGAATAAATGTATCTAAAGTATAGAACAGAAAAAGATACATGTAATCCTCACTATATCCCTTAAGATATCAACACTCCCCCTAACAAAAATGTCATATACTAACTCTTCCCTTAAAAATGACTACTCTTATATCCAAAACTACTCCCCCTTTTTGTCACGAGTGATAAAGGGTAAGAGTGTCAAGTAGACATCTTATCGATAGAGCTAGCATCTCCATCATCATCATTAGAAGCATCATCATCATCACCATCGTCATCATCATCATCCCCAGCCTCAAAATCAAAAGCCACTGGAGGAGCTGGAGGAGAAGCCTCAGAAGAGAAGCCACCCATAATTGCCTATCGCCGTACAATATGGCCGACACAAACGTTCACCTGATACAACTTTGTAGAGAGTGTATTAAGGCGAGCATCCATATGTTGAAGCTGCGCCATGATGTCTCTAAGTGACACATCGCTCGTAGAAGAGGAGGGAGCGGATGTGGATGGAGCAGAACGAGATGGAGCCGAATGGGAGGGAGGAGCTGCTGAATCTGATTGTCGTGACTTAAACTACGCCTCATTACATTTAACGGTAACGGCGTCTATGGCAAACATGACAGAGAAGTGATCAAAAGAGGGAAAGGAACAGAAAAATGGCATAAAATTCGCACGATAGCGAAAGGGAAAATGAGCTTATCACGGGTAGCTGTATCCCTAAATATATCTATAATAAAAAGAATAAAATGTGAAGGAAAATCTATAGTGAGATGCTCTAACAAAGAAAGCAAAAATCGAGCATGAGGCTTTGTGATGGAGTTATAGTGAAAGAGTGGGCGTAATACAAAAATCATCACCATGTTCATGAATCTAAGACCTTTAGTAAAAGGCTTACATGGTGTAAACTGACGATCACCCCCGACAAAAGGGCGCTCACAGAAAGCAAACATCATCTCGTCTTTGGACACAGTCCTCAGATGCTCACAACTGGGGTAGTCAGGATGCTCTACACTCGGGACACAGAGCACATCTGCAACAAGCTGCGGTGTGACAGCAATGCACGTACCTCGAACACGAGTATGAAAGAGAGGTGCTGAAGAATCAATTCCATGCATGTTGGAGTAAAATTCTTGGATTAGCATGGAAGGACATGTGACCGGAACTTCACACAGTGACTCCTAACCCTAACTGTGAATGACATCGGGTAAGTCAGTGTCGGCAAAGTCCGCCAAAATGACTTGGTGTTCCGAATGAACACCTCGTCGAGAAAAGTTCTCCGAGAATTCCTTTCGAGCATCCTCATCATGGAACTGAATATATGAAAGAGTAGGATTAGACGAAGACGATGCCCTGGAATGAAAAGGGTTCCGAGATGGAGCTGACTTATGTTTAGGTGTCATAGACACGACTAACGTAAATAGAAAAGAAAGGGAAAGAGAGAGAGACAATCAGAAAAGTCCCAAGCAGTTCAAATATATCAAAATATATTGAAAAGAGAGTATGTATGCATGGGAAATGCATGAACAAGTGACATTCATGCAAAAGAAATTCATCATAGACTCAACCCAATCCAATCCTACCAGTCATACAAATAATTTGCACACATCTAAATGCATGATATTATTGTTATAATGCTAATGTGATGCAATGCATGAGAGAGTGATTTGGGAGGTGAGGAGACAAAGTTATCGAGAGAGAGATCGAGAGAAATGAAGTCCAGATCGCATAGATAGAGGTGTTGAGATCCGGACTTCAACATCTCAACCAAATATGGTCCTCTCCTATATCTCCGCATTGGTGCTTCCAGGTGCCTTTTTGTTTCAACATCTTCCATGGCCACCGAAATATTTAAAACCAATGACCTCGCTTATGCATATCAGCCGCATTTCACTTTCGTTGATACATTACCATACGGAAACTATGGATTTTCATGGCACCCTATGGTGATTATTGGCGATTCATCAGAAAACCCTTGCATGACCGAACTTCTCTCAATCCAAAGGATTGAACAGTCACATGGTGTACGACAAGAAGAAATTGCATTGTTTCTACGTAAAGTCTTTCAATGTGCTAAGAAAAAACAGGTTGTTGATGTGCGTGCTGAGCTAATGAAGCTTACAAACAATATTACGTGCAGGGTGATAATGAGCATGAGATGTTCAGATGAAAGTAATGAAGCTGTGAGGATTAGAGTTAGTAAAGGAGGCCTTTGAGATTCTTGCAAAGGTATGGATCAGGATATGTTGGGGCCACTAAGGATTTTGGCCTTTTGGGTGTATGGAAGGCTGGCAATAAATAAGACCTTGAAGTTTGATGAAATTTTTGAAAGGGTGTTGAAGCAACATGATGAGAATCCTAAAATACAAAATAAGGATTTGATGGATATATTATTGAAGATTTATCAAGATGACAAGGCTGAGTTCAAGATTACCCGAACCCATCTCAAAGCTTTCTTGCTAGTAAGTCACATTTTTGTTTGTTTTCTTATTTTCTAATCTCATTCTGTCTTCCCCTTAATTAATCTATAAAACTTTTTTGTTAGATTATAGAATGACCCCAGTTAATTAATTGAATTACCAAGTTGATTAATTATTCAGATTTAATGTAAATAACATGAATACACAAACAAATCACAAATCTAATTTAGAGTACATCAGAAATTAAATTTGACATGGTGATTTGTTAATTAGTGGAGAAAACTTTCACAATGCAAAAACCACACCAGGAGAATTTTAGGTTACCACTCTCAAAAATCCACTAATTAAGAGCAATCAGTTACAAGTATATATAAGGAATCTTACCACTATCCAGACTATCCCAAAATACCAATCTACAATTGAACATTTGCACTTATTTCTAATTAGAGTTGATCTTAAAGAGACTTGTAGAGACTTCTTCAATTGCACAAATTTTCAATCTGATACTAACTCCTTTGCACGAATCTCCAATCCATGTCTAACTCTGAGCAACTTGAAGTTAGTTGTTGGATGCAAATTTCTACACTACACACTTGTAAAATTGAAGTCAACTTGGTTACAAAATCCTAAAGCGCATAAGAGCGCAGTAGCTTCACAAGAAGTATTTAGATTCTCTGTGTGAGTCTCTATGTTTAATGACAATAGTAAAATAAAGTTTTTATATCATCTAGTAAGTATGATAATGAAACCTTAGAAAAAGCCAAGTCATCTTGGGCCAAAAATTAGATTTGAGAATTTTGGATCTACAGTGCTCAATAGACTGAGAGGTATCAAGAGGTGTCATGCCTCATTAATCTTCGATAGATAGGTGTGTCAAATCAGGTGTCGAGATACCTTTTTTCAGCTTCTACCACATGTTTCTTTGTGTAATCTTCATGTCTTTTACTACCACTTGAAAAACTTCTTTAAAGTACTTTATCTCCTTCCGTCCTAATTTTTTTGTCCTGTTTAAAAAGTCAAACTTTTTAAGGGAACATCATTTATTATCTTGTCTACCTTTTAAAAATGTATAAATTTCCAAAACTACCCTTAAAAAAATTTATTAAAAAATTGAATTAGTAAATTAATAGGGGTATAATAGGAACATTAGTAAATAAATGACTATTTTTAGAAACAAGACAATATTTTGGAACATCTCAAAATGGAATAGAGGACAAAAAAAATGAGACGGGGGGAGTAATATTCTTGAATCCACTTAGATCTACCCAAATACAAGTAAAGTGTTTTTTGTCACAGAATATGCTAACTAGATAAAATATGACCCTAACATTTTTAAAGGTTTTAATGAGCACACAAAATGAAGTTTTTCTTGACTTTTCCCTCGTTGTTATTATTATTACATATCAAAAAGACATAAGGAAAAGACTAAATTAGTTGTTGACTTATCTTCTTCTAAAAAAAAAAACTTCTTATCTTCCATACTAACTCACATATCCTTACATTTATATTGTCAAATTTATTTATTTTAATTATTTAGTATTAAAATGCTACAGCAAGTGGAAAATGATTTTATATATATATATATATATGGATTGGGTTCAAGTTACACCTGGTGTAACTTTAAACAATATTACACCACTCAATATTTTTTAATTGGATGCAAATATTGACAAATCCGCCGTTAGATTACATTATTTTCGTATATTCTTCGTACTTGCAAAATTTCAAGGTGATAAAAAATTAATAGCCATGTCATCAATTAATTGTTAAAATTCAAATTTTTGTAGTTTAAAATAATGCATAAATGATGAGTTTATAAATCGAATGATAAATAGCATCCAATTGATATGAAAATTGGCATGCAAGTTAAGAACGTATAGAACATGTAATTCAACGGTTGGATTTTCAAAATATTAATTCAATAACAAGTTATTGAAGTGGTATAACATTACTTAGAGTTACACTAGGTGTAACTTGAACTCATCTATATATATATATATTAATGAATTTGCACTTTGTGCTGGTCTTGAATTTATAGATCGGCCTTCATGGCAACCCTACATAAGTCGCCTATAAATTTCTCTCTCTCTCTCTCTCTCTCTCTCTCTCTCTCTCTATATATATATATATATATATATATTTTGTATTGAAGTTACACCTGATATAACTCTAATCAATATTACATCACTCATTAACTTTTTTTTGAATTTATATTTTGAAAATCTTACGATTAAATTACATATTTTATATGTTCTTAACATGTATGCCACAGTTGAATTACATTTCTATACGCTCTTCACACACTTTATATTGTTAAAAACTTCCTTTTACAAATAAACTTTATCTAATAAAAGCAAGGCTTATTTTCCACCAGTAGTACAATATTGATCATAGAATTAAATAAAAAGCATATATTTTACTGCATGTGCTTGTACTTATTGTAAAGTAGCAGATAGTGTGGAATGAAGTACATGCATTATTTTAGAAGTAGACGAACTCACATCACACAATCAAATGGGTTGAATTTAACAACCGGAAGGCATTTAAGTGGATGAGCCTTGTGAATAAAAGCGCCTTTAGAAACTTCAGTATTAACCTTAGCCTTACCCTCTCCTCCATCTCCAACCACTTCCCAATTGAAACATTGAACCATGGTTGCAACTGCCATATGTGCCATACTCAACCCTAACTTTGAACCAGGGCAAGCTCTCCTCCCTGCCCCAAAAGGAAGAAAAGTAAACATTTCATCATGTTTATATTTCATACTTTCTTGTTTTTCAGAGGAAACCAAAAATCTCTCTGGTTGGAACTCATTTGGATTGGTCCATAAATTTGGATCTCTCATTATGCCATACAGATTGATTAGCACCACGGTTTCTTGGGGTATTTCAAAGCCTCCAATTTTGCAACTTTGACGACATTTTCTTGTTGTCACAGGCAATGGTGGATATAATCGTAGTGCTTCTTTTACAACTGCTTGCAAGTAGGGGAGATTCTCAACATCTAATTCGTCGACTAGTCTAGTACGACCAACGACTGAATTTATCTCCTCTCTAACCTTGTTGAACACAGAAGGATGGTTGATGAGCTCAGTTATTGTCCACAGAATGACCTCCGATGTGGTACCAGTACTTCCAACAAAAAGATCCTAGTAAAAGTGTAACATTTGAGTAGATGAGAGAACATAGTGAGAGTTGAACCCAATGTAGATAAATCACTAATTTGTATGCTTGAACTTGTTAAAAAATTTTCTTGCAATTAATTTAATTCAAATTGAACTCAAGGTTAACTTAAGCTTATATAAACCCTTTGTCATGTATTACTATGAAAAACTTGTCACAGTTTCTTTGAAGCATAGTCCTACTCGAAGTTCTCTAACATATTTTTCTTTTTAGATATGTAAGTGCAAGCATAAGGGTAGTCATGACATGGATGTTTGTGATAAAGGAAAGTACTTGTATGGTAAGCAGTGTGTGCGTGCTATCTCCAATGAGTCATGGTTTTGGAACTCTATATATTTTTCCCTCCTTTTTAGGCCAATTTAACGATTTCCAAGGTTAATGGATTGAATTAAAACTATGTAAAAGCACGGCCTAAAAAAAAAAAAAAAAAAAAACCTTACAGTTAAAAAAGCCTTGATATTGTTTCTGGTCATTTTGACCTCAGCCTTGCCATCTTGATACACCTTCAATAATACATCCATAAAATCTTGAGTGTCTTTCTTCCCAATCTGATCTTCATGCTCCTTCAACATCCTTTCCAAGAGCTCATCAATCCTTTGTTGTGTACTTATGACTTGCTTTCCAAACAACCAGAAAGCCAAAAAACCGAAGGGTCCCAACATATTTCCAAAAAATATCTTTGAACCAACCTTAAAGGTGTCTTTCATTGCCTCTCTAATCCTTTCAGCTTCATCGCCTTTCTCTGAACAACTTGTGCTTGCCGCCATCTTACACAGCATATTATTTGTTAGCTTCATAAGCTCAACACCCAAATCAACAACCTCTTTCCGCTTAGCACTCTCAAAAACGTTTTGCAAAAAACGTTCAAGTTCTTTCTCTCGAACCGCCCGAGACCTTTCAAGCTGTCCAGTTGAAAGAAGTTCCGTCATGCACAATTTCTTGATGAACCGCCAATAATCACCATATGGTGCACTGAAAAATCCAGAGTTTCCATACGGTATCTTCTCCGAGAAAGCAATCTCTTGGTGATCCGCGAAAGAAAGATCATGAGTTTTACATATTTCAGTGCCCACTGAGGCCGATGAAACCACAATGCATTGAGCGAAACCAAGGCGGAGATTGAAAATAGGGCCATATTGGGTGGAGAGCTTTTGCAAGGATTTGTGAAATGATGGCCCAATGAGGTGGAGATGACCAATAACTGGTAAAGTTGGTGGGCTTGGAGGGAGTTTAGGATGGGTTTTAAGCTTGAGAAGCTTGTTGAAAATAAATTGAAACAAAAGAGTTGTGAGGAACAAGAGGAGGAAGCAAACCAAGTAGTATTGGTTATCAGTCATGGTGACCATAGCTTGCAGTATTCTCTATCAACCTTAGAGTTATATATAATTCAACTAATCCTCCTCCTATATATACAGTCAGTTAAGGATATTACATAATAAAAAACGTCATTATTATAATAAATTTTAATTTAATTTTAGTTTGTCTATTTTATATTATGGACTTGTTTGGATACCGCTTATTTTGCTAAAAACTGAAAACTTAGGGTTTGTTTGGGAACAGCTTATTTTGTTAAAACTGAAAACTTTTTGCTAAAAATACAGTACATATTGGTAAAAGTTAGCTGAAATAGTACAATGGGACCCATGAATAGTGTCAAAAAGTGCAGTGGAGCCCATGAATAGTAGCAAAAATAAGCTGAATAATAAAATAATTTAGTTTTTTCATCCGCATCCAAACACACGCTTATCGTTGAAAATGCTATAGCAAAATAATTTTTAAAACGCAAAACACAGTAGCAAACTTATTACTGCATTTTTCACAAGTTGGCTAGTCCATGAACAGTGCCATAAGACCCCAAAAAAAAAAAAAAAAACACTGATGGCAAACGCATGCCAATTAAACATTTCAGGAAAAATTATATTTTACTCCTTAAAAACTAGATCATTTTTACTCTTACCCCATAAACTATGCAAATGCACACCCCCTTAACTGTTAGTAATAACTATAGGAGTTCAATCCCACTAGAACATGTAGAATGGGGACTCCGATCCACAAACCATACTACCTAGCCGTCATATATTATTGCAATGCCATGTACTACGTGCTATTGCTTGCAACTATCAACAAACTCAAATAAAACCCACTAGTGTCCTTTGTGGGGCTAAGAAGTTATAACTTATTGACATGGATAGAAATATCGGTGGACCCCAAATTTAAAAAAAAAAAAAAAATATATATATATATATATATATATTATTATATATATTTGTATTAATTTTAGCAATTTTGTTATATAAAATTACATTTTGTTTCCCTTAAACAATATCATTGATTCTTTTAAGAGTAATACTATGCCCACAAACTTTTTAATAATATTTTTATAAGTTATTTTGATAGCAAATTCTTATTGATTCACATAATGTGCCCACTACTCACACCATTTTTTTACTTACTAGTAACTATTTATTATATCAATAATTTATAATAAAAAAAACGCTTGTAGTTTTAGCATTTTCCTCATTTTAGTGACCATAAAAAAATTTATAAATTTAAAATCTAAAACAAAATATACAAGCCCAAAAAAATAGCTAAACAACAAAAATTACCAATAGTAAAACTAAAACAATTAAACTCATTTTACTAATTTTATCCAACATAAATTACCATGCACTTTAAAAAATTCTAAACAAAAATAATTTTTTTCTTTCCCACACACAAAAATAAAATAAAAAAAATGAAAAATCTTAGCAGCTAAGTAGTAGCAAAGTTAGAGGTTTAAACCGTTACACACAATTAACAGTAAAGCCGCCCCCCTTAACTCAAAGTTCTGGCTTCATTCCTGACACCATGATACCACTGCACCCAGTAGGACCCAGACCCAATGGGTAGGTTGCTACTATGGTCACGCTCAGGTAGGATTGTCACGTTGGTCGCCCTTTTAACCTTTTCCGTTCATTAAAAAAATCAACAAACTCAAATAATAGCCACCAACAACTCTCTCTCTCTCTCTCTCTCCATGATTCTTATATGAAAAATCCAGTTTACTGAAGTTTTAGGACATGGGTATTGGATTACTTTGTGTTTTGCTAAAGTTTTAGAACCTGGGTATTGAATTACTTTGTGTTTTGGCAGGGATTTGCCTCATACGTATATATTTCGTATATCATATTGATAATTACTCTAATTTTTTTTTCTTTTCATCTAAAATAAAATAGTGGCGAGTGCCAATAAATTCACAGCCCTAGCCCACTTCTCATTAAGCATTTGCATTAGGGGTGTAAACCACCCCCCCCCCCCCCCCCCCCCCCCATTCAACAAACACATTTTTCTTTCAATAGGAATATTTTCGGTCAATAGACACTTTTTAATTCAATAGGCACATTTTTTATCAATGGGC
The DNA here is from genome assembly GCF_002906115.3 of Quercus suber. Lineage (NCBI taxonomy): Eukaryota > Viridiplantae > Streptophyta > Magnoliopsida > Fagales > Fagaceae > Quercus > Quercus suber. Next base: position 1,050,528 of record NW_027069615.1, read on the forward strand.
ACTATTTCATTCAATAAGCACATTTTTGTTATGTAGGCACATTTTCGGTCAATAAACACATTTTCATTCAATAGACATATTTTTTGTCAATAGACACATTTTCATTCAATAGGTACTTTTTGGTCTATAGACATATTTTCGTTTAATAAGCACATTTTCGGTCAATAAGCACTTTAATATATATCTAATATGAAGGGTTATGATCTTTCAATATGCATCTTTTGCTATATGCAATTTGAATGGTTATTGACCTTTCAACAAGCACCTTTATATATATATATATATATATTACAAACTATCTTGTATATATCACAAACTAAACTAGAGACACAACATTTAGGCTCAACTCAACAACTTTGAGGGCATTAGGCAAAAATTTTAAATGAACCTTTTTATATATTTAAATATTAACTAAATAATATTTATTGAATTTTTTAAATTTTTATTGAAAATCTATTTTTCTTGCTTTTTGAGATGGAAAATTACTAATTCAGTTTTTGTATTTAAGCACTTAAAAAAAATTTTCAATTAATAATATGGCTAATCCACTTAATCTTTTTTGTGATATAGTAAATCTTAAATAAAATTTTATTAATTTTAATTTTGAAATAATTTTTTCTACAGCTGCAACTGTAACAAGTATTGTTAATAATATTCTATAAGCAATATATGCATTTGGAAATAATCTAGCCTTTTAAAATAATTAAGTACATTAATTGGAGTATTTTCATCTATTTACATAATTAAGTACAATAAATTAGTATCACTATAATATAATCGGATTGATATAAATTTGAAATAGTCATACAATGGGCCTTTTTAATCGTTTGTATTTTAAGATACAATGGGGCTTTTTAATGCATTTTATTGACCAATAAAAGGATTTAAAAAAAGGTTTTCGTAATTAAAATATATAGATAAATATTATATATATATATATATATTACAAGTGGGGGCCTTCTTTTATTTGGGGGCCTTAGGCAATTGCATCAATTACATCTATAGTTGAGCCGGCTCTAGTAACATTATGTCTCTTACTCCTTCCCACAAAAAACTATTAAATAAAACAACATTGTTTTTTTTTTCCCCCCATAAAACCATCTAGTAGCTATTCCTGTACATTGCATGGGTTAGTGACTAATTATAATACAAAAGCAAAACATTTTACTTTTTGTTGACCACTCATCATTGTGCCATATGGCTGCATAAATTAATGCCACGCATACATTTAAAAATGCCGAATAGTTGCACCTTTTTATTTTTCAATAGGATTATTTTCTGTCAATAGGCATTTTTCATTCAATAGGTACATTTTCGATCAATAGGCACATTTTCGATCAATAGACACTTTTTTTGGTCAATAAGAACATTTTTATTCAATAGACATTTTTTCGGCCAATAGACACCTCTTGGTACATCCAATATAAAGGGTTATGACCTTTNGGTCTATAGACATATTTTCGTTTAATAAGCACATTTTCGGTCAATAAGCACCTTTAATATATATCTAATATGAAGGGTTATGATCTTTCAATATGCATCTTTTGCTATATGCAATTTGAATGGTTATTGACCTTTCAACAAGCACCTTTATATATATATATATATATATATTACAAACTATCTTGTATATACCACAAACTAAACTAGAGACACAACATTTAGCCTCAACTCAACAACTTTGAGGGCATTAGGCAAAAATTTTAAATGAACCTTTTTATATATTTAAATATTAACTAAATAATATTTATTGAATTTTTTAAATTTTTATTGAAAATCTATTTTTCTTGCTTTTTGAGATGGAAAATTACTAATTCAGTTTTTGTATTTAAGCACTTAAAAAAAATTTTCAATTAATAATATGGCTAATCCACTTAATCTTTTTTGTGATATAGTAAATCTTAAATAAAATTTTATTAATTTTAATTTTGAAATAATTTTTTCTACAGCTGCAACTGTAACAAGTATTGTTAATAATATTCTATAAGCAATATATGCATTTGGAAATAATCTAGCCTTTTAAAATAATTAAGTACATTAATTGGAGTATTTTCATCTATTTACATAATTAAGTACAATAAATTAGTATCACTATAATATAATCGGATTGATATAAATTTGAAATAGTCATACAATGGGCCTTTTTAATCGTTTGTATTTTAAGATACAATGGGGCTTTTTAATGCATTTTATTGACCAATAAAAGGATTTAAAAAAAGGTTTTCGTAATTAAAATATATAGATAAATATTATATATATATATATATATTACAAGTGGGGGCCTTCTTTTATTTGGGGGCCTTAGGCAATTGCATCAATTACATCTATAGTTGAGCCGGCTCTAGTAACATTATGTCTCTTACTCCTTCCCACAAAAAACTATTAAATAAAACAACATTGTTTTTTTTTTCCCCCCATAAAACCATCTAGTAGCTATTCCTGTATATTGCATGGGTTAGTGACTAATTATAATACAAAAGCAAAACATTTTACTTTTTGTTGACCACTCATCATTGTGCCATATGGCTGCATAAATTAATGCCACGCATACATTTAAAAATGCCGAATAGTTGCACCTTTTTATTTTTCAATAGGATTATTTTCTGTCAATAGGCATTTTTCATTCAATAGGTACATTTTCGATCAATAGGCACATTTTCGATCAATAGACACTTTTTTTGGTCAATAAGAACATTTTTATTCAATAGACATTTTTTCGGCCAATAGACACCTCTTGGTACATCCAATATAAAGGGTTATGACCTTTCAATAGGCACCATTTCGTATATCCAATTTAAAGGGTTGTGACCTTTCAATAGACACCTTTTGGTATATATATTATAACCTATCTAAAATTCGAGACACAATATTTTGTCTCTTATTCTTTCCAACAAAAAACTAATAAATAAAACAACATTTCTTTCTTCTACCTAACTAATAAAAATTTCTGTTATTTCTTTCAATGTCAAATTTTTTTTTAAAAAAAAATTTATGCATTTTTGCTTACTACTCCAACTAAAAGAATAATGTTTTTTTCCCCCCTAAAACTCATCCAGTATCTATTCTCGTGTATCACAGGGGTTATGATTAGTCAAATAATAAAGTTCCTGTCATTTAATGAAATTTAATTTTGGAGGCTTTCTACCAAACTATTTAAGTATGCAATTACATTAAGCTTTTGAAAAGTACAGAATTAGTGTCTAGGTATCAAACTAACTTCCATAAATTCATTTGGTAGATACGTGCATCAGCCATTTCAAGCTATAGAGTGGGGATAAAGCAAATTATGTCTCCATATTTAGGTATATTAAATTATATGATTCATTAAATCATGTAAATCATGTAAATAAGTTATATTACTATTAAATAAGTTGTATGCCTAAATGTATGTGTCAATACTCAATTGAGTTGAAGCATAATAGGTAGGAGAAAATATTTTCCAAGCGGATTTAGTGGTAAACTCTATTCATTATTTATATGTTACTTGACGTTGAATAGACAACAATGACCATTTTGGAATAAAAGGGCGCCTGAAAACATAGTGTAAGGCAAAAAGGTACTAGTAAAAATCATTAAAGCTTCGGTGTCAGAATTGCATGAAATTTGGCTAGCGGGAAGAAAACGTCTTCTAATCAAAACTAAGGGGAAAAGTCTATCACCCAAAAAAAAAAAAAAATGAGGGGAATGGAGGAAGAATTTTTTTTTTTTTTTATATTTTTTTTAGAAACACAGGAGTTAGGAAGTTAAAAGTAGAGATTTTAATCTCAATGCAGATACCCAGTTTGGCTTTCCAACTTTTGGGGCCTTAGGCGAAAATTTTAAGTGGGCCTTTTTATATATTTAAAAATTAATTAAATAATATTTATTGAATTTTTTATTTTTTATTTAAAATCTATTTTTCTTGCTTTTTAAGATGGAAAATTACTAATTATGTTTTTGTATTTAAGTCCCTTGATTTTTTTTTTCAATTAATAATATGGATAATCCACTTAATCTTTCATGTGACATAGTAAACCTTAAATAAGATTTTCTTAATTTTAGCTTTGAAAAAATACTTTCTACAAATACAACTGTAACAAGTATTGTTATAAATATCTATAAATAATATATGCATTTGGAAAGAAGCTAGCCTTTTTAAATAATTGAGTACATTAATTGAAGCATTTTCATCTATTTACATAATTAAGTACAATAAATTAATATCACTATAATATAAAGGGGTTGATATGATATACATCAAATTATTAATTGGTACGATAACTTATAATAATTGATAATGTAATAGCCTAAAAGATAGGTGTACAGTGCAGAGATGTGTGCCTATGCTATGAGTAACATTGAGATTAAGTGTGGCCGTGGGTTAGCGTGTGTGGGCCTGCCAACCAGCTGTGAGCTGTGGTGTGCCATGTCTTTTGTGTAATGCCAGTGTGCCAGTGTGTTCTCTTGTTATTGCCGTCAACTACGTGTAGATTAAAAAATAAATTTGAAATAGCAATACAATAGCCTTTTTTTATTTTCTGTATTTTAAGATACAATTAGGCTTTTTAATGCATTCTAGTGACCAACAAAAAGATTAAAAAAAAGTCTTTCATAATTAAAATATATAGATAAATATTTTATAAATATAATTTTTTTTTTTTTTACACAAGNTAGCTAGTTATACTAGTTATAATATAAAATCAAAACATTTTATTTCGTTGACAACTCCTCATTGTGCTATGTGTCTACATAAATTAATGTCACGTATACATTTAAAAAAGCCGAACAATTGTGCCTTTTCATTTTTCAATAGGCATATTTCCGGTCAATAGGCACATTTTCAATCAATAGGTATATTTTCATTCAATAGACATATTTTCGATCAATAGACACATTTCGGTATATTCAATATGAAGGATTATGACCTTCCAATAGACACCTTTTGGTATATATATTACAATCTATCTTAAATTAGAGACGCAATATTTTGTCTCTTATTACTTCTTACAAAAAACTAATAAATAAAACAACATTTTTTCTTCTGCTAATTAATAAAAATTCGTGTTATTTATGAATAACAACTCATTACATCAATTTTACATCAAATTATTTATAGATTTAAAATTTAAAACAAATATACAAACCCTAAAAAATTAGCCCTGCAACAAAATTTACTAATAGTAAAACTAAAAAAAATTAATCCCAAGAAATCAATCTCACCCAAAACAAACAATCCAGCACTTTAAAAAAATTTAAACAAAATAATTTTGTCTTTATCTAGTAGCAGACAAAAAAAAAAAAAAACAACAACAACAACAACAACATCCCTTTAACAGCTAAACAGCAAAGCCACTCCTCCTAACTTCAAGGCTTGGCTTCGTCCCTGTGTATAGTTGCTTATCCAAGATAAGCAATAAATTATATACTGAATAGTCAATAAACTATACTACTATGTCTCTAATTTCTTCTTCTTTTTTATTTTTCTTTTCTTGGTTAGAAATTTCTAAATCTACCCGACCCCTGCCCACACAGGTCTCGAACTAGAGACCTTACTCACCCCAAGATACTTAGTACAAAGGGAGGTGCAATTAGACCATTAAGGTCATTGACTTTTTTTTTTACTATTAGTTATGTCTACTTGTTTTTATAAGTGTATATTCCAAACCCTTAATTTTGGTTTATTTCCCTTAATAATTTAAGATTTATTTTGAGGGGGTGGTATTTACAGACGATAGTATTTCATTTATTCAACCTATGCAACTTTGACCAAAATAATTTAAGAATTAATTAAGAGGCTTACATACTCCAAACTAATTAAGTCGATATTTTCTGTTTTAATACACTAAAGAACTAGCCGTTAACCAGTATAATGCAAGGGAAATCTAATTTTCTCTTTAAATTTATTAAATTTTATTAGAATGAAAAATATATTTACTAAAGTATCTACTTGATTATCAATATTTTTATTTTAAATTATTAAACAACAAAATTTGAGTAGAGGATCAACATTGATGCCTAGAAATTGACTTTATTTTTTTGATAGATAATCATACCTAGGAACTCACAGCCCTCATCGATCTTAAAAAAATGCACAGATCAGAAGTTATAAAAGAAAATAACTTAACCAATTTCAAATTTCTCTCGGGCATTTTGGCAAGCTCTTTTAATGGTGATGAGACTGGACTCTCTTCATGTGTGTGAGGTCCTAAAAGTGCCATCTATTATAGTAGAGTCTAGGATGATTTTAAACATCGTCCCTCTTTGGATTCATGGTAACAAAAACCACCTACAATATTCAACATTCTGTGAGGGCAAATATCAAATTTAGCTACAACACTTTACTATGCACACAACACTTTAACAATTGAATAGACAAAGAACACAATGCACTCTAGTATATTTATAAAATATAAAAAGAAATCACACAGCCTGGCTAGGCAATTATTATAGGTTTTGGTAAAGGAAAATGCTAGAATTACAAACTTTTTTACTGAAATTTTCTCAAATTGTAGATATAGTAAGTGATTGTTGGTAAATAAAAAAGTAATATTATTGATAAGTCCAAATGAAAACGAGTAAGAAATTATATACAACAATAAATTGTAAAAATGTTATAAAATAGTTTATGATAGTAGCACTACTCTTTAGTAAAAGGCTATATTTTATTTGAGTGCGGGTCTATGCTCTACTTGAGAAACCAACAGTGGGATGTGGGGCAGACTGACTGTACATTGCAAGATTTCCAGCGAAAGAAAATACAAACCAACCGGGGACTTGGGCTTAAATTATTTGGATGGGCCAATCATTCCAATTTTAGAAGCCCAACTTATTTTTTACCTCAAAACTAATATATCTTCTTTTTTCTTTTTTTTTTTCTTTTTTTTTTTTTTTTTTTTGTAAACCAAAACTAATATATCATTACAAAGGACTTCAATAGTTTGAACCAAAAATATGGTACGGAGTAAATACATTGCTTTCTTTTTTCTTTTTTTGAGTAAATACATTGTTTTCTCGTACATATCCATACCACATATTTGTATATTTCCTATATCATATTAATATTAACTATGGCCATAAGAAAACTGAGAAAAAACAAAAGAAATTTTAATTTTTGACTTCGATCTTACACACAGTTCCAATTTAAGAGTGAAAATCACTCAAATACTCAAGTTAAATTTAGAGTAGGCTTTATTTTGATATGTTTTCTCAGATCTGACAAAGTTTGACAATTTTCTCACTGTTTCCTACATTTTACCTAAAACAAAACATGTCAATAATAAAATAAATAAAAGAATAAAAGAAAAATTAGAAGCTCTTGAAAAGATTGAAAAAGCTTGGACCATGAATCAAGTACAAGAAAATATCAACCAATTGTTGAGCAAGATGTGCTCTTCTTCTAGAGAATCCTCTATCTCTTAACCTAACCAAAATTTTCTTAACTAATTTTTCTCTGCTTCTTTCCCAACTGAATCAAGAGGTAATCAAAAAAATTTCAAGAAATTGAGACATGGAACCCAAGGGCTTGGAAATTCTGAATGTCTCTTGGTCGAAGAGAGAGAGAGAGAGAGAGAGAGCTAAGGAAATGTGAAAAAGAAACCCCAAGAAAATTAATGAGAAAAAAGAACAGAGGGTGTCTGGCACTAGGTTGCTTGCTGGGTTAAGTTAGGGATTTATCTTTTATTTTCTTTTTAACGTATTAATTTTTACATGGTTTAGTGGGTACTAAGTGGATTTATCTATTAAGACTCATTTAATTATATTACCCAATGAGTCTTTACCCATTTAACTCAAATGTTTAATTAGGGGTCAAGACGTACCCAAATTATGTGAGTCATAATTGGGTGAATGAATTTAGGTAAAATTTGCCACCCCTAATTGTCACAATATATGTATATATACACACACACCCAAATTGCACAAAAAAGTCCACGCCCTCTCAAAGCTCTTATATTGTAGTGTATTTCAAGTAAACTAAAATAAGAGACTGCTGTGCAATTTATTTTTTTTTTGTTGGGTAAAATTTGGTGTCCCTAGTAAAACTTTATTTCTTTAATGTCTTTAAAATGGTGGAATGTGAATTGCATATCTTAAATGTATACATGTGTGTGCGCGTGCGCGCGTGTTATCTACGATGAGTCACGGTTTAGGAACCCTATATTTTTCTCTCCTTTTTAGGCCAATTTAACGATTTCCAAGGTTAATGGAATGAATTAAACCTATGTAAAAGCACGGCCTAATAAAATATTTTTTTACCTACAATTTGTTGTTTCTATAAACTAAGAAAGGGAACCAGCCGTTGGTTTTGGAACTCTATATTTTTCTCTCCTTTTTAGGCCAATTTAACGATTTCCAAGGTTAATGGATTGAATTAAAACTATGTAATAGCACGGCCTAATAGAATATTTTTTTACCTACAATTTGTTGTTTCCATAAACTAAGAAAGGGAACCAGCCGTTAATTGAAGGCCTAAAGCGCAAAAAAAAAAAAAAAAAAACAAAACAAAACAAAACCCCTTAAAGTTAAAAAGCCTTGATATTGTTTCTGGTCATTTTGACCTCAGCCTTGCCATCTGATAGACCTTCAATAATATATCCATAAAATCCTGAGTGTCTTTCTTCCCAATCTGATCTTCATGCTCCTTCAACATCCCTTCCAAGAGCTCATCAATCCTTAACTGTTCTCTTATGGCTTGCTTTCCAAACAACCAGAAAGCCAATATACCAAAGGGTCCCAACATATTTCCAAAAAATACATTTGAACCAAACCTAAAGGTGTCTCTCATTATCTTTCTACTCCTTTCAGCTTCATCACCTTTCTCTAACAACTTGTGCTTGCCGCCATCTTGCACAACATATTATTTGTTAGCTTCATAAGCTCAAAACCCAAATCAACAACCTCTTTCCGCTTAGCACTCTCAAAAAACGTTTTGCAAAAAACGTTCAAGTTCTTTCTCTCGAACCGCCCGAGACCTTTCAAGCTGTCCAGTTGAAAGAAGTTCCGTCATGCACAATTTCTTGATGAACCGCCAATAATCACCATATGGTGCACTGAAAAATCCAGAGTTTCCAAACGGTGTCTTCTCTAAGAAAGCAATCTCTTGGTGATCTGCGAAAGAAAGATCATGAGTTTTAAATATTACAGTGCTCACTGAGGCCATGAAACCACAATGCATTGAGCGAAACCAAGGCGGAGATTGAAAATAGGCCATATTGGATTGAGAGCTTTTGCAAGGATTTGTGAAATGATGGCCAAATGAGGTGGAGATGACCAATAACTGGTAAAGTTGGTGGGCTTGGAGGGAGTTGAGGATGGGTTTTAAGCTTGAGAAGCTTGTTGAAAATAAATTGAAACAAAAGAGTTGTGAGGAACAAGAGGAGGAAGCAAACCAAGTAGTATTGGTTATCAGTCATGGTGACCATAGCTTGTAGTATTCTCTATCAACCTTAGAGTTTATATATAATTCAACTAATCCTCCTCCTATATATACAGTCAGTTAAGGATATTACATAATAAAAAAAATCATTATTATAATAAATTTTAATTTAATTTTAGTTTGTCTATTTTATATTATGGTCCGTTTGGATATCGCTTATTGCTAAAAACTGAAAACTTAGAATCTGTTTGGGAACCGCTTATTTTGTTGAAATTAAAAACTTTTTACTGAAAGTACTATAAATAATGGTAAAAGTTAGCTGAAATAGTATAATAAAACTCATAAATAGTGCCAAAAAGTGCATGTATGGCCCATAAATAGTAGTAAAAATAAGCTGAATAGTAAAATAATTTAGTTTTTTCATCCGCATCCAAAGCACACTTATTGCTAAAACCACTGTAGCAAAATAATTTTTAAAACTCAAAACATTGTACAAACTTATTACTGTGTTTTTCACAAGTTGGCTATCCGTANGTTACCATAAAAAAAATTTATAAATCTAAAATCTAAAACAAAATATACAAGCCAAAAAAAATAGGTAAACAACAAAAATTACCAATAGTAAAACTAAAACAATTAAACTAATTTTATCCAAAATAAATAACCATGCCCTTCAAAAAATTATTAACAAAAATAATTTTTTTCTTGCCCACACACAAAAATAAAATAAAATAAAAAATGAAAAATCCTAGCAACTAAGTAGTAGCAAAGTCAGAGGTTGAAACTGCTGCACACCGTTAACAGTAAAGCCACCCCCTTTAACTTAAAGTTTTGGCTCCATTCCTACTCACCATGATATTCCTGCACCTAGCAGGGCCCCAGACCAAGTGGGTAGGTTACTACTATGGTCATGCTCAAGTATGATTGCCACGTTGGTCACCCCTTTACCCTTTTCCGTTCATTAAAAAAAAAAAAAATCAACAAACTCAAATAATAGCCAATAACAAGTCTCCCACCAACGTCTCTCTCTCTCTCTCTCTCTCTCTCTCTCTGTGTTCAAATTCTTATTTTTCCTATTTAGATCTAACCACAATGAGTAACTTGTACTTCTCTGCTTCCCAAATCACTTCTACAAAGTGCACTCTCTCTCTCATTCATTTCAAAGTCTTCTTTTTCTTCTTCTAATCTAATCACTACGAGTACCCTATACTTCTTTGCGTCCCAAAGCACTTCTACAAAGTGCACTCTCTCTCTCTCTCTCTCTCTCTCTCTCTCTCTCTCTCTCTCTCTCTCTCTCTCTCTCTCTCCCTGATTCTTATATGAAAATTCCAATTTGCTAAAGTTTTAGGACATGGGTATTGGATTACTTTGTGTTTTGTTGAAGTTTTAGAACATAGGTATTGAATTACTCTGTGTTTTGACAGGGATTTGCCACATATGTATATATTTCGTATATCATATTGATAATTACTCTAATTTTTTCTTTTCTTTTCATCTAAAAAAAAAACTGTGGCGAGTGCCAATAAATTCACAATCCTAGCCCACTTCTCATTAAGCATTTGCATTAGGGGTGTAAAACCTCCCATGTTGCTATTTTACCCACCAAATCCATTAAAACAAGCTCTAGTTGAGTTGCAATATTTAAAAATATTTGCAACCCAGCTACAGTAAGGTTGCATAAATACAACCTCATTGTAGCAATTACTTGGCTTTTTTTAATTCTTTTTTTCTTCTCAATTTCCCCTCTCTCATTCTCTGATTAGATAAAGTAGTGTTTATATTATTTTATTTGATAGTTTATATTATTTTACTGGGTTGTATATAAAAATAAGAATTATGATGTTGAATGTTGTAAGGTTGAATTTTATCAACCATCTTGTTGGCTTTATTCCGTGCCAATTTGCTTATAATTTAGCACTTAGTAACCCTGTATTTAGGTGAGATTCATGTAAGGGTAGTGTGTGAAAGAGTGTGAAGAATTGCTAAACAATGTTCAAAGAAGCAGGGACTCGCGGCTAGGACTCGTAGCTGACTCGCGACTTGCAAGCCATTAACTGCAGCACACATGAGAAGCATGCGGGGAGGTGAAGGGTCACGCCAGCTGTCGCACTACAGGACAAAAGTCCCAAGCTGGCCAGGCCGTTAGCTCGCAACTTGAACTCACGACTTAGACCAGTCGCAAGGCCAAGCCGCCAACTTACCCTGTTTGGGAAAAACTGTCTCTTCGTATTCCAAACACACGCCACTATATATAGACCCTTATACCTACGAAATGTAGAGAGCTTTCAGAGAGAATTTTGAAAGAGAAACCCTAGAGAAAAACAAGATTGCCTCATCCCCAATCTTCACTAAGAAACTCTTCAAATTCCTCTACTCTCTTCATCTCCATTGATACATCTTTGAGAGTTTCTTGACCAAATCCTTTTCTCACCACACCTACGTCTGTGAGAAGGTCTTTTGGTGCTAAGGGAAGTAGTTTGGAAGGGACCAATGGTTATTGGTTGATGCTATGGGTTATAGTGGAATCCGGTAAGCCAGAGAAGAAAAATGTTCGATGCAACCTCATTAGAGCAGGAAGCTTGAAGGGCTTAGGTACCTGGGTAGATTAGGTTTGGAGGGTCTATTGTTGTTCATGTATCCCAACTACATTTTCTAGTGGATTATTAACCGCTTGGAAGGCGGCGGAAAGGTTTTACACCGAGAGCTTCAGTTTCCTCTTCAATAACACATCGCGTGTTGTCCCTGTATTTGCATCTTTCTTCCCTTTATCTTTGCCTTTTATTTTCTGCTATGGATGTGATTGTGATTGTAACTGGCTTAGATTGTTTATCAATTCTATATTTGGCTTATGTTCATGTTCCGCACATTAATTGTTTGATAATAAACTTGAATTGATAATTTGTAATTTTGGGTCTAAACGTTCAAGTGTGTTTTACACACATATTGAACATTCAAATGTATTATAAAATGAGTTGGTAAAATAAATAAAATGGTGTTTGGAAATGTAAAATAGGCTTGTTTTGCATCCCCAGATGCTAGTGCTCTAACTAGAGCTAATTTGGAGTATGTAAGCCCCTTAATTAATTCTTAGCTTAATTTGGAGATAAGGTGACGTACTAGAAATTCATTCTTAATTAATTATTAAGTCAGCTAGAAGTGGGCAAGGAATTTCCATGTGTAAGGTGAAATGCTACGACTATAATAATTTCAAAACAAATCTTACGTGATAAGTTATTACAAGTTCTAATTCAAACTCACCACTATAATTACTTTTTTTCCCAACAATAACAACCTATCACATAAAACTTGTTGTGAAAATGTTGTGTTCGTAACATTTTCCTTAGCATATGGATAACTATTACATAACTTTTTGTTATCATAAAAAAAAAAAAAAAAGGATAAATAAGGATAATTTTATTGAGAAATAGAAAAATGTTCAGAGGGAACTAGCCCATCACCATCTAAAGAGCCCAAGAAGGTAACTCCCACCATTGCTATTGTAGCTTAGGATCGACTCCATATTACATTTTATCTTTATCTTGTAAAACCATATTTGTACAATTAGACATTTATATCTATATCTACATATAATATAAAAGCAATACGTTTGATTTTTTTGTTGAATACTCCTTATTGCGCTACGTGGTTATATAATTTATGTCATGTATATATTAAAAACACCGAACGGTTGTACCTTTTCATTTTGCCAGTTAAGTTTCAATATCTACTTACCGTTTCACATAAGATGTATATATTAAAACAAAAAATAGTCATTGAGAAGAAAAGCATAAATATGGCATAGCGAAAAGAATGAGAAATCTGAGAAAAATAGCATTCATAAGGCATGTAAAGAAATAGTTCAATATTATTGTTGCTACCTTCTGGTGTGGCTTGATTCTTGGATGTTTTCACTATTTAACCAAAAAAAAAAAATCCACAAGTTTCTTGTGTTTTCAAAGAAAGAGAAAAAATTGAGAAGAACTTACCAAGTGAAGAAATTGTTATGTATAATTGTTGCTACTCTTGGTGTGGCTTGATTCCTGGACCTTTTCACGATTTAACCAAAAAAAGAGGAATGACTTAGAAATAACAATTTTTGAGAAGACCCACAGGTTTTTTGTATTTCTAAGAAAGATGAAAGAGAAGAAATTACCAAATTAATATGAAACCTTATTTATATCCAAAGAATTATGACCGTTCAACAAACACCTTTTTCTTTCAATAAGCATATTTTCAGTCAATAGACACTTTTTAATTCAATCGACACATTTTTGGTCAATAGGCACTGTAAAGTTATTATTTACAACTATATATTTTTGTTGGCTTATATTCCGTGCCAAATTTGATTGTAATTATATTCAATCTGTTGTACCCTATATTTGTTGTGAGATTTCATTGTAAGGATTGTGTGTTAGAGAGAGAGAGAGTGTGTGAAGACTCAAGCATTTGAAGATTGAGGCATTCTGTTCTGCCAGCCTGTCAAGTCTGAATCACACTTTCTATACCCACACTATTTATACCCACATTACCCACAATTGAGATGAGAGCATCTGAGAGAAAAACCCTAGCCAAACACCTTAAGAGTTAGATATTGTTATACCCACTACACATTTATTTTAGGAATTTCCTCATCTCCTACCTCTCCATTTCCATACCATTGAGAGGTTGACAGCCCAAAAACTTACCATACCCTTTCAGAGTGTGAAGTGACGTTTTGGTGCTACTGGGAAGCATTGGAAGAAGCCGATGATGGCAGATGCAACATGGAGCTTGTTGCGGGATCCGGAGAACTAAGATATGACACGATTCCAAGAAGCCTTGTTAAAGTATGGGCTTGGAAGGCTTAGGTACATCGGGTAGATTATGCTTGGAGGGTCTCTTGCTAACCCATGTATCCCAACTAATTGTCTAGTGGATCAATTTCCACTTGGAGGGCAGTGGAGAGGTTTTTCGCCGAGTTCTTCGGTTTCCTCTTCGATAACACGTCTCGGTGTTATCTATGTTTGCATATCTATTCCCTACTTTTGTTCATTTCATTTTTACTGCTGTATTACTTTAAATATGGATTAGAGTAATTGTCTTGCTTATACGCTTGTGTTACACTATTCCGCACTTAGTATTAAGTTAGTGTAAAATCAACCAAGCCGTAACTTTAATTTGGGGGTCTAAATTGCTCGTGTGTTTTCGACACATTTCCAAGCTTTCAATTGGAATCAGAGCAGGTACACTTGCTGAGGTTTTAATACCTAAGTGTGATCATTGACCCCTTGTAATAGCCAACATGAAGGATAGTAAAGGTGTTTGTGAAAATGACTCTATGAGCATTTTTTAAGACTATTCTAGTAATTCACTTTTAGGGTTATTTAACTCAAAGAAATATGCTAGAATCTTTAGTCACATGCTGAAATCCTTAGTTCATAGGAACCATGATATACATAACAGCTTATATAAGTCTAGTTCCTTAGTTCATGAATATAAGAGAAGGAATAGACACTTGTGTGATAAACTTGATCGTCTAAAAAGGAAACTACACTCATCTTTGAATGAAATAAAGAAAAATGAGTCCTGCTTTGATGGTCAAGAATGTCTCTCCCATGCTTGTCTATTTGTTCATACTGCATTAAAAGTATTTAACTCATTTTTGTGGTATCTTGATAGCGGTTGTTCAAGGCATGTGACAGGAGATAAGTCTCTGTTCAAAAATCTTAAAGAGAAGGAAGATGGTTTTGTGACATTTGGAGATGGTAGTCATTCACAAGTTCTTGGAAAGGGAACGGTGGATATTCCGAGACTGCCTCTGTTGACTGATGTGATGTATATTAAGGGATTGAAAGTGAACTTGCTGAGTATTACTCAGATTTATGATGAAGACTTCTTAGTCCAATTCTCAAAGAAAGGATGTCTAATCTTGAATGAAGAAGGTGTTCAAGTTTTGAAAGGATTAAGGACCACCGACAATTGTTATGGTGTCATTCCCAAACCAAGCATAGCATGTAGGAGTGCTCGAGTGAATTTTTTGGAGTTGTGGCATCAACATCTTGGACAAGCTAACTACAAACAGGTGGCAAAAGTGTCTAAGCTTGAAGCTATGGTTGGTTTACCAAAATTTGAAAAAGTTGAGAAGAATGTTTGTGGTCCATGTCAATTGGGAAAACAAACAAAGTCAAGCTATCCTAAAGTAAATATAGTTGCTACGTCTTGTCCCTTGGAGTTACTACATGTGGACTTAATGGGTCTAACTAGAATAGAAAGCATGGGTGGAAAGCAATATATAATGGTGGTTGTAGACGATTTCTCAAGATATTCTTGGGTGGACTTTCTTAGGGAGAAGTCAGAAGCATGTGACAAGATGGAAAAGCTATGCAAAAGGTTGCAGAATGAAAAAGGAGTTCCCATAGTTAGAATTAGAAGTGATCATGGGAAGGAGTTTGAAAATGCTAAGTTTGAAGCATTCTGCAATGAACATGGCATTAAGAAGGAATTTTCAGCTACCAAAACTCCACAACAGAATAAGGTGGTTGAAAGAAAAAACCGGGTGATTCAAGAAATGGCAAGAGTAATGCTACTCAACAAAAACATTCCACAAAAGTTTTAGGCTGAAGCCGTGAATACATCATGCCACATTGGGAATAGAATCTACTTTCGAGCAGGAACTAAGAAGACATCATATGAAATTTGGAAAGAGAAGAAACCAAAAGTGAAATATTTTCGAATATTTGGAAGTAAGTGCTACATTCTCAATGATAGGGAGAATCCTGGAAAATTTGATGCTAAAAGTGATGAAGGGATATTCCTAGATTACTCCACAAATAGCCGAGCATATAGAGTGTATAACAAGCACACTAAGACGGTGATGGAATCAATAAATGTGGTCATCGATGACACTATTTCTGAAAAAGGTATTGATAATGATGGTGAAGGAAAAACCCTTAAAAAGAATGAGCAAGATGATGAAATGTCTCAAGGTGAAGATGCTGAGAAAGAATTACTAAAAGAGGAGTCTACACCTCCTACACCAAGAAGGGTGACTAGATCGACTTAAGTATCTCCTAGTCCACTCACCCCTCTGGAAGTTCAATCTCCAATCTTGCGTGATGAGGAACCTTCCACATCCAAAAGACCATCATCAAGAGTAATTCTCAATCATCCCTCAAGCAATATCATTGGTGACTTAGATGAAGGACTTCGGCTGAGGAAAGGACGAGCTTATATTGTGAATCATGTGACATACAACTGCTACCTTGCTCAATTTGATCCAAAGAAAGTGGAGGAAGCATTGAAGGATGAGAATTGGGTAGAGTCCATGCACCAAGAGTTACACCAGTTTGTTAGAAATGATGTATGGGAGCTGGTACCAAGGCCTAAGGATACACATGTCATCAGCACCAAATGGATCCTCAAGAACAAAACCGATGAAGATGGTGAAGTTGTTCGAAATAAGTCGAGATTGGTGGCTCAACGATATACTCAAGTTGAAGGCATAGATTTTGATGAGTCTTTTGCACCGGTTGCAAGATTAGAGCCAATTAGAATTCTTCTCTCCATAGCTTGCATTATGAACTTCAAGTTGTATCAAATGGACATGAAAAGTGCTTTCTTGAATGGATTTTTGAATGAAGAAGTGTTTGTAGAACAACCAAAAGGGTTTCAAGACCCTCACTTTCCTGATCATGTGTTACGGCTGAAGAAGGCATTATATGGGCTAAAACAAGCACCTAGAGCTTGGATGATCGCCTCACCACATATCTCTTAGATCATGGTTTCACAAGACGTCAAGCCGATCGAACTTTTTTTGTCAAAAGGGATGAGAATTATCTCCTTGTTGCTCAGGTATATATGGATGACATTGTCTTTGGATCCACAATTGATCATCTAACTCATGAATTTTCAGAAGAAATGAAAAGGGAGTTTGAGATGAGCATGGTGGGAAATTGAATTACTTCTTAGGACTTCAAGTGAAATAACGAGAAGATGGGATATTTATATCTCAAGAGAAATATGCCAAAAATCTTGTAAAATAATTTGGCCTAGACTCAAAGAAGCACACTTCCACTCCCATGAGTTTGTTAGAAAAACTGAGTCGTGATGCAGCAGGTATAGATGTGGATCCAACACTCTATCGAAGCATGATTGGTAGTCTCTTGTATCTCACTGCTAGCAAACCAGACATCACTTTCAGTGTTGGAGTTTATGCTAGATTCCAGGCAGCACCTAAAGAATCACACTTGACTGGTCAAACGAATTATCCACTACATAAATGGCACGTCCAATTATGGAATTTGGTATTCAAAATACTCGAATGAGTGCCTAGCTGGATATTCTGATGCAGACTGGGCTAGATGTATTGATGATAGGAAAAGCACTTCCGGTGGGTGTTTTTACCTTGGAAATAATTTGGTGTCATGAATGAGCAAAAAGCAGAATTCAGTCTCTCTTTCAACGGCTGAAGCCGAATACATTGCAACGGCAAGTTGTTGTGCACAATTATTATGGATGAAGAAGCTTCTACATGATTATGGAATCACTCAAGATACTATGTGTGTGTTCTGTGATAACACAAATGCCATAAATTTATCGAAAAATCCTGTCCAACACTCAAAATCAAAGCATATTGAGATTCGGTACCACTTCATTCGAGATTTGGTGGAGGAAAAGACTGTGTATTTGGAGTTCATC
Source organism: Quercus suber (assembly GCF_002906115.3). Taxonomy (NCBI): domain Eukaryota; kingdom Viridiplantae; phylum Streptophyta; class Magnoliopsida; order Fagales; family Fagaceae; genus Quercus; species Quercus suber. The sequence continues at coordinate 1,068,556 of NW_027069615.1, forward strand.
ACCACTGACAACCAGAAGACTGACATATTTACTAAACCTCTTGATGGTCCAAAGTTTGAATCTTTGTGTAAGACCATCGGTGTCGCTATCATTCCTTAAACTCTATCTCATGTGTGATCCTTTGTGCTTTCTATTGCATACTTGTTGTTTTGGTCACACATGTTCCATTCGATGATGTTTCTTTTACCTGTTTGGCTTGTGCCTGTTTTTTGTTTTGTTGATCTTACTGTATTTCAATTTGTTTTTTAGTGTGTTCAAAAAATTCAAAAACCCATAAAAATTGAAAAATCTTCAAAAAGTTTGATCGCTCGTTTTGTGCATATCTCATGTGAGTTTGGCCTAGTACCTTCGACTTATGGCATAGTGCATTTACGAACTTAGCTTGTTATGTATGCACATTTATCTTTGTGGAAGAAATCTTGAAAATTATGTGTGATTGTTGTAAATAGATCTTCAAGCTTGTCATAAATGATTGATCAATAGTCTTAATGGTCTTGATACATGCATAGACTTGTGTCTATATATCTTTCCACTTTATTTTTTGTTTTTGCAAAAGAGCTTTCTAAATGTAAATCTCTAAATGAAAAGAGATATCGAGCTGTAAAAGCCTGTCGCACATACTAGTATTGGACTAGGAAAAAGATAAAGCGACTTGTGTTTTGAAATGTATGGTACTCAAAAAGCTAAAGGCTAATCCTAAATGTTGATATATCAAAAATATCAAGCATCAATCTCAAAAAGGAGATGTATCATCCAAAATGGATCAAATGTAATTAGTTTATGATTTATACAAAAACCAAATGAAAAGCTTCTAAGCTATGTAATCAATTTGTGGGAGGTCATATATACTCATTTCTATAATTGAGATAGTCCACTTGATTTTGTATCAGTTGTGTATGACTCAATTGAATTGATCATTGAAGTTTCACTCTGGTCTAAGGACTATTTCACACTTGATACTCACCCACAACACATAAGACTTTGATTTAATGAATGATTATCTCATTTATGTGATTGTACACGTTCAAATGTGATGTGTATGCTCAAATACTTGATGATCAAACCCAAAAAGATTTTTTAGTGTTTTATATGTTTTTGAAAGTGATTTTATACTTTCGTGTCTTTTGTTTTTTGTTCAAAATACATTTTGTGTTTTTCTTCAAAAAACTGGTTCAGCGGTGTTCTCACAAGAAGCTCGCAACTTAAAGTTTCCCGCGAAATGAGCTTGAGGGAAATATTTTTTTATTATTGTGTCACTCAGAAACTCTCACGACTGTTTCACTACTGTCTCACGACCAAAAACTTCTCGCAAAATGCTGTTTTGCAAAAACTGGATTTTTCCAAATTCAAACAGAAGGTATCGCTATTGTCTCGCGAATGTATCGCGACCTAAAGCTTCTCGCGAAATTTCATGTGCTTCAATGGCCATTCTCGCGACTGTCTCGATACTCTCTAACCCGTGAAAAACACGTGTTTTCAGTTTATATGTAGCAGATGTGACAGTTTTTCAAAACTTTCTCATTTCCCTCGCTCAACCTCTTTTGAACCTCTTTCAACCCAAATCACTATTTCATTCAAACCCCATCATTTTCAAGCAAAATAACTGTACAATCCTTTCAAGGTATGTACATTTACACTTTTCTCATCTTTTATTTTCGAATCATGCAGTTTTTATGCTTAGGGTTTTGTTGGAAAATTTAGACCCCAGTTAATAGAATTAACAAGTTTTAAACCCAAGTTGTTAATTAGATTTATTACGAATAAAACTTGTTAAAACAAACAAACATCAATATCATGTCAAAATCATGCAGCAGAAATAATAAATAAGACAAGATATGATGACCAAGGAAAACCAATGAAACCAACCAGTTTCACAGTAAAAAACCTGGAGGGAAACCTTCCCAAAAAGCAATCCACTATAGTAAAGAGAAGTTTCAAATCTAGTACAAAACCTTTGTCCCTAGACGCTACAATCCCCGTAGATAAACTCACAACAGAAACCTTCTACCGCTTCAAAACCTTTGAACTCTTCAATATATGAACGCCATCCTTTGATGTTACACGAATCCCAATACATGACTAACTCCTTTGCACGAATCCCAGTATGTGACTTACTCACCAACTTAAGGAAGAAGAATGTTGGATGCAAAGTTCTTCACTTCATCAACAATGAAAATCAAGAAGCACTTGGTTACAAAACCCTAAGGCACAAAGACGCAGTAGCTTCTTTCAGAGAGAATAAGGTATAGGTCACCTTTTACATATGTTCTCCTTGTATTCTCTTATGTGACGGCCTCTAAAATAAGCCTTATATAGGTCTAGGGTTATGAGAAAAGAAACCCTACTCAAATACATAAGCCTGACCCAAAAATAGAAATCTGAATTTCCGTAAGCTCGACAGATAGCAGTTATCAAGGAGGTGTCGAGCAGGTGTCGAGGTTTAATGAATCTCAACAGATACAGCTATCAAGAAGGTGTCGAGAAGGTATCGAGGAGACAGAAACTTTCTCGATCGATTGACCAGCTATCGAGAAGCTATCGAGATTGCGATAAGCATCAGCTGAAGATCTCAACAGATAGCTAGGTGTCGAGGAGCTATCGAGCAAGTGTCAAGCTTTAATGAATTTGCACTTTAGCTTGCTTTTTCTTGGACAGGCTTGATGACTTCAACACTTGGTCTTGAAACTTTGTTTCTTAAAGTATTTAAAACACCTAGAACTACCCAATTACAAGTAGAGTGCGTTTTGTCAAAAGATTTAGCCAATTTACATAAAATAGTGACATATGTTCTTAACAAGTGAACCACATATGTCCTAACAGGTTTGAAAATTGGGGATTTTTGAAAAATTGGATTGGGTTTCCTTTTTAAAGTGAAATTTTTTCAATTTCTTTGTTTGGCTGAGTCCCATTTGTCTTTTATGCATTTATGTTGGCCCCTTGAGGCATTTTAACATGTATTAAGGCTTGATTTCATCATGTTCATGCATTATTCATGTGCTTTTTGCTTTATTGCATGTTAGGTGTTTGACAAAATGTCTAAGTGACATTTGTGTGTTGAATTGGACTAAACTTAGTTCCAATCATTTCTCTAGGCCTTATGTGTCATGTCTTTCATGTTTTAGTCAATGGCTATGTGTTTTACATACTTTGCCCATTTTGTGCTTCAATGCCATGCCATGCACATACTAGACACACACCTAGGCACCCTCATGCATCAACACACGCACACACACGCATCAGTATATGCACACAACCACACACACACGCACAATCTCTTATTTTCAAGCATTGTGTCTATTTTTCCTTGTTCTATATGCTTTAGCATGTTGTTTTGAGTTGGTTATGCTCTGTTTTTGGCTAATTTTGCCTCTGTTATGGGACTAACTTGAATCTAGTCAAGTTTTGTGTTTTGGTTTGTATCTGTGTACTTGCTTTCTGTCTGCTTTGTGAATCTGTGTAGATGTCTCCTTTCAAATGCTCCATAGTGAAAGGAAGCAACAGCAAAGGAAAAGAGCCAATTATTGATGTTGATGAACAATCACCAAGGTCAAAAGGCCTCATTTTTCAACTAAAGTCTATGACCTTCATTTGTTCAGATCTTATACTACTTTTCAGAACTATAGGAACTATTTTCAAGGCGCCCCTTTGCTAGCTGAAAGGGCCGTTGATCAGCCATCACTCTATGACATAAATATACCCATTTGGTTTGCCACGAAAGATTGGAATTTTCTACTTTCAACTCTCGAGGATGCATACGAGAACATGGTTAAAGAATTCTTTGCCAATGCCATTGTTGTCAGAGAAGAGATAAAATGTTGGGTTCGAGGAAAGAGTTTCTCTATCACACCACTGTACTTGGCGAAAATTCTACACATTAACCGGCCAATACTCCCCCTACCACCTGTATATGATGAGCTAAACCCAGATACAGAATTTCTCAAACAGGCTTTGCGAGTTAATTTGGAATTCTCCTCCAATATGAAGTCAATCAATGTGGCATCCCTTTCTCCCGAATCAAGACTTCTCTCAATGATCATGTGTAGCAATCTCTATCCCTTGTCCAGCACCGGAAATATGAATCTTCATCGAGCATTATTCTTGAATGATCTAATCACTGACGTAGAGATTAATGTGTGCTCTCACATTTTTCACATCTTGGCAAAAACAGTTAAACGCACTGCTTCAAGGAATTGTATTTCTTTCTGTCACCTTATTTCAAGAATTTTGAAGCTCAAAGGTGTCTGTCCTTTAGAAGATGAGCGCCCATACGCAAGGCCAAGTCCAATTAACATTCGTACTCTCCATGCAAGTATGAGCCACACTAAGAAGACCACCAAGCAAGAAAGTCATACACCGTCAGGAACCTCGGACTCTACACCCCATACCTATGATGAACAGTTCGACAATATCTCCATTGCTCTTCAAGAGATTAGTACCAAGATGTCTGGGCTCGCATCTATCCTGTACTCCCCCCACAGTCGTTTTGATTCCCAGTTCACATCACTCCAAACTCAATTGGATGAAATACAATGGAAGCTAGAAGAAAATGACTAGCTATTCCATGACAAAAAAGGGGAGATGATGTCATTGATAGGGGGAGTATGGGGGAGTATGGTCATAGGGGGAGAAGCTACTATTTATTATGTTTGATGTTTACTGTCTCTACTGCTATTTATTTTGTTTAAAGCTTTTATACTCTGTTTTAATCTCTGTTTTATTTCTGTTGAATTTGTGATTCTCTCAATGCTTTTGTAGCATTTCTTGTGTACTTTTAAGATATTGTTATTATGTCTTAAGTACCTCACTCTTGTGCCCATGTAGGATTGTTCCTAGATGCATATATGTTTTTATGCATTAGTTGAGTGTTGGACATGCAAATGATAGTTTGCAATTAAGCTTATTAGCTTTCATGTTCGGATGTTCATTCCAAGTGTGAATGAGCATTGTGATCACTATTGTATAAGTGATTGCATGTTTGGTCAAGCCATGGTCTAGTACTTTATTCCATTTTGCTTGATTGCATTATGCTTGTTCCTTTTTTCATTACAAGTTTTCTGCATAACCATGAACTTATTGTGTTGTCGTATTTTAGGAGATACTTGTCATTATGGTTCAAGAGCTTCACAGTTTCTAGATTAGGTGTGAGTGAGTTTTATCAATGTTCTCAAATTCACGTTTAAGTCTAGAGTCTGTTTTAGAAGTTTTGTCACGGAATAGCCAAAGGGGGAGATTGTAAAGTTATTATTTACAACTATATGTTTTTGTTGGCTTATATTCCGTATCAAATTTGATTATAATTATATTCAATCTGTTGTACCCTGTATTTGTTGTAGGATTTCATTGTAAGAGTTATGTGTGAGAGAGAGAGTGTGTGAAGACTCAAGCATTTGAAGATTGAAGAATTCTCGCGGGTATCTTGCGACTTAGCTTCCCGCGAAGTGATACATGTGCCCTGCACATGCTGGAATGCGAAGAGTCAGGTCAGGTGGAGACAGCTGTGTCTCGCGAGTATCTTGTGGGTAAGGCCTTCCCGCGAGACACCTACGAGGCATTCTGTTCTGCCAGCCTGTCAAGTCTGAATCACACTTTCTGTACCCACACTATTTATACCCATATTACCCACAATTGAGATGAGAGCCTCTGAGAGAAAAACCCTAGCCAAACACCTTGAGAGTTAGGGATTGTTATACCCATAATCCTTTACACATTTGTTTTGGGAATTTCTTCATCTCCTATACCTCTCTATTTCCATACCATTGAGAGGTTAACAGCCCAAACACTTACCATACCCTTTCAGAGTGTGAAGTGACGTTTTGGTGCTACTGGGAAGCATTGGAAAAAGCCGATAATGGTAGATGCAACATGGAGCTTGTTGCGGGATTCAGAGAACTAAGACAAAACATGGTTCCGAGAAGCCTTGTCGGAGTAGGAGCTTGGAGGGCTTAGGTACATCGGGTAGATTAGGCTTGGAGGGTCTCTTACTAACCAATGTATCCCAACTGATTGTCTAGTGGATCGATTTCCGCTTGAAGGGCAGCAGAGAGGTTTTTCGCCAAGTTTTTCGATTTCCTCTTCGATAACACGCCTTAGTGTTATCTGTGTTTGCATCTCTCTTCCCTACTTTTGTTCATTTCATTTTTACTGCTGTATTGCTTTAAATATGGATTAAAGTAGTTGTCTTACTTATACACTTGTGTTTACACTATTCCGCACTTAGTATTAAGTTAGTGTAAAATCAACCAAGCCGTAACTTTAATTTGGGGTCTAAATTGCTCGTGTTTTTCGACACATTTCTGAGCTTTCAGGCACTATTTCATTTAATAAGCACATTTTTGTTATGTAGGCACATTTTTGGTCAATAAACACATTTTCGTTCAATAGTCATATTTTTTGTCAAAGACACATTTTCATTCAATAGGCACTTTTTTGTCAATAGACATATTTTTGTTTAATAAGCACATTTTGGGTCAATAGCACCTTAATATATATCTAATATGAAGGGTTATGATTTTTCAATATGCACATTTTGCTATATCCAATTTGAATGGTTATTGTTCTTTCAACAAGCACCTTTATATATATATATATATTACAAACTATCTTGTATATATCACAAACTAAACTAGAGACACAACATTCAGGCTCAACTCAACAAATTTGGGGGCCTTAGGCGAAAATTTTAAGTGCATATTTTTATATATTTAAATATTAACTAAATAATATTTATTGAATTTTTTTATTTAAAATATATTTTTCTTGCTTTTTGAGATGGAAAATTACTATTTAAGTTTTTGTATTTAAGTATTTTAATTTTTTTTTCAATTAATAATATGGCTAATTCACTTAATCTTTTTTTTTTTTTTTAACATAGTAAACCTTAAATAAAATTTTTTTAATTTTATAGTTTATAGTTTTTAATCACATGCTCTTGATTTTGGAGTCACATTCTTTTGATTGTAAAGACTAAAAAATCCTATGAGAAAGGCATAAATAATCATCTCACCACTGTTTACTAGCTAATCATGAACATCTTAGTGCATATCATAAGATTTAGTACTCGAAAAAGTGTAGCACGTGCACAACAAGAAAAGAAATGTGTTGCCTTAAAAGAAAAAGAAAAAGAAAAATTTGCATAAAATGTATAAGGCAAAAAAAATAAATAAATAAATAAAATACATAATTGCAAGCTTGTTTTCTAGGAAATGTGAGAGCTATATAACGTAACTCTTTAAGTGATAGTCACTTTTAAACTTGTGTGATGAATAATATAGAAATTTTGATTGATTTCTATCTACATATCACCTTTTATGTATCTCATATACTTATTAGTTGCACACACCACAAGTAAATCTTTACTAAGCTTTGTACATGAGATTGTGTGTAAACTAGTGTGGCCATTTAAGATTATACACTTTGTGATGTTTGATGCAAAATTCTTTGAGGGTTGGTTTAAATTTTGAGAAGAAAAATCTAAAACTTTGTTTTTGAAAACTTAAGTTGAAGATGATGTGTTTTGAATAACTTTTGGAATCATTTACATGCATTTCATGTCATGAAAAATCTTTTGAAAATTGATTTAGCAAAAAAATTATCGTTTTTCAAAAAAATCTGTTATTCTGAGTCTCGATCAATCGAATCTATTTTTCAATCAATCAAAAAATTTAAGTTCTCAAAACCTAACCTTCTGCCTAGTTCGATTGATTTTCAATTGATGCTCAATCAATCGAAACTAGAAAATTTTCAATTTTTAGATTTTTGACCAAATATTTTTTCATGTATCATTTGTATTTAGGATTCACATGCATTGCAATGTTTTTTCTTTATCCATCTTGCAGTTTTGCAGTCGTATCTCTCATTATTTTCACACATAATATGCATACACTTTGCTAAATTTGGTATTTAACTTGATTTAAAAATTGATTGATTAATTTTTGAGTTATGTACTTTTTAGTATATGCTATTTTTATGTGTGAACTGTAGAAAATATTTTTCTTAAGAGATATGATGGATAATCAATATGCAAATATTTTCTCTTAAACACATTGATTGCATATATTTATGGGTCACATAGTGTCAAGTTTGCATTTATTGAAAAAAAAGAATATTTTTTTTAAGTGTATCCTCAACTTATGTTTCTTTTTATTTATTCCCACCTCCTAAATTTTCCTCAAAACTGTTTTTTCCTAAAACTTTTTTTTTCCTATTTTTATAAGGGGAGAAACTTGTTTTTAACCTTTGTTATTCACAGGAGAAATTATTACTCTTCATAGAGGAAGTTGTCTCTATTCTCTATAGAGCTGGATTCATTTGTTTCCTTGATTCTCTATTTTCTCTTATTCTCTGTTGCGTATATATGTTTTCTGTTTACCTTATGATTGGGGTGTCTTTGTCAATACATGACAAAAAGGGGGAAAAATAGATTAAATGTGGAAAAAGTTTTTTTTTTTTTTTTGAGTTTTTAAAAATGTTTTGTTTAGGGGAAGATGAAATTGTTTTGAAAGGGGCAGAAGATAAAAACATTTTGATGTATCTAACTTAAGGGGAGAGTTAGAATTTATTTATTTTATTGATTCATATTGTTTATATGTCTTTCTTTCCACACATGTGGTGATGTGTTTTTTGGAGTGTTTTCAGGAAAGATAGGTACATTCTGATCAAGATCTTCTACCTTTTATTGCAACTTCTAGGTTAGGAGCTTTAGATTAGGATTTGTGATGTAATCGGGCATTTTATTGTATTGGGTTGTTCTTGTATTTGAGCATTTCATTTTGTATGTAAGTTTTGTTACGAATTGCCAAATGGGGAGATTGTTAGGTTCTAAAAGTTTAGAACAATTGGCAAATCATGAACACAAACTTGTCTAGATATAGATCTTAGAGTCTATAGGTATTATTAGACAATATTCAAAATGATTCAAGTCAAGATTCAAGAGCAAGTAAGCTGCAAAAAGAAGAAATCAGAAACTGTCTGGTTCGACCGATCAAGAGACAGGCTCAATCGATCAAAACATGAATCTGCAGAATTTTTATTTAAGCCCAATTGCTCATTAAGCCTAAAAAGGATTAGGGTTTCAGATCTATTTCTTCTAGTATATAAAGGAAACTCTAAGCACGTTTTTATAAGGCTTTTCAAAAAGAAGAGTGTGGCTCTTTTGCATCTAGGGTTTTGTACCCAAAAAGCTCTTTTATGTCTTCTACTGGTGTTATTCCTTGGAAAATCTCAAGATCCGATATTGCAAAAGTTGTTGCCTTCTCTAGTCATCAAAGGTGCTGATGATTTAAACCTTCAAGGGTGGTCTTTGAATCATAAACAGGAGAGTTTGTGTTTTTTATCACAATTATGGGTGCTTATGTTGCAAAGGCCTAATAGAGAATGAGTCCGTGGATTCAGAGCTTGCACGTGGTCATGTCAGTAAGTTCTACACGTGGTAACAATAGGATGTGAACGATCTAAGTCTTATTGTAAACTTGATTCTCTATAGTGGATTTGCTTTTTACCTTGAGGATAGCTAAGTTAAATCCGCTCCAAATTTTTTACTGGTTTGGTTTTCCTGAGTGATTATATCATTGTATTCTTTATTTTTCGCTACTTTACATGATTTGACTTTATTATTTTAACCTAGATCTGACCTTGAGGATAGCTAGGTTAAATCCTCCCCAAATTTTTTACTGATTTGGTTTTCCTGAGTGATTATATCATTGTATTCTTTATTTTTCGCTACTTTACATGATTTGACTTTATTATTTTAACCTAAATCTGAATAATAAACCTAAGTATTCACTTGGTTAATTAATTAGGTTAAACAATCTAGTTTACAGGAGTCTAAAAACCTAATAATTTCTATTTGATAGAATGGATTGTTTTTCTTAGGATTGGTCCCTCTAGATTATTTACCTTGAAACTAGTTTGTTTCATTAGTTTTTTTGGATTATCATAACTTGTGTTATTTATATTTTCCGTTGCATGATATGGTTGATATATTGTTAAACCTAAGGCTTGCATAATTGACTTAATTGATAACTTGGCCTTTATCTGGTTTAACATAGTTTGTTCAGGGTTCTAAAAACTAACAATACTTAATAAATTAAATTTTAAAATAGAATCAGCCTTGCTTCATTTTAGTGGTTTGGTTAGACCCAATCGTGTTGGAATTTTTTTTTTTTGGTTAAATTAAGCTAGTGATGAGGTGGCCACCAAAGTACTTGCTCTGCCCAAGAGTGGTTTTCAAAATTATGGTTGGTAATTAGTCCAAGTTTGCTCATGTTGTATGTAGGTATGTAAACCCTAAATTTTGCTGATTGTGTGTGTTTTTTGAAATCTTAAAATTACAAACTGTCAAATCATTTCTTTTTCCCAAAACAAAGCCATTCTTCTTACTCAACTACATAATCATCGAACAGTATATCTGTTAAGCAAAAGCAAGTAAAGTAAAGGCCTAATAGGACTGCAAAAACCAATATTCACGAATAGAGCTAGGGAGATGGATGACCTTACAAAACAGAGCAAGCATAATTTTTTTTTATAAACTAAAAGCAATATATTTTAGCTGAAACTAAAAAAACAAGTATAACTCATATATCAAAGCATAAACCCACAAGATTCAGTACATAATCTCGACATCTATCCTCTTATTGTGATCAGCATCAGACAAATACTGCCAAGACTCCTAAATTAAACATCTAAAACGCTTATTCATAGAAGCCTGCTAAGGTCTAGGCTTGTACATTACTTCATGATTTCACCTGTACCCACCAAAAAAAAAAAAGGAAAGTTAGATAATTGATTCACAGAAAATAAGGGGGCAATTTTTAGAATATTCTTCTAAGTAGTACGTTCTTTTGTTAATCATTTGCGATTGATTTAAACTAAATGGTGGGACAAGTGCAATTTCAATGTGGTATGTGTTCGTAATGATTTGGAGTTTAGGTAAAGTCACATACATACTCAAATTCAGAGTTTTTGAGTTTAAGCCAAGGTTTTTCATTGGTTAATTCTTTTTAACACATTATAACAGCAAGAAAAACTGGGAACAGGATCTAAATTTGCAAAGGGCTCTAAGAATGGCATTGTTCTTAAATGTGGTTAGGTACCAAACTTGTTATACTCAAATGCGATGCCAAAAATACTACTTATAGACAATTGTGTGTCATACAAAGTTTCTATGCCTTTATAATTAAGTCAAAAGTTAAAATAATAGTTAAAATTAAATTTACTATTTTCTAAACAGTTCAAGCTTTTTTTTTTTTTTTAGACAATTGATAATTTATAATGGTATCAAACCTTTAACTTCACTTAATAAAGTCAAGAATCTCATTTTTTAGGTTACTCATTAAATTTTTGGAATAAGTAGTAGTTTATCTTTGAAAAAAGAGAAATTTACATGGCTCGAAGTTGGCGGTGCACTTTTCAGGGAGCAGCATGGCCATGTTCCGGTCCACACCAGATATTGGAGGTCCATTCACAAGCACACACAAGCAAGGCTGGCCTAAAGCTTTAATGGCACTGCAGCAGCCCTCAGTTGGTGGGATAGGGCTAAAAGGAGAAACTGATGCCCTGCAAGGTATCAGCTGAACAAGTGCTGAGAAGAAAGTGCTACCACAAGGGGTAGCTTTGCCTTGCCACACCAATGTTGTCATGACCAACATAAAAACCAACAATGGCGAAACCTTGGAACCGAAAAGCTTCATGTTTGAACTGAGATTATCTCCCTTATTGTGTGCAAAATAATGGTCTGCAAAGGGTTCGATTTATATAGGAAATAGGGCTCATGCCATATTGCATTTCTTTCCTAACGTAGTATCACACTAGCCATCACACTTTTATGCACAACTATGCTATTGATCTGTATTCTATCTAGAAAAAACTGAAAAGAATGCGATTTGTGTTGCAGATGAAATAGTTAATAAACTCAAAAATCATGATCCATAGCACATGCAAAACTTGTTTTAACATTTACTACACGCTTTAGTGAATATCTATTTTCATTATTGTTATAGTTTAGAGTTTGATGAGATCGTGTAAATGGATTAATCAATCACATTCATACGATTAATCAAGTCACATTGTGAGAGGCGCAGCACAAAACGCAGCAGTGGAATATAGTACAGGGGCACTGGCATGGGTTGTGATGGGCCAAGACGACACCGTTTACGTCACAGAGAATTGATTTCGTAGTTTTGCTGCAACTTTTGCATGGGTTTCATCTACTTTTCTTTTCGTATATAATCACCTAATTAACTAACAGAAGGAAACTTTTTGCTTTATAAAAATATCATTGTATTTTGGACAAAAATAAACCCTAACTTGATTACCATTTTTCTCTGTCTGTGAAAAAGTGAAGTTAGGGATGAGTCCAAATCTTCTGTCCCACTGTTCTTGTTCCACTCTATACTCCACCAATAAATACTTGTCATGTGTTCACCTAATTAATTAAATACTACTATTAATTAATAACTGTAGAATTAATAAATCAATAATAATAGTATTTAATTAATTAGGTGAATACGTGACAAGTATTTATTGGTGGAGTATAAAGTGAAACAGAAAAAGTGGAACAGAAGATTTGGACTCGTTAGGGATACTAAGTATTACTACAAATTTTACTAATAAAAATATTCTATTCCACTTTAAGTAATTCATATTTTCACTGTGTGCCCCGGTCTCCACTAATCTTAGCTCCCCACATAGTCTCTTTTATTTCCTAATAAAGGATTTTTTTTTTTTTTTTTTTTTAAACCACATAGCATATTTCAGTTTGTGGAGTAAAAATGGGAACACTAAAAGCGGAAATAGAATTGTCATTCCAAATTTTGCTTCTTACAATTTACCAATTGATGTATCATTAATCACATTAAAAAGTATTTAAATATTTATTTATTATGTTGTTTAACACCAATTACATTCATTAATAACTTTAGCATTTTCCTTATAAAGATTACATTATTTCAATAATTTTTTTAAAGGTAACTACGTATTTGGTCCCTATCTTATACATTATATTTCAATTTAATTTCTAATATTTCAATTGTGTCAATTTGGTCCCTAACCTTTCAGTACTGTGTCAATTTAGTCTCTGCCGTTATCTTTTAGATAAAAATTGATGATGTGTTTAATGACCAAAACAAAAAATTACTTCGATTGATGTGACAATGAACTTAAATTTTACTTCGGCCGTTTGTCATGTTAGCAATTTTCATCTAAAATATAACAGTAATGACTAAATTGACACAAAATTGAAAGGTTGTGGACCAGATTGACACAATTGAAAGGTTAAGAATTAAATTGAAATATGGTGTAAAGGTTAGGGATCAAATATGTATTTTACCCTTTTTTTAATAAGTGTCAAATATATCAAAAATTTTGAGCAAGAAAATAGGACCAAGGGTACGACATTTGATGATTGATTTATCTCCTTTCTCTTAACCAAAAAAAAAATTTATCTCATTGATTATGGTAATATGACATTAAGAGATTTTTTCACACAAAAAAGGAAAGGAAAAAAAAAAAAAAAAAAAAAGATAACTCTCTCTCTCTCTCTCTATATATATATATATAATTTTTTTTTTTTTGGGTGTATGGAGAGTTTGACGTTCAGATGTTTTGTTCAATAACAAAAATTTTTACCTTATCACGTTGAGGTGAATAGAGGAGCATTTTCCTAACTATAAAGCACATTACAAGGATTTTTAGAACATGAACGTGTGGACTACAATAAGTTAATATCCAAATTCATAAACATTTCAAATGATTCCTTTTACTAGGGAGGTAGAATATGAAGAGACGTAGTTAAGTGCTATTCTTGGACACTAAGATAGGAAGTTTGTCTTCTTGTGGCTCTCATGGTCGTCTACCAAGTATGTGTGTGTGTGTGTATATATATATATATATATGAAAGCTCAAATTAGTGTGAAAATACTAGAGCTTGTTCAGACCCCAATTTTAAAGTTATGGCTAGATTGCTTTTACTCTAACTTAACAAAGTGTAGAACAAGAGTAAATATGCGCAATAAACTAGTAACATTACTCTAAACCATATCCAACTACAATGAACAATAAATAACAAGTTTTAAGAGCTAGGAAGAGAGATGCAAACATAAGACAATACCAAGATGTGTTATCAAAGAGGAAACTAAAAAACTTAGCGAAAAACCTCTCGCGACCCTCTAAGTCGAAATCGATCTACTAGTGAATAAAGTTAGAGTACACAAATAACAAAAGACCCTCCAAGCCTAGTTTGCCCCCATGTACTTGAGCCCTCCAAGCTTCTGTTACCAACGAACTTCTTAGAGTCTTGTTTTCACTAGTTATCTAGATCCCGCAATACCATCTGATTGCATTCGTCAAGCCTCACCGGCTTCTTTTGGCAAATCTCAAATGCTTCCCAATCTCCAAAACATTCTTTACACTCTGAATAGGTGTGTGTTGTTTTTTAGTACAAACCTCCTCTCAAGGTATAACAATGGGAGATGGAAGGAGAAGAAACTATAATGATTTCTCACTAAAAGATGAGTAGCTCTCTCTCTAAAAGGTGATTGTGTTGTAGAAACCTATCTAGAATTCTCTCTCTAAATGGCCTCCTTACATTTTTGTGGGTAATGAGGATATTTATAGTATGGGTAAAGGGTAATAAAATCACACTTAAAATCCTCTAGAAAGAGAGTTTCGTGGGTACCTTGCAGGATGGCCTGTCTCACGAAATACTCGTGAAATACAACCTGGCACTTAACTCTTCAGCTTCCAGCATGTACTTCTCATATGGCATTTTTGCTGAAACCTTTACTCACAAACTTCTTGCGAGCTAATCGTGAAATTTCACTGATCTTCATTGCATGCTTAATTCTTTACCAACTTAATATTAAACCTAATACAATAAAATCTCACAAAATACAAGGAAATAAATTTGATAGGCTAAGAATATATTGACCCCTTAGGTAAATTAACCAATTAATTAGCCAAGTTAATTAATTAAGTCAATTAACATGCAATACATGTGGTAGCACAAACAAATCACCAAATAACTAAATGCAGCAAAAATTAAATTTGACACTGGTGGTTTGTTTATGAATGGGGAAAACCACAAAGTCAAAACCCCACCGGGTGAATTTAAGGTCACCACTCCCGAAAATCTACTATTATCAAAACAAGCGGTTACAAGTAAAGGAATCTCAGTACTATATACTAACATATAGTTGAACTCTTACCCCAATACACAATTGGACTTGTAATGTAGTGACAATCTCTTATTTCAATGCATGGCTCCAAGTACATGACTAACCAATCGATGCACGGATCTCAATACGTGACTAACACGCTAACTTGATAAAGATGTTGGCTGCAAAGTTCTTCAATTCATCCATATGATAAAGATCAAGAAGTTTCTTGGTTACAAAACTCTACGGCGTACAAATACAGCAACATCTTTAAGAGAAAAATGAACTATGACAGATTATCTTCGGTCATAATATGCATGTAACAACAAGTGCGACAACATTTGCATCCACTGAGACGGCCTTTCAATATATGTCTAGGGTTGTGAGAAAAGAAACTCTATACAAATAACTTGGATATGTGTGAAAAATAGATCTGGAAATCTAAATTTCGTAATTCTCAATAGATATAGCTGTCAAGCTATCTGTCAAGTTTCAAATATTAAATCTCGATAGATACATCTGTCAAGATATCTGTCGAGATTTAATGAACAGCACTTCTTCACTTGATTCTTGGACAGATTTGCATGACTTCAATACTTTGACTCAGACTCGAACTCTTGTTCCTTAAAGTATTAAATACATTCTAGATCTAGCCAATTACAAGTAAAGTGTGTTTGTCAAAGGATTAGCCAATTCTAAATAACATATGTTCAAACATGTTCCACATATGTCCTAACAAAATTAATACAATTACAACATTTTTTGTCATAGAATAAAACCAACATAAAACATAGTTGTAAATCACAACTTTACAATATATATATATATATATATTGGTCTGTGTAAAAGTAATTGTGATTAATTTGTAAAAATTGCCTTATCTGTAGTAGAATTTCAAAGTTTGAGGGTTATGGTTTAAAGGTCAAAAGGCATATTACTATGTTACAAGGCACATTCACTTAATAGTCAATATAAATAGGAGCATGTCCACAATGATGAATGAATATTTTCAACAACAACAACAACAAAAAAACACCTAGAGGCTCTCATTTGCTAATCCATTTCAAACCAATGGAACCATGGATGAGCTACCAATAATATCAATTTTACCCAATTCATGGAAAAATAAAAATGTAGAAGAAGTTAAGCATGGAATGATTGAAACTTGAGAAAGGCAGAAGGAAATAATCACTAAGCTCCAAACACTCGAGAAAAGCCAACCTTTCATCATTGTAGTCTCATTTATTCACTGGACCACTTTCTCATGGTCTATTATATATCACATGTTTGGTTATATTTTTAGACTGGACTCTCCTCCACTTTGAGGCAGTTTTTACTTTCTATGCAAAAGTGCCCACCAAAGGCAAATTATTGTTTCAAATTCAAAGTCATGTGAAGATTATGTGTGATTGATTTGTATATGTGATTTTTTTAGATAATAATGGAGCAAGAATTATTAAGAGGAAGCATGATGGTATGGGATTATAATAATGGTGTATTCCCCAAATATGGAATGAAGATGTCGGTTTGGTAGTGGTGTAGGCACTACAAGAAATTTAGTTATTTTCAACGGTTGAAACTATTGAAAAAAGTACTAAAAAATTTCCATGATTGAGAGCTATGAAATTGGCTTTGAAATTTCTAAGTTTTGTGTGAGAGAGATTTGAGCTACTAGAGAGAAAATGAGAAACTGTGAGAGCTATCTATAAAACTTTGATTTGTTTTGTAGCTTTATATAAGTTCCGTGTTTCTAATTCTTAACATTGACAATCGTAGATAAAGGGTCTGTTTGGATACCGCTTATTTTGCTGAAACTGAAAACTTATTACTGAAAGTACTGTAAATAAATGTAAAAGTTAATTGAAATAGTATAGTGGAGCCCATGAATAGTGCCAAAAAGTGTAGTGGGACCCATAAGTAGTGGCAAAAATAAGTTGAATAGAGAAATAATTTACAATTTTATTCCAAATCCAAACACACACAAAAGATGTAGTTTATCTTCTACATTCATCAAGCCCATGGATAAAACTTTTATTTAATTTTTTTTTACACTTGTTTCAACCGTTGTGCCAACTATGGAAATAAGTAGGTTAATTTCCTTATTTTGATCAACAGTTGAGTACAACCGCAGAAACTTAGAGGTTTTATTAACATTTTTCAGTAACCATAGATAAAAAAATGTTGAAAAAACTCAAGTTTGTTGTAGTGAGGATGGTACAATTGAAAGGTATGATTTTTCTTTCTTTCTTTCTTTGTATGATATTTTGTTATCCTTAGTGGTGATAAATAGTCACCTCAATTTGTGGTTCTCTTTTGCCACACTATCGCCATGGAATAGAAGAGTTATATGATTAAGAACAATCTAGACAGTGAACCACAATGGAATAGAATTCTCAAAACCTTATTCATTTAATTTGAAATGAAATGATTGAATTTTGTTACAACATATATATATATATATATATATATATAGGGATGGTAAGATGTAGTTTATCTTCTACATTCATCAAGCCCATGGATAAAACTTTTATTTAATTTTTTTTTACACTTGTTTCAACCGTTGTGCCAACTATGGAAATAAGTAGGTTAATTTCCTTATTTTGATCAACAGTTGAGTACAACCGCAGAAACTTAGAGGTTTTATTAACATTTTTCAGTAACCATAGATAAAAAAATGTTGAAAAAACTCAAGTTTGTTGTAGTGAGGATGGTACAATTGAAAGGTATGATTTTTCTTTCTTTCTTTCTTTGTATGATATTTTGTTATCCTTAGTGGTGATAAATAGTCACCTCAATTTGTGGTTCTCTTTTGCCACACTATCGCCATGGAATAGAAGAGTTATATGATTAAGAACAATCTAGACAGTGAACCACAATGGAATAGAATTCTCAAAACCTTATTCATTTAATTTGAAATGAAATGATTGAATTTTGTTACAACATATATATATATATATAGGGATGGTTCCAAGTTATATTTGGAGTAACTTTAAGTAATGTTACACTACTCAATATTTTTTAATTGGATGTGAATTTTGATAAATCCACCATTAGATTACATTATCTTTGTATATTCTCCATGCTTGCAAAATTTTGAGGTGATCAAAGATTAATAATTATGTCATCAATTAATTGTTTAAATTCAAATTTTTTTAGTTTAAAATAATGTATAAAAGATGAGTTTACGGATCGAATGGAACACGTAATTCAACAATGAAATTTTCAAAATATGAATTATGTAACAAGTTATTAGTTGGTGTAACATTACTTAGAATTACACCGGTGTAAGTTGAACCCAACCTATATAAATTATATATATTAGAAGTCTAAAACAATAATAGCTGATTTTTATTTAAAATCTTGATACAGCAAAATACAATCAATGCATTCAACAATTAAAGGCACTATTCATGTGTAGTCTTTCAAGTTTGCACTTAATAAGTTAATGTTTTAGGTTCTTAAAAGAAACACTACTATAAAATTATTATAACCTTGTGCATCAAAAAAATGGATCGTATTTTTACTACATCATCAATAATTTAAATATTTACTAGAACATTAACAACCCATTTTAAAATTCAATAAATGCATTTCAGAATACAATAATAGAATTTTAAGAACTTCATGGTGAAATTTCCCTAAAACCTTAGAGTTTTTTAATCCATATAAATCTACTTGTGCTAGCTTTCAGATTATGGATGCATGGTTTTTTTTTTTAGCTTTCACTAATTGCCAAGAATTTTGTAGTTTCGTGGCATGATCTAATAAATCTCATAAAGGGAATTTAGGTTCAAACCCTCTCTCACACTTATTGTAATCTTGCTTTCATTAGTTAACTCATGAAATTGTGTCAGGTTTTTCTAATGTGAGCAAGATTCAATGTAAGCAGGATTTGTTCTTTTGGTTGCATTCTATATTTCCAATTCTGATTTTTGCCCTTTTTTTTTTCTTTGAAAATAAAATTATCATGTTTGTTGGACTTGCGTTCCCAATGGAAAACCCCAAAGGTCGGTTTTCATATTCTGTATGCATCAAAAGGTTTTATAATTTTGCATTCATCAGGGCCCCGTTTATGTTAAGTTTTGTGGGGACTCAATTTGGATTGGACCCAGAGTATGAATGGGTTTTCAGCCCAACAAGCCCAAACAATAAATTTTTAGAGCATGGGTACAAGAACTAGTACCATTTGACAGGAAATGTTATACTCATCAAGTAACAAGGGATATTTTAGGTTAATTCAATGAGAAAAACTCTCTTCGGCTCTCCTTCAGTTCCTCTCCCCTTTCTTTTTTTTATGGACCATCCCCCTTCTTATTTCATTCGTTTCTATGTTATATACTCCGTTCTCTCCTCCATTTCCATCGTACACGTGTAGTTCTTATCTTGGGAGCTCCTTTCTGTCCCATCTAGCACCTACCGGAACTTTTGCTTAGTGGCCATAAAGCTGCTTAGTCACTGTTCAGGTATCAGCTCCACATTAATGCGGCCAGAGGGTTAGCTGGAAAGCATTTAATGTGGAGGTGATGGCCTTGGAAGATATTTGCTACCTTCCCCGACTCCTCCTTAGGTTTATACCCAATTTCCAGTTCAGATACAACTTTGCGGAGTCTCCTAAATAAAATGAAAGTTACATTCACCTCGGACTTTGGTGTCCTCGGACGTGCGTTATGCCGCTGTATACAATATCCACTCCTTTCTCCTATATTATCCATTTAATAAAAATTTTTAGGCTATCCTCGGATAACTAAGCGTCCTCGGATTGGGCCGTTGGGCCCCGAGCCCACTTCTAAGGATTACTACATCTTTTTAACTAACAGGCCCCACAAGTTTTTTTTTAATAATTCAATAGATATAATAAGAGAGGAAGATTTGAATTTTGAGCACTAAAAGTTTTTGTTGGAAACACCATGAAATATTAGTTGAGCTACAAAGCTCATAAACCTCTACAATGCTTGAATTTTTTTTTTTTTTTTCTTTTGAAGGAGGGAGTGGCCTCATTAAATAGAATAAGATGCTACAACATTGGAAATTCTAACATCAAACGTCTATTCCACAATTTGTAGGTGTGGGGCCCGTGGGCCTGATAGCCTCAGCCCATCGTGTAGTAGGCCCAAGGCCCACGCCAAGGAAGACTGACCATTCAAGGCTAAATTGGGGAAGACCTCTTTTCCGGATCCACGCCGAGGACCTCTTCGTCCTCGGCATGCCAAGGATGATTTTGGGAAAGACCAGGCCCAGAGCAAGCTGTCACCCTCACACTTAATGCATTCACCTAACCCCTCTGGCCACATTAATGGGGATATAACCCCTTAGCAGGGCAACGTTGATCAGAGTGAACCACTTGAGTACTGATAAGACCTCTGAGGGGACGGACGGCCAGAAGAAAGGCGAATGGATGATCAACAGATGGAAGAACGAGATAGGACGATGAAGACTATATAAGAAAAGTGAGTAAAGTAAGATAGGGGGGGAAAAAAGGAGGAGAAGAAAAAGGGCTCCTCGGCCACGAGCCGAGGAGCATCCCCCCAGTTGTAAATAAGTTCTAAGTATTTTCTTTTATAAAAGAAGAAAGTTCATGTTTGGTGAACGACGGCCAGTGCCTAAACCTTCAATCCACTCTCTATAAATTTATTGTTTGGGCTTGTTGGGCTGAAAACCCATTCATACTCTAGGGTCAAATCCAAATTGAGTCCCTACAATTGGCGCCGTCTGTGGGAAGGATTAGTGCGCTGGCCGGCGCACCAGGCGATTGTTCTAAGTAGTCGTTTTATAGTAGGTTAGCGAAGTACAAAAAAAAAAAATAGAAAATAGAAGATTTGACAGCGAAAAGAGAAATCTTGATATTATTTCATAAATAGAAAAAGTATAAATTACAATCAGAGGCTCAGGCAGGCGTGCTTTACAAACAAATTTACAAGCTAATCCTACCAGCTAGTTCTACAATCAGAGGCCCAGGTGGACCCGCCCTAAAAAACTAGCCAGAGGGAAGTCTCAAGTCGTGCTTTTATTGGCATCAAGAGAATGGGAGAGCTTGACACTAAAAGCAGGGAAGGGGGAGGGCCAACTTGTTTCAAGGCCACCAACAACTCCTTTCTCAGAGCGGCGGAGCTTGAACAGAGAGAGGAGCAGATGCAGGGGCTCCGGGACACCCTCCCCCGTGATGTTCCCTTGATTCTCTCCAATCCTCACGAGTGTTGGCCGTTGGAGACGGCAACACTCGAGCACCGCCCATGAAATGAATTTGCACGTCTTCTTCGTCGGGGGTGCGCTCCAAGGAGAGACGTTAGGTACTTCAACGACATCCCTCCAAGCCACCTTGTATGGCGCCATCTGGGTTACGCCTAGATTCTGCTGCACCGGAAGCCCAGTGGGGGCTGTGGCCATAACGGCTCTTGGCATGGATGTCCTCACATCCGCCCAAAGCCGCCTCATATTTGCCAACTCCAGTCACAATTCCGGCGGGGTTGTTAAAGGGGCTTGGGGGGCTGAAAGGGTGTGTTCTTTTTGTTTGTGTTGGGAGGTTCATGGAGTGTGGAGAAACCATCCACCCACCTTATATAGGGGATGAGGGTTGGTGAGAATTAATTCATGCAGAATTCGAGAAAAGAGTTATTAGCAGGGCTAATAATGAAGTTACCAAATTCCAAGGGGGCCGTAGACCGTTGAACTCGTGTTAATTCACGAGGACATTAATGAAGGCGCGTCTCGCTCACCAAAGCGTCAAGCGCGGAACACGAACGGACAAAGGATGCTTCATAAATGAAAAAGATGGGGGCTCGAGCTGGAGGCGAGATCAACGCCATGTGTAAAGATCATAATCCGACCCAAGGGGGAATCATCTCCAGTAAAGCAGTCCAAGGACAAACCCCTATTTACAGAAAAATAGAAGTGGTAGACAGAACCAAGGTATTGCATGGTTCTCAGACCCAAGCTTATGGTAAAACTATTCACACCATTGTACCTGGGTACTAGACAGAACCAAGGTATTGCATGGTCCTCGGACTCAAACCTATGGGGAAACTAAATACTTACAGAAAAATAGAAGTGGTAGACAGAACCAAGGTATTGCATGGTCCTCGGACCCAAGCCTATGGTAAAACTATTCACACCATTGTACCTGGGTACTAGACAGAACCAAGGTATTGCATGGTCCTCGGACTCAAACCTATG